>NW_028227256.1:141057631-141590131 GCF_978045245.1 Mus caroli
ACATTCAAATTCTTTTACAAGGCTATAACTGATAATGTGCCCAGAGTATTCCAGATACTCGTGTTCTTCCTCCCTATTTTGAACTGTGCAGATGTAAGTCTCTTTGAAAGATGCTGAAATAAAAGAAATCTTGAGTATTTCAGTTTAGCTGGAATGTCTGCACCAACTTAATGACAAACTACAATTTAAAATCACTTAAAAAAAAAAAAAGAAACCGTATTATTTGTTCTAGAGTTCCTTTTGGGAAATTAGAGAAAGAATATAACCACTTATATTTCTAGACGAGCTATAAAATTTTTCTCTATTTCGAGTTTAGGTTTGTTCAACTCTTTTCAACACACTCTTCTGTTCCCCTCAGAGTCCCCACATGGTGGTACAAACTGATGCCTTAGCCAAATGGACCCTATGAATAGTCTTCTCAGGTAGGTAATCCTGTTATACAATCATATTTGACTGCTTTACTGCCTGTTTTGTTTTATTTTTATCTTTTAATAAAGAAGCAGCCTAAATAATTTATGTAACACAGAGTGCTTATTTAAAATCAGCCTTGGAGCTTTATTGAATTGTTTACTTTATTACTAAGTCTTCTTTGTGTTTCTGTACTTATCTCCACTGAAGCACAGTGAGTGCTATGCTGAGAGTGCTGAGCAAGAATGTGAAAGGAGGGACCTGGTTTGGGGGTGGACACAAAGGAGGACTCTTAGAAAATAGCACTCAAGGCACAGAGACAAATGAGGTTTGTTGTGTAACTAAAGTAGTGGGGTGGGATGGAAATTAATCAAGTGAAGACATTTTACATAGCATAACATAGATGTAAAAAAAGAGTTAGGACTGTATAACGTATAAGTGGAGAGCTATGACCCTCAGAGAATGCATAGATATTTGGCTTAGATAAGAGGGCGGGTGGCAGTCACATTCATTCAAGGCAGCAATACAGGAAAATGAGGGCTGGGTGTACTGAAGTGGTGAAGGGTTTAGCATGCACAAGGAAGGCCTTGGGTTCAATTCCCAACAATGAAATCAAACACATCAATAAACAAGATTTAGGAAAGATGGGAAGGCTTTGACTTCAGAGCAGTTAGTCCATATTAGATAAAAGACCCCAGAAAGTAATTGGTTGTAGGATTTCCAGGTAAAAGAGAGGGCTTTGGACTGGAGGTATGGGTTTTGAGACATCTATCAATGTAGGCATGTGATTAAAAGAAATGATTTGTAAAAAACTGGTTAGAATGGGAATAGAAGAAATCCAGCGAGAATGTTGAGAATTATTCATAGTTAGGGATAATCAGAAAAAGAGGAGCTCATGGGACATACCAGCAAGAGACTAACGAAGAAAAGAAACCTGGAGATTACGGTCTGGAGAGGAATGGGAACCTGGTCCTTTATGGTCAGGCTCTATGGGAAGCTCACAGCTAAGACATCGGGGATGAGGAAAGACTCTGTAAAGCACTTAAAAAAAGATTATGGGGAAAAGAAAAATAAAATAGTGGCTGCTATGCATCCCAACACACTTCCTTAGCTGATGGAACGTAAAGTTTCTACAATGTGTGGTATGCAGTTTACATTTTATTCTCTTCTTATTTGTAAGGAAACAAATAGCCTAGTGGGATTTTCAAAGTACACAGTAGATTTGCTTGTAATTTTAAAATTTGTCTTCAAAATTACCCTTCTGATTCCTATTTTTTTTAATATTTAATTTTTTAATTTTTTATTTTTGTTTAAATAGATTCAACATTGGACAGTGTATAAAGCTTATAAGTATATTTGGCATATGATTTACATTTAAAAATTTTTCAGCTTTTTCTTGTATTGAAAATAGATTTTTTTTCTCATACAGTATATCCTGATTATATTATCCCCTCTACTCCTCCCAGTTCCTCCTTACCTCCCCTGCACTCTGGATCCACTCCCTTTCTTGTCTCTCATTAGAAAAGAACAGGCTTCTAGAAGATAGCAATCAAATGTGACAAAATAAAATATAATAGATGAAGCAAAACCTATCATATTGAAATTGGACAAGGCAACTCAGTTGAAGGAAAAGAGTCGTAAGAGCAGGCACAGCAATCAGAGACTGACTCATTCTCAAACCTAGGAGTCCCATAAAAATACTAAACTAAAATCTATAAATCTATAAAAATCTATAGTATATCCACAGAGGAGCTGGTGAAGGCCCCCGTAGGCCCTGTGCTGGCTGCTTCAGTCTCTGTGAGTATGTATGTGCCTTGTTTAGTTGACTTAGGGGGCCTTGCTCTCCTGGTGTCCTCCATTCCTTCTGGTTCTTACACTCTTTCTGCCTTCTCTTCTATGGTATTCCCTGAGTTCTGACGGGAGGGATTTGATGGAGATATCCCTTTTAGATTCACTCTCCAAGTAGCATAATTTCTGGCTGTGGATCTCTGCACCTGTTCCAATGTTCTGCTGGAGGAAGCTCCTCTCATGATAACTAAATAAGACACTGATCTATGAGTATAGCAGAATATCATAAGGAGGCAGTATATATATATATATATATATATATATATATATATATATATATATATATTAAAGACAGGTAGCGTTTGGTTTACTCCATGTTTCTGGGCTATCTAGTTTCTGGTTTTTAGTTACCCAACCAGTGTTAAGTATGGGCTCTTTTTTGTGGAGTGGGCTTTAAGTCAAATCAGACACTGGTTAGGTACTCCCACAAGTTCTGTGCCATCATTGTCCTGGCATATCTTGCAGACAGGGAAGATTGTAGGTCAAAGGTTTTGTGGTTAGATTGATATTTACATTTCTCTTTTGGTAGCCTGTGGAGTACTTTCCGGAATCAGAGAGACTGGGGTGTAGAGGTAAAAGCTCCCGGTAAGCTCTGGCATGACGTCTCCATGATCAAGGAGTTGCGTGGCTGTTATCCTAAGGAAGGGGCCCTGTCATCAGTTTGCAGAGAGCAACCTATTGTCCTAGAAACTGCCTGGATTGTTAATGGATTTTTCATGTGATCTTCCTTGGCCAACAAGTCAACTGAATGAAACTCAGCCTTCCTACTAGAAGCCTCGTTTGGTAACAAGAGATGGCCAGCTGAGACTCTGTATACCCATTATTAAGAGATCTTGCTAGGATCTCCTTCATAGATTCCAGGAAGATTTCCCTGCATAGGTTCCCATATCATCTCTCAAATGCCTTTCAATTCCAATTCTCCCCATACTCCCTTTCCCTCTCCCCCCATCTCTTATCTGCTTTCCCCTTCCCCATCTGATTCTCCCATTCCTGATCTCACCTGCCCCTAGTCCACATAAAAAAATCTACTCTATTTTTCTTTCCATTATGTCTGCCTTAGATCCTTCCACTATACCTAAGCTCTCTGAATCTATGGATTGTAGCTTGGTTATCATTTACTTAATGACTCATATTACTATATTATATCCACATATAAACAAATACATACCATATTTATCTTTCTGGACCTGGATTACCTCACTTAGAATGATTTTTTTTTCTATTTCCACCCATCGGCCTGCAAATTTCATGATGTCATTAAAAAAAAAAAACAAAAAACCTAAACAGCTGAATAACACTCCATTGTGTAAACAGACCACATTTTCTTTATCCATTCTTTTGCTGAGGGACATTTAGGTTGTTTGCAGTTTCTGGTTATTATGAATAAAGCTGCAATGAACATGATTGAACAAATGCTCCAAAAGACTGTTTTAGTTAGGGTTTCTACTGCTGTGAAAAAATACGATGACCATGGCAACTCTTATAAAGGAAAATATTTATTGGGGCTGACTTATGGGTCAAAGGTTTAGACCACTATCATCAGGGAAGGGAGCATGGTGGCATAGAGGAAGGCATGGTGTTGGAGAATGAGCTGAGAGTTCTTGATCTTGACCTTGGGTCAGGCTTTGACGTCTCCAATGCTCAAGCTATGCCCAGTGTCGCACTCAGTCTCCTTATGCTGCCTTTGGATCAAGATAGAGAACTAACTCTCAGCTTCTCCTCCAGCACCCTGTCTGCCTGTATTCTGCCATGTTTCCTGCTGTGAAAATAATGGACTAAATCTCTGAAACTGTTAGTCAACCCCAATTAAATGTTTCACTTTATAAGAGTTGCCATCCTCATGGTGTCTCTTCACAGCAATGAAACCCAAACTAAGATATTAGTATTTTTTTAAACTTTTTATTGATTCTTTGTGAATTTTACATCATGCACACCAATTGCACTCATCTCCCTGTCCCTTCGTATTTGCCTTCCATCTTGCAACCTCCATGCCTCCAAAGAAAAAAACCTTATCATGGAAGCTATAATGTGTCACAGTGTGTTATACAATATACACTTCTGGTCATACACCTTTACTTGCAAATATTCATTGGAGTGAGTCGTTGGTCTAAGGGGCTTCTGTCTTTTGATACGCCATCTATACTGGATCCTAACAGGACCTTTTGGATATCTTTGTGTTGCCTTGTGGTATGGAGATCCTACAGGTATGGATCTGCAGGATTGACCCTTTCACAAGCTATAGCAGGTCATAGATGGGGTAGATGTTGATATGGGTCAACTCAAAGCTCTGGATTTGGGCCTGGGAGGTAGCTGAGTTGGCTAGCCCACCAGCTTTTTTTGCCTGTACCATAGGATGAGCTCTGCCATCCTGCTCTGGACAACTCACTCAAAGCTTCAGCTGGCAAGGCACAGGGTCAGCTTTTTTCCTTTCATGTTCTTGTGGTTGGCTCACCCATGCTTTCACTATTGGGGCCAGCTCTACTCTACCAACCAGGCAAGGTTCAGGGCCTGCTTTCCTTGTGCTGCAACTGGTGAGGGGCAAGGGCCAGCTGGTTGGGAGACTTTTAATGACTGCTTCTACTTCATTTATGGGTTAGAGGTCTATTCGAATTGTTTATTTGATTTTGATTTAACTTTGATAAGTGGTACCTATTAAGAAAATTACCCATTTCTTTTATATTTTCCAATTTTGTGGAGTGCAGACTTTTTTTTATTAGATATTTTCTTTATTTACATTTCAAATGCGAGTGTAGACTTTTAAAGTAGGTCCTTATGATTCTCTGCATTTCCTCAGTGTTTGTGGTTGTGTCCCTCTTTTCACTTCTGATTTTGTTAATTTGGATATTCTCTATCAGCCTTTTAGTTATTTTTGGATAGGGTTTTTTCTATCTTATTGATTTCCACAAAGAACCAACTCATTGTTTCATTATTATTATCATTATTATTATTTTTTTTGGTACTATTCTCTTTGTTTCGATGTTATGGAGTTCAGCCTTCAGTTTGGTTATATCTTACTGTCTTCTCATCTTGGGTGTGGCTATTTCTTTGTGTTTTAGAGCTTTCAGATGTGCTGTTAAGTTGACAGTATGAGATCACTCCAGGTTTTTTTTTAATGTAAGTACTTAGTGCTATGAATTGCCTCTTAGAACCACTTTCATTGTGTCCTTTAAATTTGAATATGCTGTGTATGTATTTTCAATCAATTCTAGAAAGTCTTTAATTTCTTCCTTATGATTTTATTGAAAATATCTTCTCTTTGTTTTACTTGGGTTTCTATTCCCAGTATTCTTAGATTTAGTCTTTCTAGAGTGCCCTCCATGTTTTGTGCTAAGGAATTTTAGATTTAATATTTTCTTTGACATACATATCTATTTCTTCTATCATCTCTTCAGTGCCTGAGATTCTTTCTTCCGTCTCTTGTATATTGTTTGTGAAGCTTGCCTTTGTAGTTTCTGTTTGAATTCCTAAATTTTCATTTCCAGAAATTCCCTCAGTTTGGGTTTTCTTTATTGATTCTATTCCCATTTGCATATCTTGAATAGTTTTGTTTATCTTCTTTCACTGTTTGCTTGTGTTGTTTTGGATTGCTTTAAAGGATTAATTCACTTCCTCTGTAAGGACCTCTATCATCTATACTTGGTTTTAAGGTATTTTTCTTGTGCTTCAGCTTTGTGGAATTATTCAGGGCTTGTTGTGGTAGGACAGCTGGGCTCTAGTGGAAACATTATTCCTCTGGTTGTTATTGATTATGTTCTTATGCTGTCATCCAGGCCTCTGGGTTTGGGATGGTTATAAGTCTAGGTACTGATTTTTGGATTTGCCTTTGTTGGGTGGGTGCTTTGTTCCTTGGTTTTTGTTTCCTCTCTGGGTTTTTCAGAGATTGTGTTGGCTATGTGTTGCCTGTTTTCCTGGCATACTCATCTGGTGTGTTCAAAGGAGTTACCTGCTAGTGTTGGAGGCTGGGATACGGGAATGAGTTGGGGGAAGGAAGGCTGGAGGTTAAGGTCTTGGTAGTCTGTTGGTGATAGGGTTAGAAAGGAAAAGGGGACCACAACAGGGTTTCTGCTTCAGATCTGGGGATGAGACTGGGGAGACTGGGACTGGAGGAGCAAAAGGAAAAGTGTAGATCTGCCTATCCGCATCTTCTGACCTCTAGTTTTTTCTGTATTTAATACAGGGTCTTACTGTGTACTTTTGGCTGGTTTAGAATTCATTACTATTCAGTGATCCTCCTTCCTCTGCCTTCTGAGCAGGGAATATCCCTGGGTGCTACTCCCCCTAATATAGGTTTTTATTCTTGTCTCTAACTAAATATGTGTCACCATATGCTAGAAGCAGATGGGTCTGTGGAAAAATACAAACAGAGAGTGAAATATGAAAAGGATATTTCCATGTATAGACCAATAAATTGACATGAAATGTAATTTATGATGTTTAATTTGAGATATCCTGCCAAAACACAGTTGATTGACAGAATAAATATTAAAACTACTAATGTGATGTTGTGTTCTATAAATTGAGGTAGAGGGTTATGGAGCAAAGTTCATTTTCTTTATTGCTCTGTGAAGGAAGGATACGGCAGGCAAAGAGATGAGGGTGAGGACCTGGGTGCTATAGGATTGTAAAAGAACTAGATAACTGCCCTCAGGGAGTCCACAAGCCCATGACACCTGGGTGCCCTGCAGGGATACCAAGGAAGTCTATGTAACCACCCTTATAGAGTCCCTAGTCGCAGGACTGAATTAACCACTCAGAGCAAGCAGGGACCAAGTTCCTGTTGACCTAGAGAAAAGCAAGGAAAGGGATGGAGCAAATGAATAGTGAACTTTAACATCAGAGCACCAGCATCATCTTGCAGTGCCTTCATAGTCCACAGCATGAACATGATGTCCACTCCCTTTCCATTGAAGCTCTCAGTGCAAGCTATAGTGGGAAGCTTCTTAGCATTAGAAATACGGGGAAATGAATATTTCTCTTAAAAATTTTGTTTTTTTTTTTAAATTAAAAGGCTAATTTTTTTAGCAACATTGATACATTTTAGAATTGTAGCACAGTGGGGGCGGGGGGCGAGGGGGCAAGTTTCTCAGTGTTTTCAAATTCTTGGCTTGTTATTTTTTGAGAGTTGGGAACAATAATTCAATATTCCCAGGAATTCTTAAATTTCAAAATTATGATTATTTTAAACATACTTCAGACAATAAATGTATAATAAACGTAGAGCTTCCCTTTTTAGTCAGCTATGCGGAAGTCACATACCTCCTAAAGGAAGGGGATTGTACATTCACCTGGCACTTCGATCCTGTAATGTTCCACTAAAAAAACCACAGAAGCACAAAGGAGAAGTTTATCATGAAAATTGAAAAAAAAAAAAAAAAAAAAAGAAAGAAAAGAGATTGATTGCAACCTCGCAGGAAATACTGTTTTATTTGTTATTAGGTTAATGCCTTTTTCGTGTCTGCACCTCCCAGACACTGGAATTTCCTCTGACTTTGATTCCACTTTTCCTGTGTTTTCCCTTAGTGCTGTTTCCTTTCTCTGGCTATTTTGAGTAACTGGTGAAAGGAGACAATTACAGTCCAGTGGATTCCTGGGTTTAAGATTTCCTGGCTGAGAAAGGAAGATAAATCAGGGCATGGCAACATAAGATGACCGATTTTCTTTTTGTTTTCTTGACTACAGACATAAAAGATAAAAATTCAGAATATCATTAAATACAAAATTCAGTCTGTTGTATTATTTCTCATAATTCCTCCCAGGCTGGTGAAAAATTGATTTCTGGTGGATCCTAGCCTGGAGAGTCCCTTTCATATACTTCTGAAATAATCTATCTAGCTTCAATGTATAAACACAGTTTTCTATGTCCTTTGTTCTATAACTGCAAACATTTAAAGGAAATTGAGGTTTTATGTAGGATGAGGCCTGCTTCTATTTTTATTAATTCAGACCCTACCCACAGTCACAGCCTTTTCCCCTCTAGTCTGTGAGGGACCCTTTCTTGATAGCCCCTGTGTTGTTGGGCTCCTTTGTGCTTTGACATAACACTATTCCTTCTGAAGGTTTTTGCCTGTAAACCCAATCCACAAACCAAATCCCAGAGGAGAGCCTCCTTGGAGAGACTTCTGGGTAAAGACATCGTGCTTCTGTGTGTTCTCATAAATATGTATAGAAGTGTCTTCAGAAGCACCCCCTATGATGCTGCATGTTAATATTTCATTTATGTATTCTCTGCTAGAAGAACATTATGTGCTCCTATGTAAATAATGCATGTTGCTGCAGATAAAGTGTATCAATGGAATGAGGTCACCTAGGTTTCAAAAATACCATCTTTTAATAAAAGGCTAGCACCAGAGGCAAGATTCTTAGTGCTTAGCAAAAGAACGTAACACAAAACTCTCTCCCCACCTACCCTACCTATGTGAATTTCTTTTTTAGCTCCATCCCTTTTCTGGTTCAGTCTCTGCTATCTTAATATCAGCCCTTAGAAGAGAATATGGTCTTCTTTTAAATGTAATGTATCTTATCCCCATTGTGTATGTACCTGTCTATATGAATAATGAAGAAAGCCATACTTGGACCTCCCCCTCCCCATTTCCATACACTGAAAAGTAAATAGTTATTAGACACATGTATTTTCCTTTAAGGAGAGTCTCTTCTCCTGCCAATAAATATGCTTTTCTTTCATCATTCTTAATAGCTGCCTAGAGACACCGGACAGCTATATCTGATTTGTGTTTTTCTTTCCCGTGCACTGTCTGTAATAAGTATTTGTGAAAGAGAGGGCGAACCATCTCTTTAGTGCTTTGCCCTGAGGCGGATTCGAGACTTTAATGAGTGGAGCAGCCACGGCCTTCGACTTCCAAGGGCAAAACAGGAAGGGAACCAAAAGGGGAGCCGTAGCAATGGGGTGACTCATTTTGTTTTTGTCTTTAATTCTTTCTTATCATAAAGTAAAAAACAGTGCCTGGATAAGAAAGAAAAGAAGATGTGGTTTCACAACACATCATCATCATTTCCTCGCTAAAAGGACACGGTAAGAACATATAATTATGAAAGCTGTTTAGGGTATCCAGATTACATCCTCATGACGCAGGGCACTCATGACCTCAACACAAACATTACCTTCACTGGGGTTTTCACATTCTGACATGTTATGAAACAAAGTAATTGAGAAAACAATAAATTGATTTGAGAAATTCTTTAAACACAGAGGTGAAGCACTCAGTGGCTGCCGAGAGAACTGCATCTGGGGCAGATTTAAGCCTCAAGAGTGCCCTAGACTGTTTACTGTGGTTATGAACCACACCTGTCAACACCAGAGGACAAGCAGAAAAGGCTACTTCCTTACTTCTTTAAAGACCACCTACAATTTTCCCCACCCCACAGCCTTTCTCCTTATGCACTTGACAGCGGATGGATTTAAGTAGGATATGAAGCTGTTAAGGCCCCTCTCCCAAGTTGCTGTCTATCGTGGTAGACCTGTCTTGGCCAAGAGGAACTCACAACTGTTTGCTGCAGGCTGAGCAGAAAGAATGGGTCTGTATTTGACCTTCTCCCACAAGGTTTAGGAAATCGCTACGGTACTTAATGCTGAGCCGCATAGTCAAAAGTCAGCGAGCCCCGACTTTCCATGTTTACTTCTGCTGTGACTCAAGAGTAAAAGCCTCGTGAGTTTTGATAATCCTTCTTCCCTTGATGGAATGGGAGTGGGGTAAGCCTACGACAAAAGGACACCCAGGATTGAAGCAGCGTAAGGCCTCTTTATACATAGGATGCTGGGGTACCCAATGAGATGGTGAGACTGAGGCTACTTTGTGACTTGAAGAGATTTAACCCAAAGTTTGAAGAGTGGTAGAGCATAGGAAAATGGAAAACCAAGTTTCACCAGAGAGATTGCTAAGCCACTAAAATGGCCTTGTTTGTTGAGTTTGGGTTTCAACACCTTTAGAAGTCCGAGCACCTCTATAGCTAGCTAGCCTCCGTCAGGACGTCAGGAATCCCCAGTGATCTTCCTCCTATTCATTCTCCCAAATCAAGTTTCAAGAGACTCTTATATTACTCCTTATGAATTTTTACTAACACTATTCCAAACACTCTCTACCAAACATAATTTTATATTGTACATTTTTGCAGTGCAAGTGCATACATTCTCAGTCTGTTTGAAAACCCATGACCTGAAATAGCCTTACTACAGTTTAGGAGTCAAAATAATTTCCTGCAATCTCTGAATTAAAGCTCTTGCTCTGGACAGGGAGTTTCGCTTTTGTCCCTCTTGGCTTTATTCTATATGTATTATCAACAATCTCCGAGGAAATGTTTAAGATTTCTCTAAGTCAGAAATGCAGTAATCATGCCACGATTTTCCTTTTTTTTTTTTTTTAAGTCATTCCTTTCTCAGCCCCTGGCACTTTACCTTGCAGCAGGTACCCCACACAGCTGGCTACGTGTGAGATTAAAGGTTTGGATTGAATGACTACAAATGACCCTCAGATTCTACGGTATAGTAATGAGGTCTAAGCGGAAGGGAAACCGGACTTCCTAGTGGCATGTAAAGGTTGAGAATTGAAATGGAGAGAAAGGAAAATCATAAGTGTGGGAAGTGGTGAGATATAAGTACCGTGAACTTAAAAAAAAAAAGATTAGTGTCTTAACTATATTTCTATTATTGGAAACTTTACCCACGGTATTAGCTTTCTGATGATTATCCAGGATCGTTCATTGCTAATGCAGAGTCCAGCTGTTTGGAGGAATGTACTGAAAATAAAATCTCATACTAGGTGGCCAGTTATAAATCTTTCATAGGTCTGCCAATATTTTGGGATTTATGGCAGAGTTTTCTGTCCTCGTTTAAAACGCTGAATGTCCCTGATATTTTGACCTTGGAGAAAGATTTGTTTTGCTTGAGGGAAACACTCCAGTGAGCTATTTTTGCACTCACATTGACATTTAGACTTGGAAATACTGTATTTCCATGATACTTATCCCTGGATAAGCTTGCCATGCAGCTAAAACAGTCTTAGAGGTCTAACTTTTAGTTGTCTGTGGATGTGATCTTTCAGGGGATTCCCCAATTATGGATTTTTTCTTACTGTAGATTAAATAAATTACTACAAAATGAGGGGAAATGAAAGTGTGAGAATTTGAATTTCACCCCTTGATTACCTACCTCACGGTTTTATTCCTATGGCTTATGAACATAGGAAAAACACACAAAACTGGAAACTGTTTTGTTTTAACTTAATGATGGATCATATCTCTGCTTATTTTTCCACTACTCCCTCAATTAGGTCTGATTGGCTCTTGTGAGAAAAGACGGCCGGGCACTCAGTGGCTCCTTGGAATGTTCCATGGGAGTGATGGAGTGGAGATGGGTGTGTGGTAGGTGACTCAAGGGAAATAGTACAGGCTTTTTTTTCTTTTTCTCTTCATATCTCTGCACCTTTGTTCATGTTAGTACTCTGATCTGGGAACACCCAAGCTTGTCTCCCCATCTCCTCAGGCCAAATTTTAAGGAATCTAAATGTTCCTTAAAGGCCCACTTTCCCTCAAGTCTTTTCCTGACTCCATCTCTTCTCCCCATCAGAGGCAGAGTTTTCTACCCTGCCCTGAATGACCATTATAATGGTCCCATTATAATAATGAAAATATACAAAGACCCTTCCTGAATATTTTTACATATTTTATCATAATTATATTTTTCTTTTTTTAGGCCAAAAACTGTTTTTTTTTAAATAATCTCACACTTTCAGAATTCAACAGTTTATTTCATTGTAAAGATTCAATATATATGAGGTATATGTGAAAATTTCATATATTGGTGGTGATAGGTAAGTAGAGTGGTGAGTTCAGTGATTAAATTGGGGAAAAAGGCCTTCTGAGCCATTCCTGGTAGATGCCTTGAGTAATGGTTACCACCCAGTAACTACTTCATCAAAAGCCATCATTCCCACCACAACGTGGAGTCTCTGATGACAAGCAAAGCTTCCCTGGTCTCCTTCAGAATCCTGCTATTAGTATTGTCCTGGGCTTATCTTCTCTGCCTCAACTTAATACCATGTAATCTCATTGAAGAAATGAATAATGTATAATACGCTGAAAAATGTTGCAGATTTGTTTCTAAATGTACTTACTATTCACATTATTCTAGGTATTAAGCTAACCCTTACAAGGATCTTAATTGACAAAACCTGCCCACGTCACTGTCTGGCCTTTGAAATACCTAACGGAAAAGTGAAGAAAGCAATTACCAGTGCTCCATGCTTTCTTCCCGCTCCCTCCCACCTCCTTGTCATAGTTATTAGGATTGAACAAAGATTCAGCAGCGAGTTGCTCCTATGCTCTGTCAGGAATTTGAGAATACAGGAAAGGGTGTGGTCTTTACAGGTACCTGAATCAGACTTGGCCTTTCTTTACTTCACTTGGACTTGTGGATAATTCAGTCTACACGAATAACATCAATCTCTTTATCAAAAAAATGACAGAGATAATAAACATGGGAGTGAATCTGAAAAACAAGTGTTTAGAAGATGTCGGAGGCTCCCATACCACTTCTTTCACATAGTTCCTAATCCTATAAGCAATTGCTTCTGGCAAAGCCAGTGATGCGCTCATTAGTACATTATTTGCATATGGAGAGCAAGTCTGTACATTAACCCCCTCTCTGGAATGAGGAGGATTGCCTGTGATAGGCTGTCAAATTGCCTGATAGAGAAGAGGACTTATAAGGCAGAACCAAGGATGTCTCTGCCCCAGTGCTCAGTCTTCCCTTCAGCTTTCCTCACTTTTGGTGGGTGGTGGTACATCTTAAGTTTAAAGGAAACCATCAACAGTAGCAGTTGTATGACAGCTCGAAGGAATGGTTAGCATTAAGGCCAATCCTTGCTGCTTACTCACTACTTGATGTTGAGCTAACTGATGAAATTTCCCATGACAGGTTGTCCCCCTAATGCCATGACACTCATGTCCCAAAATGTGTGAATTTGCCGCCTTATGTGACAAAAGAAGCTTTGCATTGTAAAGTTGACTAACATAGTTGACCCTGAGAGTGATGGTACCCTAGATCATTCAAGTGGAGACAATGTCATTGTTTAGGTCTTTATAAGACACAGGAAAAATAAAAATCAGGAGATGGGATCCTGGACCCAGGGTGTGGAGTGGTATACTTTGAATGACGGAACAGCCAGAAGCCAAGTTATTGCAAGAAGCTGAAACAGGCAAAGCTTTTCCCCTGAAGTATCCGTCAGAGTCCTAACTCTGCTAATAAATGTTTTAAGTGACTAGGTTTGTGGGTATTACTAATATCACCAGTTGAAATCATCACACCAGAAGCTATAAATAAATACTATACAGTGAATATCTATGGTATCAGATAATATTTTTTGGCAGGCAGTTATAGTACTTAAAGAATGCCCTGGCTATTATAGAGCTTATGTGAGAACACAAAAAAGTAAAAAAAGTCATTTTTTAGTAGTATAGAATTCTGTCACAAAGGAAAGTGGAGGAAGCAACCAGAGAGTATGATGAGCAGATCCATAATAGATGAGGATACCAAGCTGCAGATATCTGTAGGAAGATATCTGTAGGAAGAAGCAATTGGTAGAAGATATGCTGGAAGCTCCTTTCCCAGAGATGGGAAACATCACGTAGAGGCCAGGACATGGCTCAGAAGTACCAGTGTGCCTGAAGTACAGCAGATGAGGGAGCTAGAGCTTGAGCTGATCTCCAAAACATCATTGTGAGGCATTTGGATTTTATCCAAAATATAGCCAGAGGCTTTAAAAACGCCAAGCAGAGAAACAACTCAACTAGATTGTTATTTAAGGAATAATTCTAACCACAATATCAGTTCACACTGTACCCTTGAAATATACTAAGGAAGTAGATCTTCAGTGTTTCTCCAAAATAACAACAGCCATGTGAAGCTATGGATTCATTAGCTAGTTTGAAATGGTGGTCACCATCTTATGATATAAACATATCAAAATACATATATACTGCCATAGTTAGGGTATTATTGCTGTGAAGAGACACCATGACCACAACAAGTCTTATAAAGAAAAACATTTCATTGGGTCTTGTTTACAGTTCAGAGATTTAGTCCATTATCAAGATACTGGGAAGCCTGGTGGCTTGCAGGCAGACGTGGTGCTGGAGAGGAAACTGAGAGCTCTACATCTAGATCCACAGGCAGCAGGGAGAGAGAGTGTGAGTTGGTAGGCCTGGCTTGGGCTTCTGAAACCTGAGAGCCTACCCCCGAGTGACACACTTCCTCCAACCAGGACACACCTACTCTATCAAAACCATACCTCCTAATAGTGCCACTCTCTATGAGCCCGTGGGAGCCATTTTCATTCAAATTAACACACACACACACACACACACACACCAATTTGGATTTGGGATTGTTGTTGAGGTTGGATATGCGGCAGTTTTCAGATGATGGTGGCATTGAAGGAACAGGGTGTTAGAAGCTTACCCATGCATGGTGCAGGTACCAAGTATATAACCTTGCATCCTAGTGAGTCAGGCTGAGGAGAAGCCAGAAGCAGAGGGCAGGAAACCTCAGAGGTGGAAATCTGAAGACGATGAGTGCTTGGAGAATGAGGCTGAGATCACCTTTGTCAAACAACTCTTTCAATATGTGTCAGCTTATAGTCATCAGGCAGACTCAAAGGTCAAGGTGCATTAGAAACCTCATGGTGACTGTTGCACTTCATATTATGGACAAATTAATGCACATTTCGATCACTTAGAAACAATATTTTGGTACAGGCCAGAATCACAAAAGTCCAGTTAGTTACCTTTGTCTTACTTCTAGAATTTTCTTTTCTTGTGTCTAGGTGTTCTCTTGGAGTCTATAGACAGTGAAGGGCAACTAAAGAACAGGAAAAACACTGAGCAGACTATTCTCCAGTGCCCCAAACAGCTTTAGAAAGACAAAAGCCAGGCCTTAATGAACAATGGTGCTTTGATGCATTTAGGAAAATACTGTTTACTGAAATAGCCTGTCAGCTCTGTATTCTTCTGTTATGAACTGATGATCACTGCTGGCACACAAATGGCTGGGAAGCATAAGGTCGGAAACTTCATTATGTATTTATTCACTAAAGATTTGAGCAAGTGATTTCTAACCTTTTCGGGGTTACAACAGCCTCTGGTTTTTGATGTTCTTTTTGTTTTTGGTCAGCTGTGGCACTCCACGCTTTCTCAAAAGGGCTGTGATGGCAGAGTTTGACTACTTGAATTAAATATAATTTTGTTTTGAGCTTTCTCACATTTCTGAAGGTTCCTGGTCCTAGACGCAGCACTGTAAGACCACTCGAGGGAATAGCTGGGCCAAAAGGAAAAACAAATGCGCAATGGTGCTGGTAATTTCTTTCAATTTGAGAACATTTCTGAGGAATTGGTGTCATTTTAAAGTCACTTTGAAGCCTGGCCTTTTGATGAAGGCATCTGGAACATGAGTTTTACAGTGCCATGCTCTATGGCAGAGCTACGTCTACACGACTGTCTGTACTGAGCTTCTTTTTTTCTGAATTCAGAGTCCACAGTAGGCTCTTGGTTCTTTTCCCACCATCACCCGATTCCTCTCTTTCCTCTGGTGTTTGCATTCGATCAGGTTTTCATGAAAACATGCTATCTTAGTCAGGGTTTCTATTCCTGCACAAACATCATGACCAAGAAGCAAGTTGGGGAGGAAAGGGTTTATTCAGTTTACAATTCCACATTGCTGTTCATCATCAAAAAATGTCAGGACTGGAAGTCAAGCAGGTCAGGAAGCAGGAGCTGATGCAGAGGCCATGGAGGGATGTTCTTTACTGGCTTGCTTGCTTCCCCTGGCTTGCTCAGCCTGCTCTCTTATAGAACACAAGACTATCAGCCCAGGGATGGCCCCACTCACAAGGGGCCCTCCCGCCTTGATCACTAATTGAGAAAATGACTTACAGGTGGATCTCATGAAGGCATTTCCTCAACTGAAGCTCCTTTCTCTGTGATAACTCCAGCCTGTGTCAAGTTGACACACAAAACCAGTCAGTACACATGCTCTCTGCTTTAGGCTCTTTGGAAAGGGTGTTCCTCTGCCACACTTACACAAAGTGGCTGCAAGGTACACAGCATCAAATGAATAGCTAAACATTTCTGAGACTTTATGAACTAAGTTGGGGCCCTTTCAGACAGGACAGCACACCTGAAGACATTCTGCACAGTACTGTGGTGTGAGACCTGCTTCTCTCTCTGAGGGGTCCAAAGCACACTGAGGTGCCCACATCACCACAGCTTTGTGACAGCCACTGTTCATGCCAGGAAGAACTGCCCCAACATCACGGTAATGCAGCTCTTCCTCTACGAAGCAGAGAGCACTGTTTTCCTTGAAGCCCTTTCTCATATGGAGCCTAGCACATTTTAAATATTGATAAATCTTAACCCATTCATCCACAGTACCCCACTTTCCTCACATCCCACTTCTTCCTTACTCAGCTTCTCTCTGCAATCTTTAGTTATGATAGGTGTTTTTCCAACAGTCTCTCCTTTGCCTCTAAAATAAACCTGTGTGTTACAGTGTAGCTGGCAAAGGTCAGCATGTCAAGCATTGCCTAGCTAAATCTACTCCGGCTTTACACCATCGCATTGATTAGAATCATAGAGTTGGTAGCAGAATTGATTGTATCTGTAGGCTTAGACTGATTTGTTTCTAGAAGGCCAGCCGTAAAGCATTGCTGAGCATAAGAAAAGCTTAACCCGTCCTCGTTGACTCGGTTGATCGGGTCAAGCCTACCTGCAATCACCTCCTTCAGATTAGAGGCATACTCATCACAATGCATAACATCATTACGGGGGTTATCTCCATTATAGAGGAAGGTAAGTGTGCCAGAAGATAAAGTCCTGGAGGAGTTTAGTGCTCTGTTTTATACTTCCCCCCAAACTCCAGAAACTTCAATTATATTTTGTCCATTAGTGAAGTGTTTACCATTACTTGTGTTTATCATCTATGTATCTATGTATGTATGTCTATGTCTATGTATTAGTCTGTCTATCTATCTATCTATCTATCTATCTATCTATCTATCTTTCCAACTACCTATCTTGTTAAGAAATACAAACAAAGCCGGGCTGTGGTGGTGCACGCCTTTAATCCCAGCACTTGGGAGGCAGAGGCAGGTGGATTTCTGAGTTCGAGGCCAGCCTGGTCTACAGATACAGAGTGAGTTCCAGGACAGCCAGGGCTACACAGAGAAACCCTGTCTCGATAAAGCCAAAAAAAAAAAAAAGAAAAGAAAAAAAGAAAAAGAAATGCACACAAACACATTGACTCACCTCCCTTGAAACTCCTTACCATCAACTTTAGTTCATCCTTCAGAGCTTCTGGCAACACAGCTTAATTGTTCTTCTCTCCCTAAATGTGCACTTTTCTTTCAAACTCACCTACGCCTCTGGTGCTGCTTTTTTGAGTGCTGATGTAGAAGCAAATGGCAGATGACTCCACATGTAGCCTGTCTTGCTTCTGTTGTTGTTCTTGTGTGTGTTGTGCCCACACACCCTGCTCTCCCTGCTGTTGCTCTAGGTGAACTGTCCTGTTATTATCATTTTATATATTTTACCATCCATCCTTCAGTCTCTTACTGTAATGAATTCTTCCTCACTTCATACAGTCTTGCTATAATTTTTCCTTCTTAAATCCCTCTAATGAGTCTACCCAGTGGATTCATCATTCTGTCCCCCTTTACAACTGTCTGTTGTAACCTGTCATCCATATGCTTATAATTAATCCCAATACAATGCATTGACTCACCAAGTTGGACTTTGATGGTATTTGTACCATCAAATACCATCTGTTCTAGGTCTGGCCTGTTCTAGGTTCCTTATCTGGGTTGAGTAGACATGTGTATAGCATCTTCCTGGGAATAGTTTGTCACATAACACCAATGCAACCCTTATAAAAGAAGGCATCTTATTGGAAGGTTTGCTTATCAGAGGGATAGTTGTTTTTATTAGGGTTGTAATTACTATGAAAAGATGCCACAGTCATGAAAACTTTTATAAAGGAAAGCATTTAATTGGGACTTTCTTACAGGTTCAGAGGTTCGGTCCATTATCAGCACAGTGGGAAGCATGGCAGTATGTAGGCAGAAATGGTACTGGAGAGGAAGCTGAGAATTCTACATTTGGATTCATGGGCCTTAGGTAGGGAGAGTGAGCCAGTAGGCCTGGCTTAAACTTCTGAGATCTCAAAGTCCACTCCTAGTGACACACTTGCCCCAATAAAACCACTCCTACTCCAACAAGGCCACACATCCTTTCAAATAATGCCACTTCCTATGAGCCTAAACGAGCCATTTTCATTCAAATTACAATAGTCTGTGATCATCATGGTGGGAAACAGGCACTGGAGCAGTAGAAGTTAGACATACACACATATACATACATACATACATATACACACAGAGAGAGAGAGAGAGAGAGAGAGAGAGAGAGAGAGACAGACAGACAGACAGACAGACAGAGACAGAGAGAGACAGAGACAGAGACAGAGGCAGAGAGTCTTGTCAATATATTACCTATTAGGAAATGTGTTACAATAAAAGCATATAAAGATCACATCACAGAAATGGGCTGATTGGGTCATGTCAGACTAGTATAAAAATGCAGTTTCTGTCACCATTTGGTTGGTCATCATCTTAGCTGTAGACCTGGCTGGCTTTTGACACAGAACATTGTGGTATCCTCAGATTTCTCTGCTTCCTAAACAATGGCATAGAGGTTTCATGGGTGGGATGTAGTTGTGGTAATATAACTGACTAGTTTAATTTACTAGTAAAGCAATTCCAAAGGGAAATACTGCTCATTAAAACCTTTTTTTTTTTTGGCATGAGGTTTAAGAAAAGCAAGACAGAGATATATGAAATCTAATAAGTTTGAAAAACTGAAATACTTCTCAAATTCTTATGATAACAGGAAACTAGAGAAGTGAGAAAGATTTCAGAAGGCAAAATATGATATAATATCATTAAATATGTTTGAAAAGAATCTAAGTATTTATTTATATATATATTTCCAGACATTATTATTGTCAGATGTTTATTTATTTTATATATAATTTGCTATTGTTGCCCTACAATAATTTTGTCAACTTGCAGAAATGGATAAATTTAAGGTGTATGGTATTGTCTTCTATTATGTTAGTGATAGATGGTATCTAAAGTGAAAGCCCCTGTGTGTGTGTGTGTCCAAGTACTGTGGAGGAATTCTTTTAAAGATTTAATAACTGGGAAAACAAGTCATGGAAATCTCTTGTTTATTTGTTCTTATAAGAAACCTGTTTTCCTTTCTGACCATGAACGTGACCCTTCAATAACCTTCTATCTCTTATTTTTAAATGAATACAGTGGAATTTCCTTGTTAATAGGCACAAAATGCTAGAATGTCAGATTCATATCCATAGACTGGTTACAAGGAATTAAGCTGTGATTTGTGTTCATTGGTGACCACTGTTTATACCTGGTCTGATAATATCTACAGACATTGGGGCTCTGTGAGGCTCTTTTTTCAGCAGGTTGTATGAGCTAAGCAGAGGGGAGAGCATGACATTGTCTTCAGGTGACTTAAAGGTGAAAATGGGGACACAAGTTCAGACTTGTAAATACAAAGTGTTAACATTTGCAACAATTTTGTAAGGTGCAGGAATTTAGCCCAAGGGCTGCATGAAATTGCGGGGAAAAAAAGATTTTCCCTGGGGATCAACTGTGAAGGGACGGGCACATAATATTTCTGGAGGTATTGTAGCAAACTCTGGGCAGGCTTAACTTTGAGTTGGATGACTGGGGAAGATGACATTTCGCATTGGTTCTGTTTCTATTTATATTCTAGGACAGAATCTCTTGACCTTTTCTGAATCTTGGGTTCTTTTGAGAATCTATTAAAAGGTATCAGTTTTCTTTCCCCCAAACAAGTGAACCTATGATCCTCTTCCTTCCTGTAAATGATATTAAACACACAGATGAGGAGAGCAGGTCTAGAGAAGAAGCTAGTCTCCAAGGATCCACGTTTGAAAGCTGGGGGGTCAGGTTACTTTTTGCCTGTAGAGGGTTTGAATAATTAAGCATAATCAGCAAACCAAAGGCGCTGTTGCATTTTGCTACAAAAGTGTCATTTGGAACTCACATAAACACAGCATACACTTCTTAATTTATTTTGAAGTGTTCTGTAACCAATGAATCAAAACTAAGAATAGGTTAAATATTTATTAATTTGAAGAGCTTTTCAAAGAGTTCTAAATTTATCCTAATTTAAGTGCTATTTATAGAGGAGTTGGTGATGAATTGCCCATCTGTCTTGCTATTTGGTTCTTCTGAGACTACAATGTTGTGGCAGGGTATTTATTTATAATTACTTTATAAAGGACCATGCTGAGCTTCACAAAACTCAACTGGCTGGCCATCGGACACAGAGAGAAGCATGTATCAGATGCAGACTCAGACAAAACTTCATCTAGTTCCTTTTTCTGATTTGTGACTTCAAGGTCCTTCGGATCTCCATAGCTCAGTTTAATCTTTTGAAAAGCAAGTCGGTGTCACATCAGGCTTTACTGGGCATCATTACCCTTTGATGCTCATGTCCTTCTTACACGTTTGCATGGAGTTCTTGTCACTTTGTCCTGAGATAGTTTGAGTGCTCAGCACAAAAGTTAGATCAAAGTAAGTAACCACTAATTTAAAAGATCATGGTCAAACTAAGGCAGAATCCAAGACTTTAGACTATGTTTAATAAAATGTCTTCTGGTTTTAAGAAAAGGAGTGGATTAATTTTAATAACATTTCATTTTTGCATTATTCCAGTGCTTTGATGTTGTTACTCTGTCATTTTGGAAAGTCACTTAATGGCTTGTTTCGGTTACTTAAAGCTGTGCAGCAAAATATCACGAAACAGCAAATACACGATACAAATCCGCATTCTCTTTCTGGTTTCTGTAGGTGGTGATTTCAGTGGGGCACAGAAGAAAAAGTTCCTCTCCACTTCCCTGAGGCACTCTAAGTTAAGGTCTTAAAACTGGAGGGCTGGAGTTGGAGAAACTCAAAACATCCAGGACCTAGGCTGTGGGGCATCTTGTGTGTCTCTCTTTAGCTTTGTGACATCTCCACAGGTGGTCTTTCTGGTACAGCAGGTTCACAGGAGCCAAACTTCTCACATGTCTGTGAGGAGTTTCTAAAGCGTGCATCCTGGGAGAGTGTGAGCGGGTGCCCTGTCCCCTTCCTAACCTGGGCACAGCAGGCACGCCACATTGCTTTTGGAGCCTTACGAGACTGCCTGTCATCAGTGGTGAATTGGACTCCCTTTTCTGGGAAGGCTTTAAGATCATTATGTTCTCTAATCCTCATAATTTTTTTTAACTAATTAATACAATGGTTAAGTTAGTAAGTAAGTAAATACTAAGAGTATGCATGGGAAGCAGCCGTACAAGAGAAAAATGACTTCATCTGCCCTCAAAGAGGTCACAGTCAATTTGGAGAAGATAATACTTGCGTACAAAAAGATAAGCAAGTGTACACTTTACGTAAGAAGTCCCGAATGACAAATTGTACTTCCAGAAATTCCATTAATGTGCTGTCACCGGAGGTGGCTCCGTTTCTATTTCCTCATCAGAAGACATGGAGGTGGAGTAGAGCCCTTGTGGAGACTGGAATGTCCATTGCTGCTTCCTGGGTGCTGGCATCGCATGGACCCTAAAGGGTGACTGCTTTTAGCTTACCAATTCCTTAAAGCTGATCAACATACATACACAGTGCTCTGCTAAGTGCCGTAGGAAATATAGAAGTAATTCAGGACATACTTAATGAGTTAGCATGTCTACATCTATATTATCAGTAGCTGCATGCAGTGTATGTGGTTTTCTATATGGCTTTTTCGGGCCATGTGCAGGCAATATAAAACACATATAAAAAGATATATGTGAATACTGTGAATGTGTAATTGTTGAACAGTCATAACTTTAAAGGTATATATGTACACATTAAATGGTTGTGTGTCCAATAGTTGTCTACATTGACTGATACCCTTGGGAGTGGTGGTCATGCACCTTTTCAAGGTGGCAGTCAGGGCAGATTACTTATCTTACTAAATAGCCATGCTTAGAGAATAATGGGTTTGAACTGTAGCCTTTTCTAGGACCCTTCAGTCTCTTAAAATTATTGTGTTTAGCTTTGCTTTAGAAACACGTGTCTAAACACACATGTTCAGATGTTTTGTTTTCTTTTTCTAACTTTAATTGAAAGACTATGGTTTAAATCCTTGAACTTAGTAAGACCATCTTTCAGATAAAAAAGAAAAATCTTTGAATAGTCTATACAGTAAAAAGAGAGAAGCCTTTTTATAATAACCCTGTGGTGAACTCAGAATTTTTTTATATTAAAAAGCAGTATTAAACATCTAGAAAATAATAGCACCTTGCCGTATGTGTTCCTAATCGTTTTGAAAGTGTTTTCTTTGCTAGAATTTTGATTTTTATCTGTCTCCTGGGCTTTTCTGTTCTTGCCCTTTTAAGGGCCTTCACTGGCCTGTCTCAGAACTTCTGGGCCCCAGCCCAAACCGCTTTGATGGGTAAACAGTATATTCCCATATAAGTGGGATGAGATTGGATCTTAGCACGGAGCACTGCTGGTAAAAACTATCTCCTAAGGACAGACAATCTGCACTTCAGGAAAATTACTGAGTCATAGTCTGTTTAGAAGACTATGTCCTGGCAGGAGTAGTCTGTCTAGGTTTTTTGAGAGGAACAAATGCAATTTATAGGTATCACCTTATTTAGCCTTCAGTTCTGTATCCTACACAATGTAAAGAACACACGTGGACTTGGGATCAGAAATCTAGTAAGAATGCAGGAGCAGAGAGGGGAAGATAATTGCCCTCTTGACTATGGCCTCTGCCCTGCCCAAGCAGTGCCAGCAATGCCTAGCCAACTGCACTGGGATGTGGAAATGTGTCTTGATGTTGTGATTGCAGTGCCCTGGGGACCCTGGGGTACACAGAAAGGGGGAACCTGAGAGCTACCGAGCCCAAGGGCAGCAGGTACCTGGAAATGTCGTGCAATCCTAGAACCTAATAGAGTCAACCGACTCCTCCTGACTATCCCCTAATACAGAGATTGTAACATTAAATGATGATAAAAAATGGTGGGGCAGCCTCATGGTAACAATGTGAGAGTACTCTTCGCTGTCTGTTGTTGATCATAATTGTTCTGGTTCCATAGATGTGGGGTGGGAAGGCTGAGTCCCTTCCCAGGCTTGCTGCTGAGGAATGGAACCCCATAGAACCCTCCTAGGTAGCATAGTCCTTCCCAGGGCCTGGCAACCACGTTGGCTGCCCTCTAGTTGACAGTTTCACATACTTCTCATCTGAAGTAGGCATGACCTGTGGGCCAACCAAGCCTCCACTTGTGGATGCAATTTTGGCAACTTCCACATTGTGTCCTCTTGGCCAGGGATTGACCTTACTCTTCTATGATAATTTTGTATCATGCTCTAGTTTAACTGTGGCAGACTGATAATTCAGAGGACATCTGGTCAGAGGTTGTGGGAACTAAAAAGGGGGCTCTGGGGCAGAAGGAGAAGGAAAGACCCACACCTCGCCAGAGTTTTTACCTATTCTCTTGTCTGTCAGGCGTGGGAGAGCTGCCATACACTTTTCACTCAGCCCCAGGTGGGTATTCCTTTGACCCACTCTTCGGGGGTTGGCAAAGGGACAGCCCTACCTGGGATTCCCGGAGCTACTTTGCTAAAGCCACCAGGGTTTTGGGAGAGAGGAATTAGGGAAGAGGTTCCCAACACTAAGTGCAGCCTTGATGAACATAGACTGTCTATGGTTTTAGAGCTTTATTATAGAAAGGCAGGGAGAAAGAGAGAAGGTAGAAAGAGAGAGAATGAGAGAGAGAGAGGAAAGGCTAGAAAGAAAAAGAGTAAGAGGGAGAGAGGAGAGAGGAGAGGAGAGGAGAGGAGAGGAGAGGAGAGGAGAGGAGAGGAGAGGAGAGGAGAGGAGAGGAGACAGAGAGGAGAGGGGGAGAGAGTGAGGGGTAAGAGGTAAGGGAGTGAGAGGTAAGAGAGACAAGTAAGAGAGCAAGCAGGGGCTGAACAGCCCGTTTTATGGTCTTTACTGTTGCTAGGTAACTGGGGAGGAGTTTAGCCTGAAGGTCAGAAGCTTGGGCTATTGCCTACATGATTTCTAGCCATGCTTCTCTTTTGGGGGTTTTGGGGGGCGGTAACTCAGGCAAGGGCCAGAGTTCCAGGAGCATGAGGGAACGCCTATTGTGTCATGAAGGTGAATTATCATCCTTCGGGGTTCAGACCTCAGCTTAACTGGAGACCAGCCTGCAATTCCTCACAAGAGGTAGGGGTGCTACTACCACCATGTCAGAGATCCTCAAGAACTCCAAAAGCAGAGAGCTGGCTTAATGGTTAAAGAGTTTGCTGCTCTTGAAGAGGACAGGACTTTGGCTCCCATCATTCAACACTGGGTAGTTCACAACCACCTGTAACTCCAACTCCAGGGGCCTGGCACCATCTGGCCTGCACATGTACCTGCCTACATGTTGCATATATGCATGCACAGCTAAATAAAAAAAATAAATCTCTAAAGTGCTCTGTAAGCAATAACAATAGTAACAGCAGAACTTCAAAAGCAAATCTCTTCTTGAACTTGGCTCAGATTTGGAGCATCCCATGTTGTGTCTAATGGAAAATCAGGGCTTTATCTACAAGAGCTGAATCCTCCTTGAGCTTAAATGTAATATTTCTTCTTTCAAGAAAACACTAGCTCCTTGGCAATTCCAGCAATCATTTGGTAATCCTCCAAGGCAGAAAATATCCTAATTAGAAGCTTCTCACAAAAATCCTGATACTAATATTAAGATAGACTATTTTGAAGGCTTAAATGCAATAAATATAAATGTCAGTACCATTAATAAACATTTGCTAATAATTATTTCTGTTCTGCACTGAGCGCTGCTCAAAATTCTGTGTCAGTGCTTGCCAATGTTCCTAATGTTGTGACCCTTTAATACAGTTCCTCATGTTGTGGGGACCCCCAACCATAAAATTATTTCCATTGCTACTTCATAACTATATTTTTGCTACTGTTATGGATCCTAATGTAAATATTTTTGGAGATAGAGGTTTGCCAAAGAAATCATGACCCACAGGTTGAGATCAGATTCTATGTAAAGCTTAGCCCCTTCCAAGGGAGTTAAAGTGTAGGGACATTTACATATAGACCCCTGGAGAGAGGAGATAGAGGGAAGGGACACATACATAAAGATGCCATGAACACAATTTAGAGAGAAGGGTTACATATGTACAGACACTGGGGAAAGGAGTTAACAAAGGGGCACACAGACACCAGGAGACAGGCGTTAGAGAGAAAGGACACATTTAAAGATATAACGGACAATGCCTTGTAACAAGAGGGTGATGCTCAAAGATGATCTCAGCCACCGCAGGTGTATGAAGTTGGGGGGAGATGATGAGATTTCTGAGGCAAGGGGAGTTTGGGATGATCTAAGGGATGGAAGATTGGGAGCACAGCAAGCCCTGAAGGGTATAGGTACAACTCAGAGAAGGTGTATAAAGGATGCTTTTCAGAGGCAGACTAGTTAATTAAGTAGAGTCTAGACTATCTATTTTGATGCCAGACCCAGAAGCTGTATACAGAATATTCCAACACCGTCTCTCTTAGGAACTCACACCCCGTTCCTACTAAGTTTGTCATACTTTGGGAGCTTTTCCTTCTCAGTAGGAACACAGTGATCAGAGTCATTTTTGAGTGGGCAGTGTGCCAGACTCTGTGGCACTCCATGGCCTGGACTCTTCAATCATGCAGAATAGAAGGGCTGAATTGCCTGTACCCTCACCTGACAGCCTTCCAGATATGCACAGACCCAAAGACAAATATTCATTCTCAGATACTGTGTGATTCAGATAGGAAATACAATTATTCTCTCCAAACCAAATATCCATCTTTCGATGATCTCTCTAGAAGCAAAGCCTGTGCCAGAGGCAGAGTTGCCTGCAGTCTACTGAGAAGGGAATCCCCGGGGTGGAGAATTATGGTAGATCACAACGGAGCTGGGAAGGTTGTAGTTGCATGTCTGTGAGCTCTATGCCTGACCTGAGTCAGGGGAGGAGGGTGAGGCATTGGGGCTGGACATTGGCCTTAAAGGGTGCAGTGATCCTCCTTGAGGCAAGAGGTGGTAGTTTTTGAAGTCAGTGAGAGCTAAGAGTTGTAGACTCTGGTGAGAAGAAAGGGGAGAAGTAGCTTATAGGCTGGACTCCAGTCAGCAGAATGCTTGGAGAAGAGGAGCTGGTATGAGCCTGTGGCAGACAGTAGTTCTAGAAGCCAGTGAATGCTAGGACTTAGTTAATGGAACCACCAGGCAAGTACCCTATGGACTCTAGTATAATTTCAGTACATGGATGCATTTATTATTGTGCAGTTCAATGCTATGCACTTTCTTTATCTGACTAGTTGTGTTCAGATCAAGCGTTATGACCTACACACACACACACACACACACACACACACACACACACACACACACACCAGAAAACAGGGCCAGGGCCCATCACAAAATCTTCTCATGGTTTTTACACACAGAAGCCAAACCTTTGGCATTTCTTTTCCTTGCCATAAGCTGATGGCTCTCCTAGATGGGGCAGAGTGCTCCCACAAAATACTTAAGGGCCAGGAATTTAGGACTTTAGCCAAAGTGTGAGTAGACTTCCCATTTTCCCATTATCGATGGAAGTGACGATGACTTACGGTATTTTGCAAGTTGATTCATATTGAATCAGTTTCTATTAAGTAGTACCAGGCAAGCATACTTCCTCATAGATCTCAAATTTTAACTGCAATTCAAGGATGAAGTTTTTAAACATGAAGTGTAAAAAGAAACGGAATAATGCAATTTCCGCTTCCTATGAGTTTTGGTAAGACTAATGTGGAGCTAAAGCAAGGAAGTACGGAAGATGAGAGGCAATCATTGCAGATTGTAAGGCCTCTCGTGAGAACAGCAGGACAGCATTAAAAGGAAAGGAAAACACTTGCTCACAATTGATCCCATATTTCTTTTGTGTGTGGGGTGTGTGGTAAGCGTGGTGTACGGATATGTGCGACAATGGGTGTGTGTGCCTGTTTGCACCTATGAAGGCTAGATAAGGACTTTATCTGGCCTGCTCTATCACTGTTAGGCTTATTACCCCAAAACAGGGTTGGGTTTTTGTTGTTGTTGTTGTTGTTGAACTTGCTTGCAGGCTCAAGCCCCAGCTATTATTTTGTCTCCTCCCCAACAGTACTAGGGTGATGGCCATGCAGAGGTTGGTGGGATTTGAACTCAGTTCTTCATGCTTATGTATCAAGCACTTATATCCACTAAGCATCTCTCCAGTCCCTGGTGCTACAATGTTATATGATTAATTTTTAGAATTTTATACACATGGACATAGGAACTATAGGGTGCAAGCAGTTTTGTAACTTCTTTTTTTTAACCAGTGAGAACATTTACTTTTATCTGTTACAAGCTTCCCCTCCAAACCAAACCAAACCAAACCAAACCAAACCAAACCAAACCAAACCAAACCAAAACAAACCAAAACAAAACAAAACAAAAAACCTATAAAGCACACCTTTATAGATGGTCTATAAAGATAGCCTATCTATACAGGGATAGATAGCCTTTCATTTTATGAATATGGCACAGTCCATCTAATTAATCTATAAAATACATAATTTGCTTCCAGTGCAGTGACACTCTGACTTTAATTTTATCCAGGAACAAAGTATTCTGAATAAACACTCTACATTTTGAGTATTAAGCTGCAAACTGCCTTTGACATTGGATGAAATTTTGATTTTTGTTTTGAGCACATTTTCCTAAGTTTTTGTTTCTTAACAGTGTGATTCATGTGATAGAGACCTATGCTATTTAAAAGCACAATCTTATTTTCAAACTTAACAAATATGTGTGCCTGCAACAGAGTTTTCCACTTCAAGACTTCTAAAGTTAAGGAAATTGGTATAATCTTATTTCCACAGTAAAATTAAAGCAAAGCCACAATAAAGCCATTATACAAAGCAGTGAGTGACTCCAAGAAAATAGCTTTTAATTAAAGAAAACACACACACACACAAAATGACAGATAATCACCAGCTTTGTATGTAAGCCATTTGTTACTAAGAAAACTTGAGAAAGACTTAAGATCCAAATGTCAATACAAAGCCCACCGTGGCTTAGGCTCTCAGGTTCTGAATCAGCTGTTCCCAGGTCTCATGTGGCTGTAGCTCCCAAGTTCTTGCTCACGAAATGAGTGTGTTCTGTTTCTCCTTGTCCCAAGGACAGAAGTTCTAGGAAGATGATGTAAAAATTCACATGAAGATAGATTCAGGTCCATGGGTATTGTTTTCTATTATTTTGAGATCTTCACATCGAAGAAAAAGCACACACCACACACACACACACACACACACCACATGCATCACACACTCACATGCACCTACATGTGCTCCCAACAAACACATAATACATACACCACACACACATACCATGAAAACAAACACCCCCGCCCCCACGCTTGGAGTTAATACAAAGCAAACTATTGAACCCTTAGCAAGTGTCTGTTTCTAAATTCATCTGTATTACCACGTGTCGGATTCTGCCTTTGTGTATGTTGGTGTCTGGCATAAAACGAGTGATTAAATTAGAACAGAGAGCAAGTCATAGGCTGTCAGTGCTAGAGAGTGCTTTGTTGACTCAGTCTGACCCTTCATTTTCTAAACAGGAATCTCAGTCTCAAGAGGTTAAGTGCCTTGTCTGGGGTGGAATAAACAGCAAGGGTAGAGGTGAAGTTTATGGCAGATCATTTAATATCTGAATACTGTGTTTTACATGCAGCTCCTAATCTCTGCACAGAGGTCATCTGTGAAGCTTATAAACTCATGATTATACAAATGAAGCCCTATAACGTGAACAATGTAGCTAAAACCGGTTTTTTAAAGGTTGCCCCAAGTTGGCAGTTAGCTCACCGCATCTGAATGCTCCTTTAAAAACAAAAGGGCTGTTTTGGTTTTCATCCTTTGAGCATAAATTCAAACCATGATCTATCCCAAATCTACATCTGCCTGCTCTCAGACTCACTCTTGTGGATAAAAGCATTGCTAAAAATAGTAACACAAAAAAAGATACAGACAAGAAGTAACACTGCGGTAAGCAAACTGGCCGGGCTGCCTATGCTGTTTATTAGATTCAGATCTTAAAATAGGAGCGGGGATAATCTTGTGGACACAGCCTTATTTTGAAATAAAATACATTATTTTAAACAGCAGTTTGTCCTTGGGGCTGATGTTAATTCAGCTTTGCAACCAAGTTACTTTGTAGATGGTACAACATAACAGACATATAAATTTGCAAGGGACACCCTTGTTGGACTCATTTGACTGAAAGCTCATGGTTTCCATAGCGTCAGAGCCTGCAGACAGTGGTATAGTCTTCAGAGGTCTAGCAAGGTGGAACGTGGGGAGAGGATCCTCTGTTTCCGATCATTATCTCTGACGTAGATATTGGGAGGATTATGTGGTAATAGCAGTTAGAACCAATAGTGCAATGGGGGCGGCGCCTGAAAACTAGCATCAGGTTGAGAAAGAGAAATCTGGAGATGAGGGGTGGAGTGTTCTTGGCTGCTTGGTACCTTTCATTATAGACATTGGCTTCCTCCCTGCCCTCGTTTCTTCTACTTCTATTGCTTTTAAGTGTGTGGTGTGTAGAAGTTCGTGCAGATACATGTGGGTGGTCATGTGGGTGTGCATGTGTCTGTTTTTGTGTGCATGTGTGTGTGTGTGTGTGTGTTTGTGTGTGTTGCATGCTCAAATATAGAAGTCAGAGGTTGATGTTAGGTGTCTTCCTTAATCACTTGCCCCCTTTATTTTTTAGACAGGGTCTCTCAGTGAAATCTGGAGCTCAGCCTTTGTCTAGGCTGCTGGCCAACAAGCTCTAGGGATCTGTGTTCTGCCTCAAGTATCCAGCAGTAGGTTTACACGTGATTGCTCATCACCATGCATAGCATTCTTACATGGGTGCTAGAGATCTGAGAGGAAGTCCTCATGCTTGCGTGGCAGACGCTTTACTGACTGGGCCACCTCTCCAGGTGGATATGGAGTTTATTAATTGAAGTTCCTAGAGAAGGCTATCTGAGGGTGAGGGATAATTAACCCATCTCTCTTACGCTGATTAAGTGTGACTATGTATATGTCTCCTACTCATTGAAAGGCACTGCATCATTATTTTAGCTTCTAAACATTTCTAAAATGAATGGGCCACCCTTAGGATCTTACAAAATACAATGTTAGTGCCAAGGATCAGTACAAAGAATTTCTGCAGAAGGCCACTTGAGCTTAGCTGTCCATGTAGTGTGTTGTAAGTACTCACCTTTGCTGTTGGGGAAGTTTCTCCAGGCAGAAAGTAAAGAGATGTGAATGCTAAGCTTTGGTAACATTTACTTATCAAAAGAAGCAGACAAATCCAGAGTTTGGGACCCCTGCCAGAGGACATGGGCCTATTTCATATCTACCATACGCAAAGCTCTTTGCTAAGTTCCTCAGGTAGACATCTGGGGATTATCTTCGATTCCTTTCTCTTTTTGTATTTCTTATATTTCATCAGTAACGAGTGTGATTGATTCCAGTTTTTCAATGCTGTCATCTCCTCAAGAACTCTTGGACCAACCTTTTAAACCCAGTTTCAACCCCATCTATTCCATGCCTTCTCACAAAACTCCCTTAACAGTACAGGCAAGAGTCAGAAGTGGACTTGCTTTATGTGTTGGCAAATGATAAATCTATTGACTCCTCCTATAGCAGGGTATACACTCCTTAGGATAAAGATTTTATCTCTCCTCTTCTTCCTCCTTCTCTTCCCCCACTTCCTCTTTCTTTTCTTCTGCCAACTTGGAGTCCCTTAAGGAAATTCTGTAGTGTGCATTTACCCATGAGCATGGGTAGAGGAGGAGTGGCATGTAAGAGGAAGACAGTAGTCGAAGCCCTGAGTGGGTGTATCAGGCTTCTCTTGAGAACTCCAGTCAATCCTCTGGAGTTCTAAAACCCTATAAACCCCAGTCCATCCTGGAGTCATTGAATCAGTAAAGGTACATTAGGGAAAAGATGACACACTTAAAGTAAGACAAATAAAGACAGTTACTACTTTTTAAAATATATATTTGCTGCCCATTTATCTTTATGACTTTAATAAATCCCCCTTCAAGTTATTTGTACCATTTCAGGTCATCTATAAGTCACATCACTTATTTTTTATGCTAAGTTCCTTTCACTTGTGTGTAACAATCTCTTATCAATTCATTAGATATTTTCTTTATTTACACTTCAAATGTTATCCCTTTTTCTGGTTTCCCTTCCAACCCCCCCCATCCCTTCCCCCTCTCCCCCTCCCCCTGCTCATTAACCCACCCACTCCCGCTTCCTGGCCCTGGCATTTTCCTATACTGGGGCATAGAACCTTCACAGGACCAAGGGCCTCTCCTCCCATTGATGACCCACTAGGCCATCCTCTGCTACATATGCAGCTAGAGCCATGAGTCTCACCATGTGTTTTCTTTGATTGGTGGTTTAGTCCCAGGGAGCTCTGGGGGTACTGGTTAGTTCATATTGTTGTTCCTCCTATGGGGTTGCAAACTCCTTCAGCTCCTTGGGTCCTTTCTCTAGATCCTTCCTTGGGGAACCTGTGCTCCGTCCAATGGATAACTGTGAGCATCCACTTCTGTATTTGCCAGGCACTGGCAGAGCCTCACAGGAGATACTTATATCAGGCTCCTGTCAGCAAAAATTATGTTGGCATCTGCAATAGTGTCTGGTTTTGGTGGTTGTTTATAGGATGGATCCCCAGGTGGGGCAGTCTCTGGATGAGCATTCCTTCAGTCTCTGCTCCACACTTTGTCTCTGTAACTCATTCCATGGGTATTTTTCCCCCTTCTAAGAAGGATCGAAGTATCCACACTTTGGTCTTCCTTCTTCTTGAGTTTCATGTGTTTTGTGAATAAGACAGAGTTACTTAAACAGGGAATTTTAGAGAGTCCTTGTGGGTGAGAGGAAGGAAAAGGAATATCACAGTGTTGTTCTTAAACCCAAGGCTTCGATGGGATTGAGCTATCACAAGAATTTTAAAAAGTAGGGGCTTTTAGAGACACGCTCCATGGCAGGACATAAAAGGAGCCAATCAGTGGTAGCCTGGAGGATGGGAATAGGAGAAAGTGTTCTCAACACAGGCTCATCCATCCCTCAGACCTCCTGCTGGCACTCTGCACAACCCCAGTCAGCTGGCAGGAGGCAGAGAAGTCAGCTCAGTTGGTATAATTCACAGAGAACAGGACTCTGGAGGGCAGACATGACATCTGGTGCTATTAGTCCTTTGTGTCCTCAGCATCCATTCCTGTTTGCAGGAAATCCTTGTGTCTACAACAGGAACATATAAAGCTCTCCAGCCACTGATTCATGATGGGGCAATGCCAATTCTTTCATGTCCATGCCTTATGTGAAACTGAGAGTGCTCACTGGGACTCTTGGTAAGGTAGCAGGAAACAAAAGAAAGGGAAAAAATACAAGTAGCAGCTGAAATCCCTTACTATTAAGTGGACACAGAACAAGATGACCAACAGGTTTGTGTGTGTGTGTGTGTGTGTGTGCACTTGAGTGTGTACATGAATTATGTGGACATGCATGTGGAGGTCAGAGAACAGTCTTGGGTATCCTTCTACTTCTTTAAAAAAATTTTTTTTATTAGATATTTTCTTCATTTACATTTCAAATGCTATCCCCTTTCCTAGTTTCCTCTCCTATACCCCACCAACCTACCCACTCCTACTTTAGAGTCCCTCACTGGTCAATGAGTCTCAGGGCTCCATCAGTTTCTAGATCGGGATTATAAGTGGGCAGCACCATACTTTGCTTTGTTGAGTATGAACTCAGGCCCTCAACACTTTACCAGTTGAGCACCCATCTCATCCCAGGGTGCTTTTTTCTACCACATGTTCTATTCCTGTCTCTTTATCCTTTTGCCAGTACTGCAGTTGGACAGGGATTCTCTCCTGGTAACATAAACTTCCATTCTTCTAAGATCCTCAAATAAATAAAAAATCAGTCTCAGCCTCTTAATATGAGTGTTTGTTTCCTGGGGTCACTTTGGAGACTAATAATAGATGCAGCAGGGCACACATGCCAACTCAGTTGTAATCCAAGTAGCAATTAATAAAGAGACTATCACAAAGACTAGAAGAGCCAGGCTATAGCTTCTGAATTCTGAAGACTACTGGAATAGGGCAGCCCCTAGATATATCAAGGAAGGAGTTGTTCTTATAATCTTGGATTCATGAAAACCGTGCTTCCAGAGCTACTTACTGGAGAGAGAGAGACAGAGTCATTCTGAAGTGACCCAGGAGGGTAAGACCTGGGGGAATGCGTCCCCACCTGACTCTTCTTTCTTCCTGATGCTGCTGCAGTCTCCACTTGTTTAATCTACACAGCCACCATAGGGGGAAAACTTCTTGGTATGGTCATGCACAATAGCTTTTTTGTTGTTTAGAGACATGGTTCCAGGATGACCTTCAACTCACTGTGTAGCACAGGGGCCAGGGAGGCCTGGAGTTTACATCAGCCCTGCTTTTGGTATGCTGGGATGGCAAGTGTAAGCATGACACTTGACTATCATCAGAGCTTCTTAGGGGCAGGGAACAAGTGAAGAAAGGTGAGAGGACAAATGAAAGATCTCTGGGCTGTGGATATTCCCCAAACACAAGCCAAATGATTCCTCTTCCTCCTTCCTCCCGCTCCTACCTCCTTCCCCTCCTCTCTCTGTCACACTGTCTCTGTCTCACTGTCTCTGTCTTTCTCTCCCCCCTCCCCCCTCCCTCCTTCCCTCCCTTTCCCCCCTTCTTCTCCTTTCCTATCTGCTCATTTAAACAAAGTCTTCCCCTGAGGCCCAGGTTGACTGTGGACTCACTACAATCCTCCTGTTGCCGTATTCCTGTGGCCCACTGGCAGTGCCTCTCTCTCCAATCTGCACTTTCTTGGCTCCTTATAATGTTACCTTGTTTCTTTTGTGAATCTGTGTGAGTCCTCGTTTGAAATTCTTTGCATAAGAGGCCAAGGACCCAGATATATCTGGTTCAGATCTTGACCACCATTAATATTCATCAACATCTCCAGTGAGAGGTTTACTCAAATGATTGTTGGAGCTAAACAAAATTCCATCTTTGATGACTTCTCATTATTGAAAAAATAAAATTCAATAACACATATTTAAATATTCATACAATTTTCTCACATCACATCTATCCTGTTTTGATTTTTGCATATTTTGCCACCTATGTTGTATGAAATTTGTTTTCTTTTGTAACTCAGGCCAGTAAACAATTCTACCTCATCTATCTTTACAACTCCATTTAAAATTCTCTCTTTTGGTAAAAGGCACACTAAATCATAGTTCTCTTTGAGCATAATTTCTTCAGGGCATTAGCTCATTTACTATTTGGATGCTTTAGTTTTTGCAGAAATATAAATGGCCATAAATATATGAAAAAGTCTTCAGGACATCCTTAGCCATCAGGAAAATGTAAATTAAAATTGGTTTGATATTTGTCTTAGTTAAGAGTTTTACTGCTGTGAACAGACAGCATGACCAAGGCAAGTCTTATGAAGGACAACATTTAATTGGGGTTGGCTTCCACTTTCAGAGGTTTAGTCGATTATCATCAAGGTAGCAGCATGGCAGCATCTAGGCAGGCATGGTACAGGCAGAGAGTTCTTCATCTTCATCTGAAAGCTGCTAGTGGAAGACTGACTTCCAGGATGAGGGTCTTAAAGCCCACGCCACAGTGACATACCTACTCCAACATGCCACACCTACCCCAACAGGGCCACATCCTCTAATAATGCTACTCCCTGGACCCAGCATATACAAACTATTACAATATTCTATCCAACCTTAGATTGGCCATCATCAAGAAAACATTTGACAACAAACATGAGGATTTGGGACTGGGCAGCCATTATTCCCTCCTGGGGTCAATGCAAACTTTATACAGCCTCTATAGAAATCAGGAAGGAGATTCCTCACAAAACTGAATACAGAGCTGAAACATGACTGAGCTAAGCTACTCTGGGTCATAAACACAAGGAGCTTTTAAATGAACATATCATATAGGGCACACCCATGTTTATTGCTGTACTTGTCACAATAGCTAGGAAATGGAGCCAGCCTAGATGTCTGTCAATGTATAAACAAAATGTCATGCATACACACAATGGCATTTTATGGAGTCATTAAAAAAAAAACAAAACAAACACAACATTTTCAGGGAAAAAAGTGCAACTATCAGTCACTATTGAATGAAACAAACCTGACTGATAAAGACAGATACTTCATTTTTCTCTCAAATATGGAACAAGATTTAAAATGTTATGTGTGTGTGTGTGTGTGTGTGTAGGTGCATTTATATATGTGTGTTTGTACATTATGAAACTACAGAGAGGATCGTGAGAGGGGAAGATGAGATTTTAGGGAAGGTATAAAATCAAGACAGTAATAAAATGCATGTAGTAAGAGAGAGGAAGCAAGAAACAACTGAGGAATTGAAAGGAGTCAGAAGGAGGAAGGGAGGGAACATGGAGAAGGAGAACAAAAGAGAACAAAGTACAACAGTGCACATATATGAAGACATCATGATGGAACTCATTGGTTTTTATGCTAGCCTGAAAGGTTAATTAAAATATTGTTAAAAATAACCATAGTCTCTTTTTTTAAAGGTCAGAGTTCCCCCTTCCCCTCTCTCATTGTTCTACTGCAGCAGACTTTCCTTTAATGCACTGCATTGTGTTCTTGAGCCATATTAGGTACTTTGGATATACCCTCTAGTTCTCTTGGGAACATAGCAGTATAGCTATTTTTATTCTGTATTATGAATAACGAGAACTGGCTGTAACCACCTTACTCCGCTGATGAATCTTAGCTTAACTAATGGCTACAGCTCCAGGAAGCTTCCTGATGTAACATAATGTGAGGCACAGAATTGTCCTCTGAAGGATTCCCGCCAAAGTACTTAGTGTAGATCTAATCATGTCTGTACATCCAACAAACAACTGGCAGGAAATATGGGGAACAGAGACTCCTGCTGAAATATGATGTAACAAAAAATGAAGGGGGCCAAAATTTAAAATCCAACCTTCTTTAAGGCAATGGTCCTGAGGTCAGTCAAATATTAATTTTCCTGAAGGAAAAAGAGAGAGTATTTTAGATGAAGAGATATGGCAGATATAATCACCAAACACAAAGTGTGTTCTTTGCTGGGATTTCTGTTTGTCCATAGCCATAAAGCATATAGCATCTAGTGTAGCCGAAACTGATCTTGTCTGTTCAAGGCTATAGAGATGTCCCTGCCCAGTCCATACTGTCTTGGTGCACACTGTTCTCGTACTAGCTGTCTGTGATAAAGGCTCTTGATTATCGGTAACAAAGGCTCTTGAGTAGTAGAGGTTCTGTCTGGAGCCTTCTTTTGGCCCATCCAAGTCCATAGGGGGCTGGAGCAGGAGCCTTCTATGTAGTCTTTAGCCAATAAAGAAAAGAATGGAGGATAGGTTGTTTTGAGTGAACTGCCCTGAGAAATTTGGTCTACCTTTTCCCAGAAGTTAAAGTGGGATTTGTTCCTGTTGGCCCACAGAAGTAAGTTTGCATTAGCACAGCCTCTGTGCATTTGCTTCCGTCTCCGTCTTACTTTCCCATTCCTCAGATGTTTTCTGAGTTCTCTTGCTAAACAAGCCATCTTTTTCTCAGCCTTCAAATGAAAACTGTGATGCAGCTACTTTCTCCAAGCAGGCAGGACATGACTTCTGTAATCATGAAGCAGAGTTGCTGCAGTGATCCGCAGAAGCTAAGTCACCCCAAGGAAATAAGCAAACATCACAGCTATTGGCTATGTCTTATGATCATAGTCTTGAGGCTGTTAGCACTTCCTTGAGGAAGAAGGTGGCAATGGCAGGAGACCCTCCCCTGAGATTCCATTCATCACTCTCCAGAGACACAGAGTTTTGGAGTATGCTAGACTACATAGGAAATGGAAGATTGCTAGGAAGCTAGAACTCTTCAGTAGTGCAACACCCTATCAGTCAGACATGCAGGAGGTGGGACTTCTACCTTTGAGTTACACATGCTCAAAAATCTTATTGGCTTCCCAATCTGGACTTGGGCAGAATCTTTTTTAAATCAGTTGGTGCACTCTCTATTTGAGTAGATTCTTTGGAAATTTCTTCCCAGGAAATGTCATACAACAAAGCTCATGCCAAATTTGCTCTGTTCACTAGATGTTATCTCATGGGTAACCATTCAGTGATGGAGTTGGCAAAAGGTTCTGTAGCACATTCATAGGAAGGAATAGGCTTTGAAGTCACATAAACCTAAGTCCCAAGTCACCTAAGCATAATTGTCTGGCTTTTTCATGTCGTGGTTGCCTGAGTTGAATCAACCAATATTCTTATTCTTCCTTTTATACTGCTAGCTTACAAACTTGCATAGGTATAGGCACTGCTTTCTTTTATGTCATTTCTGGTACTTGACTTAATTATGGTAACCTATGAGGGTTCATAATTCAGGTAATCATTCTGAAGTAATTCAAGGATAGAAGGTAATGATAACATGGGTAAAGTCTTGAATGATCCCTTTATGCCAAAAAGACATATCTATGTCTTTCCTCTGCAGCAGAATTCACTGAATAATAGTAAATTCTCAAGCTGTGTCAGTTTTGGTGGCTCCAATTTACTATACAATCGAGATTCCCTTTGATAGCTGTCTCTTGTCAACTACAGATTCCTTTATTCAATGTTAATTATGACTTGTCTATCTATCTGTCTTACAGAACAGCTACAGTAGGGCTAAGAAGGTGGATGGATGATGGAACAAGGATGGATGGCAGGATGACAATATGAGAGGGATACACCAGGCTGAGCCAAGAAGCACTCTCAGATGAGGTTGTATGCATAGCTAGACACTCTCCATTAATTTCTACACACACACACACACACACACACACACACACACACACACACACACACACACACACACGGAGTCAGATGGTAGGTTGGAGGAACCAACACAACTATAGTTTTAGGTATCATTTTTAAAAGGATTTATTTTTATTATTTTTAGTTATGTTTATGCGTGTCCATGTGCCCACGAAGGCCACATGTATCAGATTCCCTGGAGCTGGAGTAACAGATGCTACTGAGCCATCTGATATGGGTGCTGAGAACCAAACTCAGGTGCCCTGCAATTTCATTACACTCTCTTATATGGTGAGGCATCTTTCAGGTCCTTAAACAGCTTTGTAAAAGAATGGATCTGGGTTTAAAGGGCACCTGATTTCAGACTCATGTTTCCCAAGACATGCTGAATCATATGGATATGATTGTTTTTTAAAAAGGAAAAGCACTCCTTCTCAGGCATGAGCTGAGGGGGAAGCCCTCAAAGCAGTGGAGCATGAGGTTCTTAGTCCTTCACAAGACACTTCCAGAGTGTTGCCATTTCTGTTTACACAGCACATGTTTCTCTTGAGCATGAGCTGTTCCTTACATGAGGCCCAGAGGAGGAAGAGCTTCCAGTTTTTCTCTACCAACTTCATTCGTTCATATGTGAATCTTGATATTCTACTCTCCAGTCCCTACTCTATCTTCCAGATTTTGTATCTATTGCTATTGTACTTGTTCAAGTCGTGTGTAGGTAGCCATCATTGCAGTATATGGGTGAAGATTTCCTGTCATTTCTAGAAGACACCATCTCATAGTATATTTCCCTGTCCACTGGCTCCTAAAATCTTTCCAACTCTACGTTTTCTATGTTCCCTAAGTTTTAGGTGTAGGTGCTGTATTATAAATGTGTCATTTGGGACTGTGGACCTCGTGATCACTTGTTTTCTGCATTTTGACCAGTTGTGGTTTCCTGTAAAGTCTTTTACCTGTTGCAAATACAAGTTTCTTTCATGAGGGGTGGAGCTACACTTATCTGTGGTTATAAATATAAATACTCAGAATGAACATAGGAATGCTGGTTTAGTAAGAGTGGTAGTATATTCTTTCAGATTCATGACCTCATTAGCCTTAGAGAGTTGGCTAGATTTTCAGGACAATTGGAGAGATGTTGGTTTCTATGAAGATATGAATGTCACTATCTGTACCTTTTGGATGATTGTATCATACTGGCCACTATTGTTGTTCATAGGCAACAAAGCTGGGTAGGACTATACGTTGTTTCCCTTCGTTGAAAGCTTTTATAGCACCTTTTGGTACTGTGAAGGCTAGTCTTCAGGGAGGAGCCTTTGAGGTCAGATCGAGTTCAGATCCTCTGTGTCCTGTGTTCAAAATATATGGTGAGTTCAGTAACAGGGACTTAGTCTTCACCCTCTCAGAGGTAACCAAGGGCAACAACAACAGGTATATATTATTTTAGAACTCTCTTGAACTTTCTTGACAAAAAACTCTAAACTAAACTCTAAACTCTGGGGTGTCTTAGTCAGGGTTTCTGTTCCTGCACAAACATCATGACCAAGAAGCAAGTTAGGGAGGAAAGGGTTTATTCGGCTTACACTTCCATGCTGCTGTTCATCACCAAAGGAAGTCAGGACTGGAACTCAAGCAGGCCATGGAGGGATGTTCTTTACTGGCTTGCTTCTCCTGGCTTGCTCAGCCTGCTCTCTTATAGATCCAAGACTACCAGCCCAGAGATGGTCCCACCCACAAGGGGCCTTTCCCCCTTGATCACTAATTGAGAAAATGCCTTACAGCTTGATCTCATGGAGGCATTTCCTCAACTGAAGCTCCTTTCTCTGTGGTAACTCCAGTTGTGTCAAGTTGACACAAAACTAGCCAGTACACGGGGGTTTCTCATGCCTGATTAGATTTTCAGTTAGGTAGTCTATGACTCTTCTGGGACGGGGGTGGTGGTGGCGGCGGCAGTGGTGTTGTAATTGTCAACCAAAGTTAAATGAATAACTTCATTTAAACTCTATATGTCTATGCCTATGTCTAGGTTTACACAGATTAATACTTAATTTTAGGAATTCTTTTCTGCATTGAAATAAAAAGTCTTCGTGCTGGATATGGTAATACTTGCCTTTAATTTCAGCAGTCGAGAGGTAAAAGTAGGAAGATCTGTGAGTTTCAGGTCAGCCTGGTCTACATAGGAAGTTCCAGCCCAGCTAGCTCTTTAGTAATCCATTACTGTGTATAAGGTTGGGATAAAAGGATGCTTTTTAAGGGAGAAATTCACATAGAAGTCAATGACTTATTTAACTTTTCCCTAAATCAATTTTGAGATCAACATAAGAATTGTAGGTTCTCTAGCTTCCTTCTCCCCACTCTTGGAGTTTTCTTTCCAATACGGGACCCAATGCAATCAGGTTTCACAAGCCAAGTGCATTGCAATGTTCCCTTAATGCTCTCTTTCTGTGCACCTTCAGCCAGCTCATAAACAGTAAGAGGTGAACAACTGATAAGACTTCATTTTGTCTCTTTTGAAAATTTGCACTGTAGAGCAATTTAGTGCTGTGTACTGAGGTGCCTCTGGGTTTTTAACTAGGGCCGTGTAGCTTAGTCTTGTTGATTTGAACAAGTCACTTTATCTCTTTTACTTCTTTTTGAATTTTATTTTTTTGAGATTATAACATAATTACATTTCTCCTTTCCCTTGTCTTCCTCCAAACCTTTCCATTTACAATACCTTGTTCTCTTTCAAAATTTTGGCCTCTTTTTACATTATTTTTCATTACTCATAGATGAGTTAATATAAATTATAACATAAATTAACTTATGCATGTATGAGTTAGTATAAACATATATTTCTAAGTACATAAAACAACCTTCTCAGTCTATATAATGTTACTTGTATGTATGTTTTCAGGGCTGACCATTTGGTATTGGGTAACCAATTGCAGTGCTATTTCCTCAAAAAACTGTCTCCTGAGATCAGTATTCTTTAATTGCCTGTAGTTTTTTGTGTAAGATTGAAACCTCATGGGCTTTCTTCTTCCCACATTAACACATCTGATGTTGTTGTCCTCTTTCAGATCACGCTTAAGCTATCACATTGATAAGACTTTATGGGTACAGCTTCTGACATTACTGGGAGACCCAAGCTCACAGCAAACACCCTGAACTTCTGGCTCTTATAATCTTCTTGCCCTTTCTTCTACAATGATACAGATCCTTAGGTGGAAGAGCTGCGTTATAGATGTATCAGTTGACACTGGGCTCCACTCCACAACTGTGCTTTTTGATTGGTTATGGCTCTCTGTACTGGTTTCTTTCTGTCTGCTGCAAAGAGACATTTCCTTGATGTGGGGTGAGGACTACATTTATCTGGAGTTTGAAGGACAGATATTTAGAATGTAGTTAGGGATTCTGCTGGCTTAGTAAAGTGGCAGTTTTAAGTTTCCCACCAAAATCCATACATTCACTAGTCCTGGGTAATTGGTTAGATTTTCAGTACCAGGTATGTAGCTCACGCTTTGGTTGAAGATGAAGAGCTGTTGGTTACCACCATGCATGTATGGTACTACTGGAGTCTTACTGTACTTGTGCCCTGAACTTTGCTGTTGACGTTCACAAGCATAATAGCTGAGTAGTGCTGTTAGGTTCTTCCCTCCTTTGCAAGATTTCATGGTATGTTCTGGTATCATTGTGGGGCTGGGGAGGCAGAGGAGAAAGAGAAGGGGAATAGTTAGGAGGGGACTTTAAATTTCTATCCAATATTCTGCCTTGTTTATATCTTATAAGCACGGCTCATTTTTACAACATGAGAAAGCAACTATATACCATTATATTCCTAAAATAACTACAATGTAGCATTGTGTACCATGAATTATGCTTAGATTGTCTTATGTGGAGTCTCATAATTTAATTCCTAACCTAAGATTTGTAATCTTTAGCAGTTTTAACCAAAGAGTTGGATAGTTTTGAGCGTTAATTCCTTGTTTATACTCAATAATGGAAAAGAAGAGAGAAAAAAGAAAAAAAGTATCATAGGAAACTGATGTAATATGTAAAAGATCCTACACACATATGTGCACACACACACATGTGCATGCATGGGTGCGCATGCACATGCACACACACATGCACACACACACATGCACACACACACACTTTTTATAGATGCATGGTCAGAATAGGTTCATACACTTCCAAGCTTTACTGTAACCAAAACTTTGCTGTCATTGTGTTCTCTTAAAAGAGCTTAATTTTTTTTCAGGAGACTGTGGAAGAAAAAGACTGCCTTCCCTCAAGGCCAGTAGCTGTTGCATAATATTTTCCTTTAACCAATCTGAAATATAGTGGGAAAGAATTTCATAATTTCCTTTCGGTTGTCTGTATGTGGAAATGCATTGCAACTACTGGAATGTGATCTATTAATAGGCAAATCAGTTCAATAAATATAATAAGGTTCACATTTTTTCTTGTGACTCCCAGATTTAATGTCAGTGGTAAAATGAAGGAGGCTGGCTATTCTATATTATACTTTCAATTAAAGGAATCATTAATTATTGATTTGGATACATGTGTGAAGCCTACGTGATGTACTCATGGTAGTCCTGGGAAACATGACCTCTGGATATTGCTAAACTTGTACAAAACTTCTAAATAAAACATTCCTATCTCTGTTATGTTTGCCAAAATTATGAATCACAGTGGGCTGCTGTCGGTACTAGCAGTCAGTGACGTATGTGTGTGTTCCTTTTGCTTTCCCCAACGTTAGAGCGCATGTCTAGAGTCATTTTCACACAAACCAAACTCTGGGAGCTTTGTGGTGCATAGCACAGCTTATGCCTTATGGCTTTCTCAGGAAGGCTGTGGTGGACACTAATCACTGACTCGGCTCAAACTTGTCGGACCATGAATTAAATATACATGCTCCCCCTTCTTCCCCTCTCTTTTTGACCTTTTCCATATACCTTTGCCCATGTGGCATGCCAATGTGGGACTGGCAAGATGATTTATGGAAACATTGGCAGATGTGCTAAAGTGCATTTAAGCTTTGAGGTACGTCACCACTTCTCCTGTCCACACAAGATTTCATTTGTACCTGTTCATATTAATTGGGCATGGGAATGCTTACTGAAATATTAAACCATTTTATAAAAGTTAAACTCTACATACTAATTGTAGAAATGTTTTTCAATTTTTTATTAGATATTTTCTTTATTTACATTTCAAATGCTATCCCAAAAGTCCCCTATTTCCTCCCCCACCCCCAGCCCCCTACTTCTTGGCCCTGGCGTTCCCCTGTACTGGGGCATATAAAGTTTGCAAGACCAAGGGGCCTCTCTTCCCAATGATGTCCAACTAGGCCATCTTCTGCTACATATGCAGCTAGAGAGATGAGCTCTGGGGGTACTGGTTAGTTCATATCATTGTTCCACCTATAGGGTTGCAGACACTTTCAGCTCCTTGGGTACTTTCTCTAGCTCCTCCATTGGGGGCCCTGTGTTCCATCCAATAGATGACTGTGAGCATCCACTTCTATATTTGCCAGGCACTGGCATAGCTTCACATGAGACAGCTATATCAGGGTCCTTTCAGCAAAATCTTGCTGGCATATGCAATAGTGTCTGCATTTGGTGGCTGATTATGGGATGGATCCCTGGATGGGGCAGTCTCTGGATGGTCCATCCTTTTGTCTTAGCTCCAAACTTTGTCTCTGTAATTCCTTCCATGGGAGGAATGTTTTAAGATACAAAAAAAACCAAACAAACAAACAAAAAAAAAAACCACCAAAACAAAACAAAAAACCCTTAAAGAACAAAATTAAATTAAAAAACAAAAACAGAGCTGTGCTTTATTCTACAGCCTAAACATGGGCATTAACATTTCTCTTTTACCAAAAAACCCCAACAATTTCACTGACTATTTTTTTGCTTTGTAGGACAGGGTCTTCCTCTGGAGTCAAGGTTGGTCTTAGAACTACTCATGGCAGAGTTTTGCCTCAGCCTCTATAATAGATTAAGGGTGTAAGCTATTAGAGATGGCTCCACATAGATAATTTTGTATCCTGCTTTTTTCATATCATATATTGACAAGTTTATACTAGACTACACATTAAAATCTAGACCCGTTGGCAGATGCCTGCATTCTCAGCACTTGGGGGCTGGAAGCAGGAGGAATAAGAGCTCAATGCCAGCTTTGGCTATGTAGCAGGTTTGATGTAGCCTCAGCTACACGAGATCCTGTTTCAACAAACAACAACAAACTCAAACTAAATGGGAAAGCTTCATTGTTTCAAAACTGTCAAATGCTGCATAAATGGGAAGTCCGTGTTCTACTGCTGCTCCTCCATCTCCCTTCAGCAGCCTGACAAAGGCTGAGGCACTGCCAAGGGAAACTGAAGAACTCTGTCCTTGACCGGCCTCAGGGCATTGTGATTCCTCAGCGTCCAAAGTGTGCGTCTTGTTTGTTGAGTGGAGAGAGATTTCTAGTTACTCTTAGATTAAGAGCCTCATGGAGCACTTACTATGGGTAATGGTAGTCCTGAGCTTGGACTATAAAAATGTCACCTTCAAAGTTCTGCAGGGAGGGAAATACACTGAAGCCTTTTCCCAGCATTGCAAGAAGCCTGGGCTTTGTTCATAGATCCTCTGGGGGAGAAGCTGAGACTACTTTGTGGAATCTTTATAAACAAATTAAAGAACTTTTCTTTTGTAGCCGTTTGCAAGATTAAGGAGTTAGTAAATTACCAAAAAGGCTCCATTCAAGTTTTAGGGATTTGGGGTTAGAAACAAAACATTTGAGGAATTCTAAAGTAAAAAAAGGACAGTAGAATACATTTTTAATGCAATTTACCTGAAATATCAAGTAAATTCTTTTATTTTACACACCACAAAAGCAGCAGGGTAATGGTCTGAGAAAGATGTTTTTTCAGTTGTACATGATGATATAGACATGGATGTCAACAAAGAAACAGTTGGCCCAGCGGGATCCCAAGCACAACAGTTGTCTGGTACCATACTCCATGCTGGCAGCAGGGCATTCCCTTGCATCCTATATTTAAACTTGGCACCTGCTAGGAAATACCCTGGCAGGGCTTTGGAATCAGTGTCACAGCTGTTAATTTCCATAACTTGTTTTAGTTACTAGGCACTGCTGCGAGCTAGAGAGAAGCGAACCATATGGATGACAGCTAGGGACCTTCAGAGGGATTTCACATGGCAGGTCACTTGGACAGAGTTATAAACAGTTCACTCCTTTACTCTGGAGCTATAAGTATGGCCATATACAGACAGCATGAAACACCACACTCTTCACTGACAGTTTGTCAGCTCTCCACAGAGCTCTCATTCTATGGCAGAGATTTCCTATTTTCTCAGAGATCCAGTACTGAACAAGGCCAAGTCTTGCTCTCTTCAGTATAGAGAATGAAGAACCAATTTCCTCATTTTTCTAAGTAGACTTAAGAATTGTAAGTGGAAAAGATATGAGCCCTAGTGTGGTGACATAGCAGAGGAGAATAGCTGTAAGTCTGGAGATAAATAAAAAGAAAACCATTGGAATGTGATAAATGCAATGCAAAAATTTAAGCCCAAGTATAGGGAGTAACAACTGGCTATTTTATACTGGCAGTTAGGTAGATCATTTTTTTTTTTCTGAATATGTGTGTGTGTGTGTGTGTGTGTGTCCCTACATATGTACAGGTATCCATGGGGGTCAGAAGAGGGTGTCACACACCTTTGAAAACTGAACTTGGGTCCTTTGGAAGAGCAGGAAGTGCTCTTAACTGCTGAGCCACATCTCCAGACCTGGGGAGGTTTTTTTGTAAGGAGGTGGAATGTAAACTGAAAGCCAAATGCCTGGGAGGACATACCCGTGGAAAGCTGGAGTAGCAGAGCAGGCCATCAGCTTCTAGTTGTAAGCAGCATTCAGGGCTATTGCCCAATGTGTCTTACTGTTGGGGAACTGAAGAAGGTGGGGTTGCTTGGTTACTATCAAGGGAACGGTGTAAATGGCCTCAGGGGAAAGCAAATGCAGGGTGATCCAAAGCTTTATAGGTTGAGTAAATGTTTATTCCAAATGTGAGTCTACTGTGGAACGTGGAACACATTTAATTCATCTGCCCTGTTTGCTGAGTGCCAGGTCTTGTGCATAATTTTGAAATACACAGATGTATCAGACATTTTATCTTAAAGGAAGTCCTAGTCTAAAGGGTGACTCTTTTTTGCATCTTTTTCTAATCTGGAGAATGGGAATACTCTGGACAATTGCCCATCATTTGGATCTCTGTAGCTTCTTAACAGACTGAAGCTCTATTGTCATCATTGCTATGGGTCTCCATTTGGTGGTATACAGGCTTTCAAAATAAATAAAACACAAGACTATAATTATTTAGCATTTTACATGTTAGTATACATAGAATGTAATAAACAAACATGTAAGCTCTTTAGAACTTATAAACCCTATCATATCTGAAAGATTGCTAGGCATGCAGCTTAGCCATTTGGGAAGATTTCAAAAATTCAAGGCTAGATAGAGCACTTGATGACAGACCAAATAAATGGTTCCATCTTCGTCTATTTTACTGAGTGAGTTTCCTGTGGTTACCTGAAGGAGTATAGGAGAGGGATTACTTATAGGAGGGCAGGTAAGGTTTCCTACAGGAGCATGGATGTCTCCTAGGCAAGTTGCATCCTGAACAGTCCACCCAAACATCAGTGAACAACAATTCACCTGAGCATCCCTGGAGCTCACTGAACAACCTGTAGGCAAATTGGCACATAGAAAAATGCCAATTAATCTCTGCCTAATTTATTTATTACTGTTTATATAACCCTGGGGAGACTTGTGAATCTTATTTCAGGAGGTTTTTTTTGTGACTATACAGTTTTGTTTACTTCTTTTTTTTTTTTAATTTTTTTTTTGTTTTGTTTTTTTTTTTGTTTTTTTCGAGACAGGGTTTCTCTGTATAGTCCTGGCTGTCCTGGAACTCACTTTGTAGACCAGGCTGGCCTCGAACTCAGAAATCCGCCTGCCTCTGCCTCCCGAGTGCTGGGATTAAAGGCGTGCGCCACCACGCCCGGCCTAATTTTTTTTCAAGACAGGGTTTCTCTGTGTAGTCCTGGCTGTCCTGGAACTCACTTTGTAGACCAGGCTGGCCTCGAACTCAGAAATTCGCCTGCGTCTGCCTCCCAAGTGCTGGGACTAAAGGCGTGCGCTACCACACCTGGCTTTTTGTTTACTTCCTGAGCCTTCTAAGTTTTGTTTACTTCCTGAGCCTTGTATGTTCTGTTTATTTCCTAGTCCTATTGTGCCTTTATCCTGGAGTAAATTTTTCAATTCAGAGGACATGTCTGTACAATACTATTTTTTTTAAGATTCATTTATTATTATAAGTACACTGCAGCTGTCTTCAGACGCACCAGAAGGGGGTGTCAGATCTCATAACAGATGGTTATGAGCCACCATGTGGTTACTGAGATTTGAACTCAGGACCTTCAGAAGAGCAGTCAGTGCTCTTAACTGCTGAGCCTTCTCTCCAGCCCTGTAAATACTATCAAATGTAAAATAGTCCCAGAGTTTTCCAAAATATCCTCATCCATCTTTACCAGTAAACACAGGCAATCATGGATCCGTTGTCTGTTCCTTTGATTTTGACTTTTATAGAACATTATGTAAGTCATAGATATGACTAATGTAGAATCTGTCTTCTTTCACTTATAGCACTGTGTGTTGCCATGTTTTTTTTAGGTACTTTGCTCCTTCATAACACTGAGTGATATTCTACACTCAGAGACATGGCTCAGAGAAACTGCATAGTTTCTCTATTCTTTTGCAAGTTGAAAGGAATATCTGAGAACTTTCCAGTTTTGTTGATTGTGAATAAAGCCATTATCAACATTCATGTACAGTTGTGAATGTTTTACACAGAAAATGTTTAGCAATAAAGCATCCAAGAGTGGGAGTCCTATACCCTATGGTAAGTGTATGTTATGTAGTGTATGTAGTGTCAGCCTGTTTTCCAAACTAGATGACTTTTGTATTTTTACCAGCAGTCTATATATGTTTTAATTAAATTCCTTGTGGTTCCTGGTATTGTTCTTTTTATTTCTTTATTTTTACCCTTTAGAAGCTGTGTAGTATCAGCTTTTCTTATCTGTATTTGAGTAGAGTAACCCTAGTGACCTATGACGTAACTTTCCACACATGCTCATTTGGTATTTGCGGACTTGGTGAAATATCTGTCCACATCTTTTTCTCATTTTAAAAAACTGGGCTGCTATTTTGCATTGAAATTTCTTCACATAATATAGATGCAAATTCTTTATTAGATAGATATTTTATTCCCAAATTCAGTGTGGTTTTCATAGTGTCTTTCAAACAAGCAGAACATTATACTTATGGTAAAATCTAATTTGTCAGTTTAGTTTTGTGGGATACAATTCTCAATTATAGCTAGAGAATGTTTAAAACACTATTTTTTAATGCTTCAAACAACACTTCATTTTTCATGTTTTTTCTTTTCCTGATACATGATATGAAGCCTTGTTTGTCCTTAAGCTTGCCATGTTGTCAAGGTTATCTTTCAACCCCTGAGCTTCCTGCCTCTACCTTGCAAGCACCAAAATTTCAGTCATGCATCACCACATCTGGCTTCAAAACTTTGTGTGAACATCATTTTGTGGGTCACTCGCTTGTTCAGAGCATTATGGAGGTAGCTCAATTCTGTTCTGTGCTGTATGTGGACTTAGCTGAAATGGCTTAAATGTCTGAGATCTGGCTGACATGACTCCTGGGATCCTATGTGTAGGCCTCAGTGTTTTTGCTAGGTAGGGTCCCAAGTTCTCTTCCACATGTTTTCTTCTTGTAGTTTTCTTGGACTCTCTCATAGAAAAATGTCTCAGACTAGTTAAGGCTCCCACCAATGTCCAATTTTTTTTTTTTTACCTTTTTTTAAAATTAGGTATTTTTCTCATTTACATTTTCACTGCTGTCCCAAAAGTCCCCCATACCCTCCCCCCGACTCCCCTACCCACCCATTCCCACTTTTTGGCCCTGGCGTTCCCCTGTACTGGGGCATATAAAGTTTGCATGTCCAATGGGCCTCTCTTTCCAGTGATGGCCGACTAAGCCATCTTTTGATACATATGCAGCTAGAGACAAGAGCTCTGGGGTACTGGTTAGTTCATACCAATGTCCAATTTTTAAGTAACATTTTATGTGATAGTCAGTGCTCCTAGATATAGATATTTTTAGTGTATCCTTTTAAATAATTATGGCTGAAAATGTAAATAATCAATGAAATATGAAATACTAAGTCACTCTATACCCTATGTGGTAGTTTAAAAAGTGTGACCACCTCTACTCAATCTGGAGTTGACTGTGTTACATTACACTAATACTAGTTTTCACTGGCCTCAAAAATCAATCACAATTCTTCCACCTCAGCCTCCCGAGTGCTGAGAATACAAGTGTGTGCCACAGCACACAGCTTTATTGTGTTTTTAAATCATGCAAAGAAGATTGTTAACCAAGATTCTAAGCATAGAGCAAATTCAGGTGGCACAGGGAACAGGCAGGTACAGTATAGAAGTGAGGGATGCACTTGGTGAAGGCCCTTCCTGGTAAGGCAGAAAAGCAGCTCAGCTTTGGTAATTGCTACTAAGTAGGAAGACAGCAACAGAAATGGTTAATTAATTAGTGACTTTTGCCAAATTCATGTATGCCTATATTGATCGTTTTTGCTCCCATTGACTCTCTACTCCATGTTCCAATTGAACCATCCCTCTTGTTAAATGCATGGCTTCTACTTGTGATTATTGGTTAAAATATAATGAATTAAAATGCAAATTCAAACGAATTTAAGTTATTGTTTGACAAACAAACACAATGAAAGCTCACTTTGGCCCTTTTCAAACAGCTTTCGACCTCTGCTCTGTGACCTTCGACATACCTTTGCCACAGCAAGGCTTCTCCTTGAGCTCTGCTTACCTTACCGTGAGTGATTTCATTGTAGAATAATGTATTGATTTCATTGTAGAATAATGTATTAATTTCCCTCAAACATTTCTGTAGACACATACTCATAATAGAGTTGCACAGATAGACTAAAAATTCACAGTGACCTTCTCGAGAAGAACTTTGGGTCTTAACAATTGCACATATTTGAGAAGAGTCTGAAACCACTGCAATAGAGTGTGGAGTTGATGGAAAGTTAGGTGCCTGAATGGATTCACCCATAAGAAGGACCTTCTGAGAACATCAATAGTTTATGATAAAAAGAGGGATGAAAGACATTTCTTTTTTTGGGGGGGGGGTTATTTATTTCATTTACATTTCCAATGCTATCCCAAAAATCCCCCACATGCTCCTCCACCCACTCCCCCACCCACCCATTCCCACTTCTTGGTCCTGTACTGAGGCATATAAAGTTTGCACGACCAATGGGCCTCTCTTTCCACTGATGGCCGACTAGGCCATCTTCTGATACATATGCAGCTAGAGACACGAGCTCCGGGGTGGGGGTGGGGTACTGGTTAGTTCATATTGTTGTTCCACCTATAGGGTTATAGACCCCTTTAGCTCCTTGGGTACTTTCTCTAGCTCCTCCATTGGGGGCCCTGTGATCCATCCAATAGTTGACTGTGAGCATCCACTTCTGTGTTTGCTAGGCCCTGGCATAGTCTCACAAGAGACAGCTCTATCAGGGTCCTTTCAGCAAAATCTTGCTAGTGTATGCAATGGTGTCAGCGTTTGGAAGCTAACTATTTATTCTTACAGATTTATTTTTTAAAATGCTAAGAAGATGTATTATATCTTATGACAGTTGCTTACATACAGTAGTGAAAATTTATTCATTTCCAAAAGGACTAAAAAAGAACAAAGAAAACCAGGCAAAACTTAGACAAATTGTTCCCACACAGAAATGAGTATCTAATGAAATTGGCCTGAGAAGATGCTGGCAGCAGATTAACTGCTGGATGGTAATTCTCCAGTCTGTGTGTGTGTGTGTGTGTGTGTGTGTGTGTGAGAGAGAGAGAGAGAGAGAGAGAGAGAGAGAGAGAGAGAGAGAGCGCATGCGTGAGTGCTGTAGACACATGTGTATAAATGTGCATACTGATGCTGATGTACTCACATGTGTGCATACATGTAGAGGTGGAGGGTGCCTTTGGGTATCTTTCCCTATCACACTCCAGTTCTTTTGTCCCTGTAATGGTCACTCTAGTTGGCAGTTACTCAGAAGTAGGTTTTTGCAATGAGAGTGTGAGTTCCTTTAGAGCAGATCTTTTGATGTGTTTATCTAATTCCTGGCACATGGCAGATTTATAAAATGAGTTAGTCTTTAAGTTGAAGAATTAAGTCATGAATGCTGTTGTATAATTGTTTTTAAAATGATTGTTAGAATCATTAAAATGTTAGAATTTTATGTTAGAATGATTAAAATATCTTAGCACCATTTACTTGTCTCGCATGACCAAAACATCATAAATCATTAGGATCCTATTCTTTCTTAGCTCTCAACTTAACAGTACTTATTTGAGATCCCATTATCTATATTTCCATATAGATCCATATTTCCATTAGTCCCCAACAACTGATTTATTTGTGTAGTTTTTATGTGGTTACCGACCAAGCCTTTGTAATGAAGCTGCTGTTATGAGTACTGAGTGTGTTTATTTTCAGGATATTGAGCAAGGTTCCACAATGAGATTTGCTATCTCATTTTTTTTTAACCTTTTGTTTCTTCTCAAGATTATAAAACCATTAATTTTGTCTTAGAAATTGCTGAGTGGCTATGTTCTTGTCAGAGGCTGTGTATTTATAAGTACTTAACGTAATGTGAGGAACTGGATAGCTTTGGTTTGGACATGTTTTATCTTTGACACCAGATTTTTCCAGACATGGCAGCTGAATGAAGGGCCTCCATCTATTAGACACAATACTTCTGACTTTTTAACCCTGGAAAGGAGAATGAAAGGAAGCTCTAATGAATTGCTGGTATTCTGGTCCCTTGGCCATAGTTGCTGAATGATTTACATGGTGTTTTGTTAGACACTGCTGAACAAAGCCTCCTTTGCTATGGGTGTTCATCAAAAGCCACTGTGACATTAGGAACTTGCCTTTTCAAGAAAAACACAGTCCAGTCTGAACAAAAGAAACTCCTAATTTAATAAATTCTAGTCTTTTCTACTCAAACGATCTTTCTTTCCAATCTCTTTGATCATATTTATCCCTTTTTAGAAACACGGCCTATCTGTTTTAGTGCCAAACACAGATCATCTTTTAATATTCAGCATCCTTCGCTTGGTGTCCCTGTCTACATTACTCTCCTGTTTCCCATTTCCCATCATTTCATATCTAACAAGCCTTCCTTTGTCCTTCAGAGATAATCAGCTCAGCTAGGTAGCTGATTCTCTAATGCTCTGTACTTTCCAGAGAATGGTCCAAAGGGCTGCTTTAAAAATAGCTCATGTTTTGTAAAAGGGATTACATCTACAAATTTTTGTTCATACCTTCTCTGTAAGGTCTAGACATGACTTTCAAACTTGATCTTTAAATAACAGGTTCCAGGACACTGGAAAGCAGAGAAAAAAATAGTCAAATATAGTGCTTTATGCATTCCCATGAATTTATTTGGGCACAGAGAAGTCATTGATGAATTGCCTGCATATAGTTCTGTACTTTATTTAGCATGCAGTCACGTGCCGCATTCTGTCATGTGGAGGTAGGAAGCAGACTAGAACAGAGTTCATGCTCTTACCGTCTAAAAGTCAGACAAATGAGTCATGGCCACCATATGTCGTAGTATATCCATGATGGATCCCACTTCAAACTTTTTCATCGTCTCAAAAGGACCATATAAAGAAAGAATGCACAAACCTAAAGATGAGCAGCACTAAGTGGATAAAGAGGTGAGGATGAAAAGAGAACTTCAGATGGATCTGTGAGTGGGACAGGGCCCTACAAGGTGCTACAGCCCTATGAAGTGTCTTTGATAAGATCACCGCGTGGCCAGGTTTAAGCAGGGTGTACCATAAACTACACCAGAGCATCATCTCAAGCGTCATATTCCTAAATTGATTACCTCTGAAGAACATGGAAGGAAGCTTATCAGAAACGATGATGAGGAGAATGTTAAGTACGAGTTAATGACTTGAGAATCATGCTGATGATGCTGGTTCCTATTATGAGTGTGGCGGTCTATTCATAGGTAATCTATACTGCTCTGGAGTCAACGTGTGTCCTCATCACCTAGATTTAAAGTTTGCTTCTGTTCCTCCCACTTGATTTAGACCACAGAGAACAAGAGCCCATGTCTATATTGCTAAACCCAGACAAGCCAGCTTGGTCAAGAGATAGACTGGGCACTTGTGAGTTACAGAAATATTCCCTTGGAATTGAGGATGGAATGATCATGGATGGTGGTTTCACAATCGTGCTATTGACTATCATATAGACTATCAAATCATAAATTCCAGTTTCATCAACCTGGAGAAAAGGACGGGATTGTATCAGATACTCTCTAAATTGCTCTTGCTAAGCTTTCTGTGTTTCCTGTGGTTATGAAAATGAGGGCTGTGATCTGTAGGTTGGGCACAGGATTAACAACCTCTTTCCTTAGCCTTCTGAGTGTGGGGATAACAGGTGTGCACCACCATGAGCAGCTCTTCTTTCATCAGCATCGTGTTCCCACTCAGGCCCATGCTCATTCACACACTAGCTTCAGTGCCTGCTGCTAATATAAGCAATATTTTTTTTCCTCTGGAATTCACTCCGTAGTTCAGGCTGGCCTCGAACTCACAGAGATGATAAAGTTATACACCACTACACTAGGCTCCTTATAAGCACATTTAAAAATTCTCCTGGCTTTCGTTTCTGGGATTCTTACTTTGTATCTAGTACCATGCTATTTATGGTCTGGAGCATTTCAGTAATTTCTTAATTGTTACAAATTTTGTTTATGAGCTCTAGAAAGCCAAATGGATGAGGAATCTGAGGCAGAGTAAGCAAGGGCTTCCTGTGGCCTGTAGAGTAACATTTACACTCCTTGCATGGAATTTAGAAACCCTACCATATGCTTCAGCCATCTTGGCATCCTCATATCACAACACACCAGCTACATGCTTTTGCTGCAGCCACATGGTTCACTGAGTGGGCTTCCAAATTTCTGAGACTCTTTTCCTGCATCTGGGAATTCTATCCTGTACAAGCCTGCTATATTTCATGATTCTTGAAATGGTGCTTTCCTCCTTTAGCCACTCTATTCATGTTTAAAACACTCAAAAAGTTTCTTTCTCATGTCATTTAGTTTTTAAATACAATTTGACCTTTAAAAAAAAATAGATTGACAAGTAGGAGCAGGCACCCATTGATGATAATGTTTTGAAATTGCTCACGAAATGGTTGCTGATTTTAATTCTTTGGATAAAAGAGTTTGCAGTTATAAGCAGGTACCTGACATCTAGGTAGAGGAACAATTGAGGTATTGAAATAGGTAGAGATATTGAAATAGAAATTATTGAAGAAAAAAAATACCTTGATTTTGTAATTTGTCCAAGTTAGCACTTTTTGGGTAGAATCAGTGCTTTCTTATCAGGAGGCATATATTTATGTCACAAAACCTTTGTGTGGTACACATCAAGTTTGTCCCTTACATACTTCTTATGTACACTATAAATAATAGACACAAATATTTTAAATATCTATTGTTTTAGGGCATTTCACAATTCTTGATTTAACATATCTATTTCATTAATAAACAACCAATCTAGTCTTTGGCCCAGATTCTGGCATAAAGCTTCTAAACTGTTAGGATTTCTGGAATGATGGGAATACTTATGACTCCAAAGTGCTTAGATAACACCTTAGCTTATTTTAATGATATTTTAATACTTGGCGGATCCTTGGAAATTTTCAGAACGGGGAGAAGTCCTCGGCAAGGCCCATCACAGGATAAGAGAGTTGGAACATTAGGTCTGTGGAACCCCCAGGGAACCCCAACTGTATGGCCAATGATTTACCCACCTTGTCAAATGATTTATTCAAGCACAAGATGCTAAGAAAACATTGTCATAAATATTGCATCTTCTAAGTTCTATGAGCTAGTCTAGAGAATTGTCATCATGATGAAAACACTCAGGTGTGTTTGTTGTTAGTCAGAAAAGCAGGTGACAACTAAATGACAAGTTTGGTAGATTAGGACCTTAACCTGTGGAGCCTGCACTATTTCTGTGCGTCGAGAACTTCAAGCAAACTTCAGTACACTAGGTGAGGCGGAAAACAAATGAAGGCAAAGGATGAAGACCATTTGATGATAGCAAAAGTTCAGTTATTTTCAGTGGAAGTCTTCAATGTGATTTAAAATCAAATGGGATCAACTCCGTTTAAAAACAAAAACTGCCTTGCCAAATTGGAGGATCTAAATGTCTAATGTTTAAACTATCAACTTTGTTTGTTTGTTTTGAGACAAGGTTCCATTTTGTAGCCTAGAGTGTCCTGAACTCATTATGGAACCCAGCCTGGTTTTGAACTTGTGGCAATCACCCTGACTTAGCCTCCTGAATACTCTTGGGATTACAGGCCTGTGACCACAATGCCCAGCTTGGGTCTTCTTTTTTATACTCGGTTAGGAAATTACTTTGTTGGCCTTCAAGTCTTTGTAACTATATTCTTTGTTTTGCAAATTAATAGCTGGCTTATTTTCACTCAGCATTTCCCTTCTCAATTGGCATACAAACTGTCTGACATACAGTTGCAGCAAGGCAAATCTGCTTCATATTAGAGATGAATGTCCATCATTTTTGCCAAGCAGAGAGGGAGAAACTTAGTAATTACATAGTTCTGCTCAAACTAAGCATGCCTGAAAACTGTGTAGAGATACACAGAAGAACGTATGATATCTCCCGTTCTCATTTCACTTTGGGTATTACAGTTTGCCATTTGTCATCAACATTGACTTTTTATCTCATTGCAGCAAAGCTTAACAGCATCTAATTTTATCTGACTTAATGGTGGTTGCATGGCTTCTTTTCAGCAAGATTCTAATTTTCCTTTCATTTTATCATCCTGATTTTTTATCTCACTTTGCTTTTAAAGGATATACACTGTGCTGACCTTTGGGTGGTCTTACTTTCAATACTATGAGGTCACCACACCATCAGCAAAGTAACAACAATATGCTTTTTTAGCTCACTTCCTAGCGTGGAGGGTTTTTTGAATTGTTTTGTTTGTTTGTTTTGTAAAGACTTCAAAAGCAATCTTTAAAGAAATGTCAGATCAGCCAATTAAATCTCTGCCAGCAAGATCTCTTAACCCAATGTCCTTTCTTTTACTTTTATTTTATTACTCATGGAAAGAAAAATTTGCTTAGCTTTGTCTTAACCTTGTATTTTGCGCATCACTTAATACTTATTGAATTTCTTCCCACTGGATGAATAGTTCTATTCTTTTGAAATAAGTGGCAAATCTTTGTACTCAGTGATTGAAATATAAAAAAAAAAAAGAAGTCACAAAATCCATTTACCAGATGTGCTTTGAAAATCTCATTTCTTTATAGAGGTGGACTTAGTTTTTCAGTTAATGTGATTCTCTTTGGACAATATGATTAGCTAAAAGGAAAGGGTAACTACTTTCACATAATGTAATTGCTTCTCCAGGTGAGATTTGTGAATTTTGGTTTGAGGTACCTATAGTGCCTCAAACCAAACCTTTATAGTTCAGTGGGTTTCTCTGATTACAGAAGAACATACTTTATGTTTTAGTGTGGCAAGATAAGGCATAAAATCCTGTCCATTTTACTTTTTATGTTAAATCCTAGTACACAGAGTGGGTTTACATGTAGCAAAGTAACTTTTCAGTTTCAAGTGAAAGCATTCACTGGTTTATTAAGTTGGGTATTTTTCTCATTAAGATTATAATCTCCTGGGACTGTATACTCTTCTGGATATCATGTAGGAACTATATTTTTCTCTTTTGTGTGAAAAGGGGATAAATGTTAAAAACAACAAGATTTAATTTAACAAAAGTCTAAAATCCCATAAACAACTCGATTGATTTGTCAAGTCAAAAGAATGCTGTATAGAACATTATAAAAAATCTTTCAGTGTTTTTTTTCTAAACACAAATCCATTACTTTCTTTCTTTTTTTATGAGTTTTTATTAGATTTTTTAATTTACATTTCAAATGTTATCCCTTTTCCTCAGAAAACCTCCTAACACCTCCCCCTTCCCCTGCTCACCAACCTGCCCCACCCACTCCCTCTTCCTGGCCCTGGCATTCCCCTACACTGGGACATAGAACCTTCATAGGACCAAGGGCCTCTCCTCCCATTGATGACCAACTAGGCCATCCTCTGCTACATATGCAGCTAGATCCATGAGTCCCTTTGATTGGTGGTTTAGTCCCAGGGAGCTCTGGGGATACTGGTTAGTTCATATTTTAGTTCCTCCGATAGGGTTGCAAACCCCTTCAGCTCCTTGGGTACTTTCTCTAACTCCTTCACTGGGAACCCTGTGCTCAGTCCAGTGGCTGGCTGTGAGCATCCACCTCTGTATTTGTCAGGCACTGGCAGAGCCTTTCAGGAGCATTACTTGCTTTTTGTTGGAAACTGTAGCTCTGTCAGGTGCACAACTATAGTTATAACTATAGTTTGTCTTCTAAGGTTTCTTGAGATGAGTAACAGAATATATACATATAAAGGGTATTGAGTTTCAGTCTCAGGGTCCATTAGGGAGTGACAGTCAGTTGAGAACTGAACTGCTATTTGACTGTATCCAAAATTCTTCTAATCTTTGAGTGTTTCAAAAGGGAACTTAACATTTTGCAGTGATTTACAAGTTTTACGGTAGTCTTTCTTTTAGCTAATTAACACATCTCTGCAGACAAGTTTGCAGTCCTTTCTCTCTGCAATTTGTATAGTTCACACGGAACTTGACTTCTGCTTTTTTGATTGTCTAACTTCTCCTCTTTTAGATCGTACGATGATTAAACAGCACTTCCTCTGAGAGCATTCTCAGTCTGCCTGGGTCTGGGTTAGTTTCCGGACTGGCATGACCCAGCTGTGGCCTGCTCCCTGCAGCAGCCTGTAGTGTGACCGTCTCCACATCACAATTTTAGTGAGGCCTGGCTTCATCTCTGTCTTTTCAAGTCTTTCCTCACCTGTTCAGCAAATGTGCAATGAGCATCTCTGCTGGTCTCTAATAGGCTCTGCTACCTTAGCCATCAACTGTTGAAAGCTTCCCTAGCTTGGGAAGCTTGACGTGAAGAATACTAGACAGGAGATACACTTCCACAGTATAATGGGTGATGACTCTCTTTTACTGTCTTGTTAGGAAGAGGAACTAACTCCCCTTTTATTTACATGTTCCTACACCAGGCTGGACAGGCAGATAGTTTTTCTTGTTGGAAAAAAATGTCAGTACCATATCCTTTAGCCTTGATAGAGATCATTTTTCCTCAACTGTTGCCAACTTCCTCCCCCCTCCATTAAATTTTAGCACCACAAGCATACTGTGTTTTTGTGGATTGCCTTTGAAGATCACTGTGCCTTTTCTTTAAAACCCAAGAATACGTTTTTGGTCTTTTTGGGTCTGTTGTTCGGTGTTTGGTTGTGCTGATGTTGCAATTACTATCAAGTGTCAGTGGCCAGGAAATGGGGGAGATCCACAGAGGGGCATTTGACTTTTTCAACCTTTCCTAGCTTCTCCCAGTTAGAGATAAAGACTAAGGTATGATGCATTCCGGTTTCTCTGGGAGATGGTCTTGTATATTTATAAGGGCCTCATGTGTTCTGTCTGTCTGTCTGTCTGTCTCCCTCCCTCCCTCCCTCTTCTGACTTCCTGTCTTCCTTTTACCCAAAAGGGAGGTGTGCTGTGATTTCTAGAGGCAGGATCCAGGTCTGAGCTCTTCCAAATTTGACAAAAGCTCCTGGCACGTTTTTTCCCCTGAGCTCTCTTGTTTAGTTCCCTGAACTGTTTGGGGACATCTGCAGCTGAAGAACAATCTTCTCTCCTGGGGGAGGAGAAAGGGCCACGTGACTTCTCCCTTCTCGTGTCTCGTGGCACACTGGGTGTTTGTAGCCAAACTATCCTGGGCTCTGGAGAATCTCACAACCCAAACAGCTTGCCTTTTGAGGCTTGGGCATATGTTCTAGGCAATCTGAAGCCTGCTTGCATGAGTTCTGTGGCTCCCTGGACTCTGCCAAGACCAGCTGGCTGTTATTGGTTCTGTATCTTTTGTTCTCCCCAGCTCAGTCTAAATGCAATTTCATAAATATTGACTGGGGTGGTTTATACTGAACTTCATGGGATTGAACTACAGATGAGCAGGTGAAATGTTGGGCAATTTTAAATAGCTTGTTTAAGGTTGCCCAGTTTGTGAGAAATAGGGTGACTTCAGAATCTGAACCCATTTTTTTTCTGACTCACCTGCATTATGTTACCCTCATCTTCCAAACTGGGTGACAAAGCACGTTACTTATGGACATTTCTCTCACGCAGTGCTTTGTATGCTTGGGTATGGAGAGAAGCTGTGTAGGCTGGCAATGAGGATGCACCAGTCTCAACCCCATAGTGGTGTTGTTCAGAACATTGAAGCACCCTTTGAGACTTGGCAGATCTCGAATTATAACCTAACTTCTTTATGGTACATTTGGTAGAAGGTCTCAGAAAGGCCAGATGTAGAAAGCAGGGCACAATCATCTTTGAAGATTCTACCTACTGTACTTGTGGTAATTTATCCAGTCTGCTTTGTCAACTACTGGTGCCCTTTACTCGAGGTCATTATACACGCTAGTTGTGTTTCATTTGAGGAACTAAGTATATTAGGAAAGAGGGCTCATTTCAGGCCGAGACTTGACTAAGATAGCCGAAAACAGAGGAGTTCCTCAAACTTCAGATTACAAAAAAAAAAAAAAAAAAAAAAAAGAAATAACAAAAACGTGTCACCTTCAAAAACTAAACAAAGAATGCATTTCTTAATTTCTTGTTTTTGTTACCAGTCGGGTGATGGTAAAGAACAGTTGCCACATCCTGTTGGTTTTGCCCTACACCCCCACCCCTACCCACTGCTCCCCCTGGGAGCTGGCCTGCAATTGTGTGGCTATCTTGTAACCCTAACTCCTTTGGTGTTGAGAACTTGTTCCTGTGCTTGAGCTACATAAAAAGATCCCTTCAACTCTCGGTGTCTTGGGTTGCAACTTGGAAGCCTGTGCTTTCTCTGGCACAGGTTGTGTCCTCCTCAAAGCAGCCAAGAAGTGCCCTACTTTCTCTTTTGTACCGCACAAGGAGAAGGGAGGCTTGAACCCGGGGGCATTGTTGAGAGACGGGCCTGATGCTATCACAGTCTTTCCATTTCTGTTATGGAAGAATTAACTTTGAATGTGTTCCTAAAGCTTTAATCGAGCATGTTCCACATGTCCCTTAAGCACAAGTTCCTTTGGAAAAGAAGAAACGTTCCAATTAATATCCTGTCCCACAGAGAGGAAAACAGCCGGCATCCACGCAAGAAAAGACACAATTGTGATTCTTCCTGGTTGTTGGGTTTCTCATGTCACAAATGATGTACAAGCCTCATCGACTCTCTCTGTCTTTGAAAGAGCCCATATGCACTGATTTTCCTCAAGACTGACTAAGGTTGTTTCCTTTTGATCCAGCCATTTAATCATCATGAAATTCGTCACTGAAGTGACCAATTTTAGCTTCCAAAGGAAAATGTAAACAGGAAACTATGAGTATTGGAATTATAGTGTCTAAGATCTGAAGATCTTAGGCACCTGAGGCAGCCTGGTGTGTCAAATCTCATGCTCAGAAGTCAGCTGTTTGTGATTGCTTCTTCATCTCCTGTAAACACAGGGAGGATGTTTTAAAGAGGATTCCAAATAGCCAATATATTGGAAGCACCAAGTAGCTCTCTGTTTGGAATCTATTTTTTTTTTTAAGACTTGAAAATGATTCTTCCATCAGCTATATCTGAGAGCTGAGCCTGCTGATATATGCTCAGGAATAGCTTAATAAACACTAACAAAGTATTCTCATGCATTGTTATTTTCTTCTCTCATGCTTTTTCCAATAAAGAGTTAATACATACAAAGGGGACTGTAACCCAATCCCATTGTAGTCAAGGCCTGTATGCATACCACGCTGAAATGGACAGCAGTCAATTCCCCCTTTTGCCTTTTCTGCAATCTTTTCTTTAGGAAGTTGTTTCCTTCTTGCTGCCCTTGTTTCTTCTTTGACCCTAAGCTTGAAATCAAAGGCACACTTTGGGTCACTTCTCTCTCAAGGGAGCTACCATCCTGATGAGAGTCTGAATATGCCTGAGTTTCCAATAATATGTGATGCTTCACTAATAGGCTCACCTTGAGGACGTAGGCCATGCTCTGTGCTTTGTATTTATGCAGTCTTCTGTATTCTGTTCACCTCATCTCTTCAGATAGATTGGAGGGTCTCTGCCAGCTCACTCCTCATCTATGTTAAAGTGCACGTGAGCATCAGACACCAAAGGACACGAAGCTGGGAGCTTGCCTCTTAAAATTGGAATTCCCTGCACAGTGCTCCGTTCAGTGATGTAGTCACTGCAGCTACTCTGTAAGTGTTCACAGGAGGATGCAGCGGGTGAGAGAAAATTATCCAGTGCTGCATCGCCTCAGCTTTTACTTCTCCAACCTTCATTTCCTTACTTGAAAATTAGCAGGAGGACAGATGTTTACTCATTCATTGTCAGCACTTAGATTTGATCTTCTCATTCGCTTAATTTTGATGTGCACCCAGTACAGTAGTGGCTTTGTTAACATGTAGACCTTGCAACTTTTTCCTAAAGTCTGCTTAATGTGCCTTTTCCTTCTTGCTACTGCAGACATTTTGTGTGTGTGTGTGTGTGTGTAAGAAATTGACCTAATGAAAAAATGTAAGAGGACTTCTAGTAAGAAGGTGAACTCGGTTTTGTTGTTGTTTTGAAAGATGTTTACCAAAGTTTACCCCAAAGACAATTGTCTTTTCGTTCTCTCCATGCTGAAAATATGTCTGCCCATCATGTTATGTTGTAAAGTTCTGCCTTCTGGATATGACACAACCATTGAAGTCATGAATTTATAGTAGCAGTGGTTACCTGCTCGAGAACAGCACAGGATTGGGCTCTTCAGTGTTCTGCTGTGGACTGGAGAGAGGGTCATTAGGCCCCATTACTCCCTGAAAGGCTACTGGATATTATTTGGTTTCAAAGGAGAGGAGTAATTTCCTTCTGTGTTTTAGCCACTGCTGTTACTGAGGCTACAGTAAATCCATTGCCCATGGTCATGGAAATTTCTCTAATGTTCCTTGACTTGCAATTAGGTAGTCATCATGGCAGCCAGAACATGTGACATATGAGTGTCCACTCAAGAAAACCTAGGACAAAATACCTGACAGCTAACATCAAACACATATATGTGGCTTATGATCTTCAGGTAGGCCACACTTCTAAAGCTTCCAGAACTGTTCCAAAATAGTACTTAGCTGTAAATGAAGCTATAAATACATGTATCTTTTGGAGGGATACTTTATACTCAATCTGTAACAACCAGGGTCACATGACTGTTCAATCATGCTTAGGTACGAGGTTAAGATGGGAGATTCTGGAAGACATGAAGAAACGTGCCAAAGAACAGAGCAGGCTGAGAAGTAAGATCATGAGAATAGTTTTGGCTTTTTGCATTTTGGCACCAGTCTTTAAAAGCTTCAGGAAAAGATCTTTGAAATTTTAGTAAAGGGGAGTTAATCAGATAGTGGCACCGATTATGAGGAACGTAAAATGAGTCATTTTGATGTTTCAGGACAAGTAGCAGACAAGCTGCCACAAGGGTAGTTTTGCCTGGCCAGAAGTGAGAATGGAGAATCTCTATTTCAAAGATTTTACTTCAAATATGGAAAGAAGGGCTGGAGAGATGGCTCAGTGGTTAAGAGTTCATATTACTCTTCCAGCGGTCTGAAGGTTGGTTCCCAGCACCTACATCAGGTGGTTCACAACTGCTTCTAACTTCAGTTCTGGGGAAAAAAACACCCATGAATTCCATGGGCACATGTGCTCACATGCACCCTCTGCAATAGATAAAACTGAAAATAAAATAAACCTTTAAAAATGAGGAAGAGAGAAAGACTTAGGGATTTTATACCTTCAACTCCCTTTGAAATTAGTTTTGCTTGAGTGACTAGCCAAATAAAACTTAAATTTTATCCAGTAGCAGAGGGCACTCTAGTTAAATTTTCAAGCAAGATCTCTTGCCACTACCTCCCTACCCCTTCTCCTTTGAAGGAAATGCTCTTTCTTCCTTCCTTCCTTTCTTTCTTTCTTTCTTTCTTTCTTTCTTTCTTTCTTTCTTTCTTTCTTCTTTTTTTTCTCTGTAAATGAGAGGAATTATATAACCTTGGTGAGGAAATGGTTTGAAGCAATGTCATCTGAAGCAACAATTATTCCAGTATGCAATTCATCAAGAAAAGCTAAATATAGGAACACAGGCAAAGCTACTGACCATGAGAGCCAAGTCTTGTATGAATCAAGGTTTTTACTTTCTTTTGTTTTGGTCTTAGGTTTTTGGAGACAATGTCTTACTATACAGCTGTGGCTGGCCTGAGAATCACAGTCTTCTTCAATCTCAACCTTCCTCCTGAATGCTACTATTCCAGATGTGTGTCTGCTCACCACACTCAAGGTTACTCTTGTACGGGCGTGTGTGCAGTAGGCTGGGATGCTATAGAAGATCTGTGCTGTTAAGATCTACCCATAGCCCTCGTTTCCTTTGAGAGAAGGTCTGTCCTTGCACTTGTGCTTTGACTTATGTGCCCCATTTTCAACTGTGAGGAGCTGCCATCACAGGCTGTGCCACCTGGTCTGGCTTTAATTTTATTTCTTTGGGTTTGTGTTATGACAGAGAAGTGAAAGCAAACATTGAGTCTTTAGCTCTGGAAAGAGAATGAATATAAACATAAATAGAGCATATTTCCCCACATATGATCTAAATTAAATTTCATGTGATTTACATTACGATTTGGGTAAATGTTGCTTTAAGTTTTTATTCTTCTTTACACAGTGACAGAAACTTTGCTTCTGATTTATTATATAATTTTTTATCTCTTTCAAATGCTTTTGAGTATTTACATAAAAACCATAACTAAAGAGGTCTGGGAAACTTGCTTTCTCTTGCCAAACACCTTTCTTTAATCTGAGCTTTGGGTTATTAGGAAGCAAACCATGTAATTCACTTTATAAAAATATTTATTAAAATGCTTCAGAAAAATACAAATAATTGAAATAGTCTTGAAAGTTGTTAATTTTTTTTTTAAAAATGAAAAGCAAAAACCTCCTTTCTGGTACTCAGCTCAATTTAATTTATATGGAAATCTCTCTTCAAAAAAGGAGCCCTATTGTAATAGAAGGTGATTTATAGTCTTAACATTGTTGTTCCATTCTGCTTGCCAAATTTAGTCCAAATAGAGGCTCCACACACGTGGACCCACAGCTGAGCTGCTCTGTTAAAGCTTGCAAGGAAAGGTAAAGGCTGAACCAGAAAGGGCAGAGTGGGTTCTCTGCAGTTTCTGTGGTATAGCAGAATTGTGATCTTCAGGCCACTGGACTGTCACAGGTAGAATCCTCACTGCCACTTAACTGTGGCAGAGTTAAGACCCTTACAAAGAAACTTTCTGGATTGGGGATGTAGCCCAGTCTGCAGAACATCTTCTTAGCATGCATGGGATCCATCTCTACCACTACACAAATTAGTCATGATAAAGACCTGCAATCCTAGCACCTAGGAGGTAGATGGAGGCCAGCCTATGATAAACCTCTTCAGGAACAAACAGGCAATCAATCAATCAAGCAAGCAAGCAAGTCATTTCTTTGACTTGATTATTCCAGTGTGTGAAGGTCATACTAGATAATTGGTGTAATGGTTGGTGATTTGTTAGCTTTCTTGTTTTTCTATTCAATTCTTGTGATTGTTAAAGCAGTTTGCCCAATTCAAGGCCAAAATTCATCCATGAGCTCTTGAATAAAAGAAAAAAGGAGAAATTGTTTTTGTCATTAAGTACATGACTTATTGAAAACTCCCCACTATTACTTCTTACAGCTTGTTACTGAAATTCTTATAGGGATGTGTGCTTGAGTTTAGACATTATTAACCCACTGCATTAGTAGCATCAAAGAGATTAATGGAAACTAGAATTTCCAGGCCCAAATCTAAGTCTTGATTCAGAGGGTCTGGGATGGGGTTCAGGACTCTTTTTATACTGAGATTCTTAAATAATTCTTATACAGAAGGAAGGACCCTGAACCACCCACTGAGAAACACTACTTCTGCATTTGTTCTTTTTCCCCATTAAAATCCAAAAGAACACACACATACAGACACATTAACATACACTCACATACACACACACTCACACACATACACATACATTTACATACATACATTTACATACACACATACACACACATACAAACATACACACATTCACACTCAAACACACATGCACATACACTTTCACACACATATACACTCACACACACAAACAAAACAAAACATCTTTTTGATAAGAGATTCTTGTATGGATTTCATCGAGAAAACAAATTATGACTAATGCAGGTGAACATGTATGGCAAAGGGAACACTTATACACTGATGGAGCCAGGTGGGAGTGGAGGTTCATGCCTGTCATTCTACTTGTTGGGAAGTGGAGGCAGGACAGGAGTATCAGGTGTTCAAGGTCACCCTTGGGTATATATCTATCTTGGCAGAGGCTACAGGAATCTATAAGAAAACTAAACAAAAAGAAAAGAAAAGAAGAGAAGAGAAATGTAACTAGCTTTTAGTGTCTGTCAACAGATGAATGGATAAAGAAAGTGTGGTGCATACACATACACACAATGGAATTCTTTCAGCCATAAAAATGATGTTATGACATTTGTGGGAAAGAAATGGAACTGGATATCATTATGATAAGTGAAATAAGTCACATTCAAATGGGTAAATATTACATATTTTCTCTCATATGAAATCTGTATTTAAATGTGTGTGTGTGTGTGTGTGTCTATGTCATGAAAGTTGAGAGTGGAGCATGAGAGGGTGGGGAAATCTTAAACAAAGAGAAGAAAGGGAAGAGCAGGTAGCAGAATGCATGTTACATGAAAACAGAAGTCAGGAAGATTTTCGGGAAAGAGGAGTACCAGAAAGAGGAGGGTGAGAGGAATGGGGCAGAGCAAGAGCAGATAAATAATCATACACTATAATGACATATAGATGAACAGATGGCCATCAAAAAACCCAGCATTTTATATGCATATTTAAAACAGCAATTTAAAATGGTCATGGAATCCTAGGAAGTCTTCTGAATGCAGACAGCTTTTGTTGCTGGATTAAGCTGCATGTGCTTAGACCTCATCATATCAGAGTGAAGACTTTTTCTCTTTGAATCCCTTTCACCTTACCAGGGAGAAAATTTGTGCCACAGCTGCTCTTGAGAATCATGATCAAATACAGGTTCAACGGAAATTTAAAAACAAATAAAGAAACAAAAAAATACCGTAATGATCAGATTTATTTTGTAGATATTTCAGTTTATTGTCTCTCACAGTAAATGTTTCAGTTCATTAAGAATGTCTGGTGTCAGACTGGAGAGATGGCTCAGTGGTTGAGAGCACTGGTTGCTCTTCCAGAGGTCCTGAGTTCAATTCCCAGCAACCACATGGTGGCTCACAACCATCTGTAATGGAATCTGATGCCCTTTTCTGGTGTGTCTGAAGACAGCTAACGTGTACTCATATAAGTAAAATAAATAAATGTTTAAAAAAAGAATGAATGTCTTGTTTCTTAAAGTCATAATGGAAATGTGAGCTGCCTTTGCTATGGCTTTGGAAGTCATGGATTCACACACACCACCATCATTGACCCACAACTGTATTTCACGATTGAGCAGGTGGCAAACTGGTCTTAGCTGAAAAGTAGGAGTGAGCAGAGAAAAAGGGTTGCTGACTATCTAGAATGCTTTCTGGAATTTGTCTGAAGATTCCACAGCCATATCCAAGCCTCAGTAAAAAGAGTCCCAAAACCTGTTCCAGATATTCTAAATAATCCCATACTGGGAGCCTGGAAACCCTGGTTTTTATTAGTTTTCCAAACAAGTCTAATATATTGGGTTAAAGATCTTCTAAATAAATTTTTTTCTTCTAGCCCCTCAATTCTCTTCTTTACAAAGTTTATTGCATTAAAATATTAATTTTAATTTTACAGCTAAATGTTTATTTTAACAGCTGATGTGTTGCTGTTCTTGCAGGTGGGAGATGACTGTCTCCATCATAGAGAAAAGCAACAGTAATCCATCTAGAGTTCTTCAGATAGGACTCTTGTAGGGCGTGACTTAGAGGCTGAGAAGCTTTCAGGAGGTCTTTATGAGGTTCCCCTCTTCCTTGAGGCTATATGAATAATGAACAGTCTTGAATGGGGGCATTTTTGTGTGACGTAGCAACCATAAGTTGCATAGGAGACTTCATGATGGAACACATATCTTTTTATCACAACTTTGGTTCTGTAAATAACCCCAATGAACTTGTTGGCTTACCAAGTGGGCTGTTTGTTTAGATCATGATTGCTTTATGTGTGATGGGTTGATGTTTCTTTATGTCTTCTTAAGAAAAGTCATGTGACAGCAGTCATTGTTTTACCTATATGTATAGAGAGATACTTTAATACTTACTTATCTAAAAATTAATCATAAATGACTACATAGATTGTTGCCAGATTTTCATGGAGGACATGTTCAGAAAACTGTTTTTTCTAGATTAATTCCAGAATGTAGAACGTTTAAGTTAATAGAATTATTAAAACTATGAAGTAAAAACTTGCATATTATTTTCGTAATTTCTTTATTTCCTTAAAAACAATTTAACATTTTATCATCACAAAGAACAAACATCTTTCCTCACAAAGTGCTTGAAAATAAATGTTATGTAAATCTACTAAAAACCAACAGCAAAAGTACACTGTGGTGCTTGTTGTTACCTTAAAACAGTAAATATAAAGCAACTCAGGTTAAACAAATACTAAAGAAAAAAATTTAAAGGTAGATTAGATTTTGTGTTCTGTGTATCTCAACTTCTAAGGCCTTTTCTGTCTTTTGAAGCCTCAGCTGATGGACTTACTTGAGATTATAAGTCTCATGTGGCTAATCACTCTTGTTAAGCTAGAGAGATAGCTAGTTAGTAAAGTAAGTGCTTTGTAAATACGAGGATTCAACTTCAACCTTCCATAACCTACATAGGAAGTCATGCTCTATATAGTATGTGTGCAACCCCATGATGGCATGGTGGAGATAGAGGAGCCTTGGTGCTTGCTAGCCAAATTGACAAGCTCCAGGTTCAGTGAGAGACCCTGTCTTCAACAAAGCAAAGAAAAGCAGAGCAGAGCAGAGCAGAGCAGAGCAGAGCAGAGCAGAGCAGAGCAGTGCAGAGCAGTGCAGAGCAGAGGAGAGCAGAGCAGAACAGAGCAAAGCAAACACAATACAACATGACACGACACAACACAACACAACAGAACACAAGTGGAGATCAACCTCTGATTTCTACATTCAGGGACATATCAACATGTGTACCAATACCCACCTGTACACACATGAAGGGGCACACTCCCATATCATTAAAAAAAAAACTCTTCCCCAAGAGTAGTGTTTTTTTTTTTTTTTTTTTTTTTTTCTGATCACTTCAGCATGATCATTTAGATGGTTGTTGCAGCTAGCATTTTCAATTCGATGCCATAATTTTATATGTCCAATTACAAAAATATTTGTGTTCCATGTTTCTGTGGTTACATAAGGTAGTACTAAAACAATGACAAGGCAGAAGAAATAAATTGCCTTAGGTCTAGGAAGAAGAGGAAATTCTGCAGTGCCACTTGATGCTTTAAGTCTCTAAGTGTTAATAACTTTGTTGAGCCATTCATCAAATGTGCTGGGAGTGTAATGGTGTTTGGAAGAAATTTATCATAATTCACCACAAACTTATATTTACCAACCTCTATAAGGCTGAACTTTGTAAAAAGGAATTTTTGATTACTGTAAATGGCTTGTATGCTAGGGGAAAATCAGATTATTTCTGGGACATGAGCCAGATACAATCAGGTTTAAATAGATTTCTGGAAATCTGCTTAAGCAGAAATAGAAGTCCTTGAAATAAAAATACATACATACATACATACATACATACATACATACATACATCAGACAGACAGACAGACACCTGTCCTGAGGATTGTGAGAAATGAGGAGCCACTCTGTCCAGTGGGTAGTAGTCAGACTGGCTGGCTCTTTCCCAGCACCAGTGCTTCTTCCGGGCAATGATGATGTTACCTTGACTGTGTCTCTTATTTCTAGGACCCACTGGATGCATTAAGCACAAAAAGGAACATTTATTTCTTAAACTTAGAAAATGGCAGTGACAAGGACGTTTTGGTTAACTGAGTAAATGGATGTCTGTGTGTGCACGCTTGAAATTGGACTTGGCACATGTTCAGTCTGCTCTTACTGAGCTATTCCCACTGGCCCTAGGTGTCTTTACTTCTGACCTTGATAAGTTTTAAGATGCCCATGGATGAGACAGTTTACTTCAGCTTGTTAATAGGAACAGTTCATATATTTTATCATAGAGAATGCTACTGTAAGTTGAGTGATGATGGCACATGCTTTTAGTCCTGCACTCGGGAGGTAAAGGCAGATGGATTTCCGTGAGTTCGAGGCCAGCTTGGTCTGCAGAGTAGCCCTATAGAGTAACACTGTCTCAAACATACAAACAGACAAACAGAGCAAACAAACAACAACAAAAAGAATTCTACAATAAACTCTTAGTTTTGATCCTCTGATATATGCTTGTGTGTATATTGCTGAAGTACTGTTAAAGAAGAGGAAATTTCCATGGACTCAAGTACTGATATTCTCATTTGACAATTTTAATATTCTATTCAGTACATTCATCCCACCCCCTGCTTTCTACATGACAAAACAGAAACTGTACAGATATGAGGAACCTACTTAAACTTACACAATGAGAAACAGAATTATCTAGAAACTAGGTTTCCAGACTTCTGACCCAAAGCTCTTTCTGCTGCCTTCACACTTACTGGAATCTGAATCTTTTACCTTTAGCAGTTTTGGAAGCTTCTGATCTGAGATGTCAAGTTGTTTTTATCTTACATATCATCAACTGCAGAAGAGATTGATGCCCTAGAAGAAGTTGTCTTCTGTCTGTCTGAATACTTGGGGTCATTTTGAAGAATGGGAGTTGGTTTAGGGCATTCATTTTCTTGGAGCCTTGAGCATCACAGCACAGAGCAGGAAGAAGCTCACCACAGAAACTAGAATTGTAGGTCCATCTTAATTGCTGACCCCACAGAAGTCAGTTCAGCTCACAATGTCTCAGTGTTTCCACCTATGGAATAGAGATCACAATACCTGCTTCTATCTTTCCTACCAGTGGCATGATGATACAGTAATTATATCAATAATGACAAAAACATGATAAAAAAGCATAGTTTTGTAGTTTATGTATATATCATGTATGTAGTTCATGTGTGTATTTCAAAAATGATTATCTGAACTCATGCTAATGTGTGCAGGCAGACTAGATGATAAATTCGAGAGGAAGTATTTGTGTCTGTTCTGCAAATATTAGGCTGAGTTCTATACCATTGCCAACTAAAGGCATGCAATAAAAACAGATATCCTATCTATTTCATCGTGTAATTCTGATGAAACACGTAGTTGTGAGCCTAACAGAGCAATGACTTCTTCTAATTAGCATCATTCGAACTTTATAACTTCCCAGGGAGGGCTGAGCAGGACTGACTCATTTCTCTTGCACATGGTGTTCCCATTTGACAAACAAGAACACAATGGACTCCTGAAAGTTGAGACATGAACATTTTCTATTAATTTAAAGGAACTTGTACATTGTTTGCACAGCTGTCGGGTTCCTTTCACAGGAGGCAGAAATTACTTTTAAAAAGTCTCTCAGGAATAATAATGATAAAAAATAATAGCTGTAATTTATTGGTCTTCTATTTCTTGTCAGTCACCATGCAAGAGGGTTGCATACATTTCTTTTTCCTTTCTACTTCTCAAAGCAACTCTGTGAAAGGTAGGTATTATCATTATGCCTACTTCGCTTTACACCATCTTTATAGAAAGAAAGTAGGATAGGCTATGATTTGAGTGCCTTAGTTTCCATTTTTCCCTTGGTAGGCATCCTTGTATTTCAGTTCTTCCCATGGGTGTTCTCTAGTATAATCAGCAGCATCATTAATTTCAATTAGCAGACAAATCTAGAACAAGATAGAGTTAGTTACCATGCTCAAACACCAGTCAGGTCTATGACTGGGGCCTTAATATTATGATGTCCCCACTGACATATTTTGTCATTAGATCATTGCTTTGTACATAAATGAGTTTGATAGTTGCACAGTAAAATGTGCTGGAGTTTTGAGAGACAACAGACATGGCCCCCATCCTAATTGAACGAGGAAGAGTTTAAATTGGAACATTTTAAGCAGCTACCGCTGGGTGTTTCACATGACTTGGATTCCTCCAACATTGTGTTTAAACTCATTAATGGAGCCTTGAATAGTTAAAATTAGTCACACCACTGTTACTTATTTAACATGTTTAAAGGGCTCAGCCTATATATATTATTTCTATGGCATCAGGAGAGAGAGGGGGACACGGCATGAATATCAGGAGTGATAAAGGGTGGAAGCCACCACCAGAGGCTAATATCTTAAATTCTGTGCTGGCAGCCAGCTGCCCAGCCTCTTTCCTTATTTGGCCTCTCTGTCCTCCAGGGCAGGATGCTCTTCAGGAGTACCTGACTCATCCATCCTCTCACCCACTCTGTTCTTACCAAATGAATGAGAAGAAGTGAGGAGCTTAGACTTTGGAGGAAGCAGAAAGTCTAGGATATTGGTCTAGTTTAGACCAATATCTGTACTGTAAGAACATCACAGAGAACGCCTGGTAGTAGCAGACTGTGGGTGTAACTTGGCTTTTCATCCCTCTCCATTTTGTAGCTTCGTTGAGGCACCAAGGACAGATGCCAAACAGAAACCCAGAGAGAAGTGAGGAATTTAGGGAGATCATGGAGAAACTACAGGTGAAACGCTTCAGAGCCCTCAGCGGGAGTAATTTCCGGTTTTCCAATGTACGTTATTATGAACTAAGAATAGTTCAAAGAATTTAGCTCATCTATATGGTGTGATCACTTTTAAGCAATTTCCCTCTTTATTTATTACTTAATTTATCTTCCTTAATTCCAAACATTTAGTTCTTTGAGGGCACCAGTGCCTGTTTATGGGCTTAGCAGGTTGACTCTCTGCTGGCTGGTTCATCACCCTAAGTCTCTTGTTTATGGAGAACTTCCCAAAACATGTGTACGCAGGCTGGGGAGACGGCGTAGTGAAGTGCTTGCTTTATAAGAGTGAGACATTGGGTTTTGATCCCCAGCTCCCACATAAAGAGTTAGGCGTGGAGGTGTGTACCTCTAATACCAGTCCTGAGGAGTCACATCCCTGGGGCTCGAGGCCCAGCAAGTCTAACTTGATCAGCCAGCCTCAGGTCCCGGAGAGATACCCTGCCTAGAACAATCCCAGGTGGACAGCTCCTGAAGAAGGACAACTGTGGACTCCATACACGGCCACAGCTCTACACACACACACACACACACACACACACACACACCCCTCAAACAGAGATCTACTTGCCTCCAGGCTGCTGAGATTAAATGCCTCTCCAATGTCCACCACACTCAGTTTATTCATGTACTTTACATTAGCTAACTAGAATCAGTTTTAAGCTGATTAACTTCATATTATCCTCTATACCTGGAATAATTTTAATGGATAACAACACTTTTTGCCCTAAATTTATTAAAAATTTTTGAGTTTTCTGAGTTTTTAAAATTTATTCATTATTTCATTAAAATTAACTGTGTACTCTTTGTCCTCTTGGGCAATACCGATTAAAGCTTAAGGTTCATTCACTATCAGGCTCCAGGGGATTAGGCTATAAAATGACAGTTCAATATTTATGTTCTCTTAACATTTACTAGAACAAAGCAATACTGGACATGTTTGAGTATCTTACAAATGTTTAATAAATGACAGTATTCTATTTGATTTTCTTTATTGACAAGACATCAGGGGAAATTATCATGTTATAAAATGATAATAGTACACACTCCTTGTGCTAGAGAAGGAAAAGAAAAGGAAGGCAGAGCTCCCTTTGAGTTTTCTGGGCTTCCATCAGGACAGAAACAAGGACATTTCCAGCTTCCAGTTACAGACAGGAATTACAACTGCTCCCTTTGAGGGCCTCTGGTCCTAAACTGCCTGACCAGTTTCTTCTGCTGAGTTAAGGCAGGTGCCCTTCCAAGATGCCCTTCCCCCAATGCAGTAGTAGCTCCCTGCCCCTTTGCTTTCTTCCTGTGACTTTTCCAAAACCACCAAGCACACTTTTCCTGCCTTACAGGCATGCTCTCCCTGACACTTTGGGTTTCTTACTTCTGAAGCCCCTTTATCCTTTCTGCCATGAGCCAGTGTGCTGAGCTCTACTGCAAAACGCTTGGCTTTCTTCTCTCCTCATCACTATCTTCCTCCTCAGCGCAGCTGCTGGAGTCTTCAGCTTGCCTTGTTTTCCCTTCCTTTTCCCCCTCCTTCTCCCCCTTCTCTTCCTCCTCCCCCTCTCCCTTCCCCTCATCCTTCTATTCTTTCTCCTCCTCCTTTTTCTCAAACTCTAATAGTCCTGCAACATCTGTCTGCTGCTTCTGTTTTTAAATTCTCTTATTAACAAGATCAATAACACACAAAGGGGACTCTGATTTTCCTAGTAAGAGCTGCTCATGCAGCCATTCCTTTAAATGAAAAATAAACAGACCCGCTATTGTGGATCCTGAGTTTTTCTGTTTTTTCCTTTCTGTTTTTTCTAGTCTACCAGGTGAATGGCAATGCTCACTTAGAGCAGCCCAAATTCTAAAATGTGTGTGGAAGCCTATGAGTTAGTTATATTTCCTGCAAGTTGCAAATTCAACATTAACAGCATTATCTTCAATTCAGGCTCTGAAGGAGTCAATATTAACATCCTGGTCAATAATATCATAAAGTTTTAACTCCTGTCTCTTTGGCAACAAAGATTATTTCATCATGAAGTTTTCCATGTTTTTTTTTTAAGTGTTTGACATTTCCTATGTATCAAATGACAGATTTATCTGTAACCACTTCCATTTGTGCTTTGCAAAAGGCAGTCCTTTTGAATAGGTTACTAACTGATGCTAAATTTGTAAACAGCACTTTTATTATGACATTTTAAATCTGGAAACCCCATTACACATTAGTTCAGGACATCTTTACCCTGAACTACTGAAGAATAAGAATAAAAATGAGAATAAGAATGAGAATACAATAACAATAACAACAGCAACAACAACAAAACCAGACAACCAACCACTAACCCCATTCACATACCAAAACAAAACAAAGCAAAAATCCAACCAACCCAATCAGCAACAACAACAAACAACAACAACAACAACTGTTGTCTCAGTTGCTAAAATTGCTTGCCACCAAACCTGATAACCTAAATTTGATCTCCAGTACCCATGTGGTGGAAAGAGAGAAATGATTTCTGTAAGTTGTCCTCTGACCTCTACACATGTCGTGGCATGCACATGCACACATATAAACACTCCATAAAATTGAAGTAAAAAGCCACCATTCAATCACAAATCATTTAGACATAACATATGACAAGGTGAAATCTAGACAGTTTGGCTGGCTTGTTTGGTATTTGTCCTAATAATACCTTAGCCACTCCTACCTCCTCGTTCTAGCAAACGAACATTTGAAGTTTATTCTCTTTCCTTCTCTGCTCCTCTAAAATTTGAAGCAGTCACTTCTAATTGACTTTTGATTGAAAAGATGGTAGAAACACTGCAGCAGCTGCCTCCAGTTGTTTTTAAATAGCCCTGTTGGTAGCTGCCATTCCCTTCCCTTTTGAGCATGTCATATTTCTGCTTCTGATCTGATCTTCCTGACCATCTTGTTCCTTCTATTGTATCTTCTAATCTTTTCCTCTTCCAGCTCTTTTCCAGTTGCTCGCTTAGGAAAACAAAGTCTCCAATTTCCATTTGTACCAGTTCTTCCCGTGTAAGTTCATAAACATCTCCCATCAAACAACTACCCTTACTTTGTATTCACACTTTAGTCTCTGTAAATATTTGGGGACAGAAGTGGTATGGTGCCAACTTGTCTACTGAGTGTCTGATTGGAAAAGAGAAAGCTCGTTAGTACCGAATCAGTTATTGAAAATTAGTCTCTACTTTGAAGGCTACACACACACACACACACACACACACAGAGTAGATGTTTTCTATGAAAACAGAGCAGCATTTAAGTAGACACAAGAACAGTTTGTAACCTACTGCAATATATTAAAATAAATAAGACTGGATCCGGCTGGATCAGCACCAGGGTAGCTAGAACGCGGGGTCGACTGACACCCGCCAGCTACCCACGACCCCCGCCACAGGATTTTGAGACTGCTGGTGAGTGGAACACAGCTTCTGCTCCAGTCCAATCACGCGGGAACTGAGACTGCTTTGGTTGGGGAGGGAGAAATCCGGCCTACATAGGGCCACAAGTCTCTTCCAGTCAGAAAAGCACGGGGGCAGCTAGGGCGCAGGGTCGGCTGACACTCGCCAGCTACCCACAACACCCGCCACAGGATCTTAAGACTTCTGGTGAGTGGAACACAGCTTCTGCTCCAATCCAATTGCGTGCGGGACCTGAGACTGCATTAGTTAGGGAAGCAGAAACCGGCCTGAGTAGGGCCACAGGCCTCATCCAGCAGGATCAGCACCAGGGTAGCTAGAGCGCAGGGTCGCCTGACACCCGCCAGCTACCCACGACCCCCGCCACAGGATTTTGAGACTGCTGGTGAGTGGAACACAGCTTCTGCTCCAGTCCAATCACGCGGGAACTGAGACTGCTTTGGTTGGGGAGGGAGAAATCCGGCCTACATAGGGCCACAAGGGCGCAGGGTCGGCTGACACTCGCCAGCTACCCACAACACCCGCCACAGGAGCTTAAGACTTCTGGTGAGTGGAACACAGCTTCTGCTCCAATCCAATTGCGTGCGGGACCTGAGACTGCATTAGTTAGGGAAGCAGAAACCGGCCTGAGTAGGGCCACAGGCCTCATCCAGTAGGATCAGCACCAGGGTAGCTAGAGCGCAGGGTCGCCTGACACCCACCAGCTACCCAGGACCCCCGCCACAGGATTTTGAGACTGCTGGTGAGTGGAACACAGCTTCTGCTCCAATCCAATTGCGCATGGGACCTGAGACTGCATTAGTTAGGGAAGCAGAAACCGGCCTGAGTAGGGCCACAGGCCTCATCCAGCAGGATCAGCACCAGGGTAGCTAGAGCGCAGGGTCGCCTGACACCCGCCAGCTACCCACGACCCCCGCCACAGGATTTTGAGACTGCTGGTGAGTGGAACACAGCTTCTGCTCCAATCCAATTGCGCATGGGACCTGAGACTGCATTAGTTAAGGAAGCAGAAACCAGCCTAAGTAGGGCCACAGGCCTCATCCAGCAGGATCAGCACCAGGGTAGCTAGAGCGCAGGGTCGCCTGACACCCGCCAGCTACCCACGACCCCCGCCACAGGATTTTGAGACTGCTGGTAAGTGGAACACAGCTTCTGCTCCAATCTTTAAACAGTGACAACGACAACAACTAACCCCAGAGATTACCAGATGGCGAAAGGTAAACGTAATAATCTTACTAACAGAAACCAAGACCACTCACCATCATCAGAACCCAGCACTCCCACTTCGCCCAGTCCAGGGCACCCCAACACACCGGAAAAGCAAGACACGGATCTAAAAGCATATCTCCTGATGATGGTAGAGGACTTCAAGAAGGACTTTAATAACACACTTAAAGAAATACAAAGGAACACTGGTAAACAGGTAGAAGACATTAAAGAGGAAGCACAAAAATCCCTTAAAGAATTGCAGGAGAACACTGCTAAAGAGTTACAAATCCTTAAAGAAAACAGGATAACATAATCAAACAGGTAGAAGTCCTTAATGAAAAACAGGAAAACACATCCAAACAGATGATGGAAATGAACAAAACCATACTAGACCTAAAAAGGGAAGTAGACACAATAAAGAAAACCCAAAATGAGGCAACACTGGAGATAGAAACCCTAGGAAAGAAATCTGGAACCATAGATACGAGCATCAGCAACAGAATACAAGAGATGGAAGAGAGAATCTCAGGTGCAGAAGATTCCATAGAGAACATCGGCACAACAATCAAGGAAAATGTAAAATGCAAAAAGATCCTAACTCAAAACATCCAAGAAATACAGGACACAATGAGAAGACCAAACCTACGGATAATAGGAGTGGATGAGAATGAAGATTTTCAACTCAAAGGACCAGCAAACATCTTCAACAAAATTATAGAAGAAAACTTCCCAAATCTAAAGAAAGAGATGCCCATGAACATACAAGAAGCCTACAGAACTCCAAATAGACTGGACCAAAAAAGAAATACCTCCCGACACATAATAATCAGAACAACAAATGCTCTAAATAAAGATAGAATACTAAAAGCAGTAAGAGAAAAAGGCCAAGTAACATATAAAGGCAAGCCTATCAGAATTACACCAGATTTTTCACCAGAGACTATGGAAGCCAGAAGATCCTGGACGGATGTTATACAGACACTAAAAGAACACAAATTCCAGCCCAGGCTACTATACCCAGCCAAACTCTCAATTAACATAGATGGAGAAACCAAAGTATTCCACGACAAAACCAAATTCACACATTATCTTTCCACGAATCCAGCCCTTCAAAGGATAATAACAGAAAAAAACCAATACAAGGACAGGAACCACGCCCTAGAAACAACAAGAAGGTAATCCCTCAACAAACCTAAAAGAAGACAGCCACAAGAACAGAATGCCAACTTTAACAACAAAAATAACAGGAAACAACAATTACTTTTCCTTAATATCTCTTAATATCAATGGACTCAACTCCCAGATAAAAAGACATAGACTAACAAACTGGCTACACAAACAAGACCCAACATTTTGCTGCTTACAGGAAACTCATCTCAGGGAAAAAGATAGACACTACCTCAGAATGAAAGGCTGGAAAACAATTTTCCAAGCAAATGGTATGAAGAAACAAGCTGGAGTAGCCATTCTAATATCTGATAAGATTGACTTCCAACCCAAAGTCATTAAAAAAGACAGGGAGGGGCACTTCATACTCATCAAAGGTAAAATCCTCCAAGAGGAACTATCAATCCTGAATATCTATGCTCCAAATACAAAGGCAGCCACATTCATTAAAGAAACTTTAGTAAATCTCAAAGCACACATTGCACCTCATACAATAATAGTGGGAGACTTCAACACACCACTTTCACCAATGGACAGATCATGGAAACAGAAACTAAACAGGGACACAGAGAAACTAAGAGAAATTATGAATCAAATGGATCTGGCAGATATCTACAGAACATTCTATCCTAAAACAAAAGGATATACCTTCTTCTCAGCACCTCATGGTACCTTCTCCAAAATTGACCACATAATTGGTCACAAAACAGGCCTCAACAGATACAAAAATATTGAAATTGTCCCATGCATCCTATCAGATCACCATGGACTAAAGCTGATCTTCAATAACAAAATAAATAATAGAAAGCCAACCTTCACGTGGAAACTGAACAACACTCTTCTCAATGATACCTTGGTCAAGGAAGGAATAAAGAAAGAAATTAAGGACTTTTTAGAGTTCAATGAAAATGAAGCCACAACATACCCAAACTTATGGGACACAATGAAAGCATTTCTAAGAGGAAAACTCATAGCTCTGAGTGCCTCCAAAAGGAAACTAGAGAGAGCACACATTAGCAGCTTGACAACATACCTAAAAGCACTAGAATAAAAGGAAGCAAATTCACCCAAGAGGAGTAGACTGCAGGAAATAATCAAACTCAGGGGCGAAATCAACCAAGTGGAAACAAGAAAAACTATTCAAAGAATCAACCAATCAAGGAGCTGGTTCTTTGAGAAAATCAACAAGATAGATAAACCCTTAGCCAGACTCACTAGAGGGCACAGGGAAAGCATCCTAATTAACAAAATCAGAAATGAAAAAGGAGACATAACAACAGATCCTGAAGACATCCAAAACACCATCAGATCCTTCTACCAAAGGCTATACTCAACAAAACTGGAGAACCTGGATGAAATGGAGAAGTTCCTAGACAGATACCAGGTACCAAAGTTGAATCAAGATCAGGTTAATGATCTAAACAGCCCTATATCCCCCAAAGAAATAGAAGCAGTCATTAATAGTCTCCCAACTAAAAAAAGCCCAGGACCAGATGGGTTTAGTGCAGAGTTCTATCAGACCTTCAAAGAAGATCTAATCCCAGTTCTTCACAAACTATTCCACAAAATAGAAACAGAAGGTACTCTACCCAACTCATTCTATGAAGCCACAATTACTCTGATACCTAAACCACAAAAAGACCCAACAAAGATAGAAAACTTCAGACCAATATCCCTTATGAATATTGATGCAAAAATCCTCAATAAAGTTCTTGCTAAATGAATCCAAGAACACATTAAAACAATCATCCATCCTGAACAAGTAGGTTTCATCCCAGCGATGCAGGGATGGTTCAATATACGGAAATCCATCAACGTAATCCAGTATATAAATAAACTCAAAGACAAAAACCACATGGTCATCTCGTTAGATGCGGAAAAAGCATTTGACAAGATCCAACACCCATTCATGATAAAAGTCTTGGAAAGATCAGGAATTCAAGGCCCATACCTAAACATGATAAAAGCAATCTACAGCAAACCAGTAGCCAACATCAAAGTAAATGGTGAGAAGCTTGAAGCAATCCCTCTAAAATCAGGGACTAGACAAGGCTGTCCACTTTCTCCATACCTATTCAACATTGTACTGGAAGTCCTAGCCAGAGCAATTCGACAACAAAAGGAGATGAAAGGGATACAAATTGGAAAAGATGAAGTCAAAATATCACTTTTTGCAGATGATATGATAGTATATATAAGTGACCCTAAAAATTCCACCAGAGAACTCCTAAGCCTGATAAACAGCTTCGGTGAAGTAGCTGGATATAAAATTAACTCAAACAAATCAATGGCCTTTCTCTACACAAAGAATAAACAGGCTGAGAAAGAAATTAGGGAAACAACACCCTTTTCAATAGTCACAAATAATATAAAATATCTTGGCGTGACTCTAACTAAGGAAGTGAAAGATCTGTATAATAAAAACTTCAAGTCTCTGAAGAAAGAAATTATAGAAGATCTCAGAAGATGGAAAGATCTCCCATGCTCATGGATTGGCAGGATCAACATTGTAAAAATGGCTATCTTGCCAAAAGCAATCTACAGATTCAATGCAATCCCCATCAAAATTCCAAATCAATTCTTCAACGAATTAGAAAGTGCAATCTGCAAATTCATCTGGTATAACAAAAAACCTAGGATAGCAAAAATTCTTCTCAAGGATAATAGAACCTCTGGTGGAATCACCATGCCGGACCTAAAGCTCTACTACAGAGCAATTGTGATAAAAACTGCATGGTACTGGTATAGTGACAGACAAATAGACCAATGGAATAGAATTGAAGACCCAGAAATGAACCCACACACCTACGGTCACTTGATCTTCCACAAGGGAGCTAAAACCATCCAGTGGAAGAAAGACAGCATTTTCAACAAATGGTGCTGGCACAACTGGTTGTTAACATGTAGAAGAATGCGAATCGATCCATTCCTATCTCCTTGTACTAAGGTCAAGTCTAAGTGGATCAAGGAACTTCACATAAAACCAGAGACACTGAAACTTATAGAGGAGAAAGTGGGGAAAAGCCTTGAAGATATGGGCACAGGGGAAAAATTCCTGAATAGAACAGTAATGGCTTGTGCTGTAAAATCGAGAATTGACAAGTGGGACCTCATGAAACTACAAAGCTTCTGCAAGGCTAAAGACACCATCAATAAGACAAAAAAACCACCAACAGATTGGGAAAGGATCTTCACCTATCCTAAATCAGATAAGGGACTAATATCCAATATATATAAAGAACTCAAGAAGGTGGACTCCAGAAAGTCAAATAACCCCATTAAAAAATGGGGCTCAGAACTGAACAAAGAATTCTCACCTGAGGAATACCGAATGGCAGAGAAACACCTGAAAAAATGTTCAACATCCTTAATCATCAGGGAAATGCAAATCAAAACAACCCTGAGATTCCACCTCACACCAGTCAGAATGGCTAAGATCAAAAATTCAGGTGACAGCAGATGCTGGCGAGGATGTGGAGAAAGAGGAACACTCCTCCATTGTTGGTGGGATTGCAAGCTTGTACAACCACTCTGGAAATCAGTCTGGCGGTTCCTCAGAAAATTGGACATAGTACTACCGGAGGATCCAGCAATACCTCTCCTGGGCATATATCCAGAAGATGTCCCAACTGGTAAAAAGGACACATGCTCCACTATGTTCATAGCAGCCCTATTTATAATAGCCAGAAGCTGGAAAGAACCCAGATGTCCCTCAACAGAGGAATGGATACAGAAATTATGGTACATTTACACAATGGAGTACTACTCAGCTATTAAAAAGAATGAATTTATGAAATTCCTAGCCAAATGGATGGACCTGGAGGGCATCATCTTTAGTGAAGTAACACAATCACAAAAGAACTCACACAATATGTATTCACTGATAAGTGGATATTAGCCCAAAACTTAGGATACCCAAGATATAAGATACAATTTGCTAAACGCATGAAACTCAAGAAGAATGAAGACCAAAGTGTGGACACTGTGCACCTTCTTAGAATTGGGAACAAAACACCCAGGGAAGGAGTTACAGAGATAAAGTTCGTAGCTGTGATGAAAGGATGGACCATTTAGAGACTGCCGTATCCAGGGATCCATCCCATAATCAGCTTCTAAACGCTGACACCATTGCATACACTAGCAAGATTTTGCTGAAAGGACCCAAATATAGCTGTCTCTTGTGAGACGATGCCGGGGCCTAGCAAACACAGGAGTGGATGTTCACAGTCAGCTATTGGATGTATCACAGGGCTCCCAATGGAGAAGCTAGAGAAAGTACCCAAGGAGTTAAAGGGATCTGCAACCCTATTGTTGGAACAACATGATGTACTAACCAGAACCCCGGAGCTCTTGTCTCTAGCTGCATATGTATCGAAAGATGGCCTAGTCGGCCATCAATGGAAAGAGAGGCCCATTGGACTTGCAAACTTTATATGCCCCAATATAGGGGAATGCCAGAGCCAAAAGAATGGGAATGGGTGGGTAGGGAAGTGGGGGGGGGGCGCTATGGGGGACTTTTGGTATAGCATTGGAAATGTAATTGAGGAAAATATGTAATAAAAATATTAAAAATCAAAAAAATAAATAAATAAGACTGTGACTCTAAAGCCTGATAGTTTATGCTTCCTCCTGTAGTCCATCTTTGTGGGGTACACAAGCATTCAGTTCTTTTGGGGAGACTAACACCAAAGTCAGATGAACTGGACTCAGTGCAGGTTAGGCAATGCAGACCTGTCAAACTGACCTGGACCAGAATCTGAAACCAAGAGAGGACCATCCTTGTAGCTGTCTTGTGTGAGGCTATGCCAGTGCCTGGAAAATACAGAAGTGGATGCTCACAGTTATCTATTGGATGGAACACAGGGTCCCCAATGGAGGAGCTAGAGAAAATACCCAAGGAGCTTAAGGGGTCTGCAACCCTATAGATGGAACAACAATATGAACTAACCAGTACCCCCAGAGCTCGTGTCTCTAGCTGCATATGTAGCAGAAGATGGCCTAGTCAGCCATCATTCGGAAGAGAGGCCCCTTGGTATTGCGAACTTTATATGCCCCAGTACAGGGGAATGCCAGGGCCAAGAAGTGGGAGTGGGTGGGTAGGGGAGCAGGGCAGGGGGAGGGTATAGGGGACTTTGGGGATAGCATTTGAAATGTAATAAATATCTAATAAAAAATTGAAAAAAAATAAAAAAAAAGAATTGACTCAGCTACTCAAGCCCAGGGAATTATATTTTTGCTTTTACATGATCACTAGTAGAAAAGCTAGAAATATGAATTGCCAATGAATCAGTATTTTGTGGCTAAATCTGCTTCAATTTTACCAGCCAAATAGTGATGAGAAATAACTAATAACTAATGCTCTCTCTCTCTCTCTCTCTCACACACACACACACACACACACACACACAGAGGTTTGAAAAGCACTGGTGCTGATATATAAACACAATCATTACACCAGGAAGCTAGATAATTTTAACAGAAAAACCACTATAAATTAAGCTTTAATAGTCAACTTGGCACAATGTAGACTAAGATGAGAAGAGAGCCTCAGGCGAAATTATCTACATTGAGTTAGCTTGTCAGAGTCTGGGATGGTCCTGATTAAGTCCGTCACTGTCAAAAGACCCTGTCTACCAGTCTAGTCAGGAAGTTCTAAACTGTATAACGACTGTATTCTTTATTGAAGAAATTATTATTTAATATTAAGGTATACAAATATATAGTAAAAATGTAGAGTATTTAAGCAATCAAGTGAGCAAAAGTAATGAACAAGTGAGTATCTGTGTATTCATTTCTTGTGGCTGTTGACTGTTGATGTGAGGTTATCATTGGCCTCGAGTTCCCACCACTGTGACTTCCTTGTAGTAATAGATATCAAATTTCGAGAAAAAAAAATTCACTTTCTCCCAAGGTTCTTTTTGCCAGGGTATTTTATCACACCAACAGAAATGAAACTAGAGCAGCAACCATAATCGCATTAATCAGGCAGGAGCCATCAGTAAATGCTAACATTTGTGTGTGAGAGTTGAGCAGCAACAAGGTATTTACACAGTATTAAAATAGTTCCCCTCTAAAGTCTTAGGGATTATAAAGGCAAAAACAGTGACATTATAGCAGAGAAACTTGGCAGCAAATACCTCAACACAGTGCTTGATGTGACATTTCCAGGGAAGGGCAGCCCAACCTAAAACAATATGGGCTATTGCCACTACTCTTAGTTGCCCACAAAATCTTGATGATGAAGTCTTTTAAAAAATTATTAATTTTTATTTGTATGGATGTTTTGCCTGCATGTATATCTGTGAGCTGAAGAGGCTAGAAGAGAACTTCAGATTCCTGGGACTGCAGTTAGACATGGTTGTGAACTGCCATGTGGGATCTGGGAATTGAACCCCAGTACTGTGGAAAAGTAGCCAGCACTCTTAACCACCGAGCTGTCTCTTCAACCCTAATTAGTAAGATCTTATTGTTGAAAATGTAGTATACCTTGGCAACTGGACATGACAAAATCAAGTCAGTACTGACCAGGAAACTTCCAGGCAGGTAGGTTCTGTAAAATTGGGAGGTGTTGTGGGGGAGGTCTGGTGGGGATAAAAATTAATCAGTAATATTACCCAGTTCCAAACCTTGTGAGTTGCAATAATGTCTGATGTGGCAATATGTGCCCATGGGTATCATAGCCACACAGTGTTATGGAGGTAATCAACTGTTTTTTGGATTGGATTTAAGTTCTACTTCATACTAGGACACATCTCCTAGTATGGTACTATAAATCTGGTCAAGAATTGTGGTTGTTGAGCTCACAGGCCACAGCGGTGAACCTTCTTATTATTTTGCTGACTCAACATAGCATTAAACTGCCCTCTGTGTTCAAATTTCTATTCCTGTAGATGACTGCAGCTCTCAGGTCTCATCAGAAGAGTTTATTCGGTGGACAGTGGTTAATGCAGAAACTTATAACCTGTCAATGGGTTGAGAATAATTGTCAGGGGAGCGTTCAGCTACAAATGGGACGTCTGTAGCTCACCCCCTTTCCAAGGCTCCAGAACAGTTGCAGAAGAGAGGTAAAAGGATTGTAAGATCCAGAGGTCAGCAGAAAACAATGCCTTCTGGATCTACAGTACTGCTAGAATCATGAGCTCAAAACAGCTGGTTTTTTTTCCCTGTTTAAGACCTGAACAGGATTGGGCCTGTCAATATTCTAGCATTGAGGGTGAAGGTGTTCATGAGCCTCTACTACTTATTGGGGAGCTATGGACACCAAAGTCTTCTGGAGGAAGGAGGATCAGTTTTCTTTAAGGTTGCTTCTGCTGGTAGTTCTGATGAATGGCCTCACACCCAGAAGTGTATGGGCAGGACAGATTTGAGTTTATGGGTTATTTGGGTAAAAGAGGACCCAAAGTTGGGTAGAAAGTGATGTGGGGGGCATGCCTTAGTTTGAGTTACTGTTGCTGTAATGAAACAACACAGAGTAACTTGGGGAGGAAAAGGGTTATTCAACTTCCATTTCTACCTCACAGTTCATCATTGGAGGAGACCAGGACAGGAACTCAAGCAGGACAGCCACCTGGAGGCAGGGGCTGATGCAGAAACCTTGGAGGAATGCTGCTTGCTGGCTTGTTCAACATGGCTTGCTCAGAGTACTTTCTTGTAGAACCCAGAATCACCAGCCTAGGGATGGCACCACTCACAATAGGCTAGGTCCTTCCTTATCAATCAGTAATTAAGAGAATGCCCTTTGGGCTTGTGTGCAGCCTGCTTTTATGGAGACATTTTCTTAATTGAGGTTTCCTCCTCTTAGATGACTTTAGCTTGTGTCAAACTGACATAAAAGTAGCCTGGATCCAGTAGTAGATCCAGTGGATTTAGGGGTAAGAGTGGCTATGTGAGTATAGTTAATGTATGAAATTCTCAAATAACTAAATATATATTTAACTAAATACAGACATATTTAAATGTGTGTATGTATGTATGTATGTATGTATGTATGTATGTATGTATGTATATATGTGTACTGGAAGCAGCTTCTGAAGAACAATGGCTAAGTCTTCAGGACAGGGTGTTGGCAACACCAGGACCCTGTAGCTGCATCTTCCTTTTGGTACCACTATTCTGTTCAAGGTCCTAGCTTTAGCTGCACCTATTCACAGGAGATGAAAAACCCAAACTCTCTGTAAGTTAATGCTTGGACTCAAGGCTGCTGCTTTCAGGAGCAATTTTCACTCATATTTAATTTCAGCTTCAGTGTTTTCAGGGAGCATCCCTCAATTCTCAGTTTTAGGGTTTAATTTCTAGCTCTTAATATTATTTTTACCCTTCTTCTGGGAAAATTATGTGTCGGCTTCAGTCTCAATTAAATAGTTTTAGCCTTAATCAAATAGCTTTAACCTTAATTAAACTGCTTTAATATTTAAAACCCCATGTTCTTTAAATATGTAAAATCTTTAGTTTTTCTTGGTTTCTTTGTCCTGGGTCTAGTCCTGGACACTTGAAGGACGAAACTTCATTTTTGCTCATTATAGCTATGCTGAAGGTTTCAGAAAAATACACTGATGTATTGTCCAGCGAGCGTTTTGGAATTATAACGAACATTTCCATTTCAATGAGGTTTGACTGAATTGCAGTAGTCTCTGCAAATTATCTAAAATGGTTACAGTACCTGCATTGGAAATTCAGTCATGCCTATGTAGGGATGAGAAGAGGAGAGCAGATTTCCACGCTGGTCTCTCTTCCATAAAAGGAAAGAGCTGCTGCATAAGCCACTTTAATAGCAGAGGAAGCTGCAAATTGATTTTTTGACAGGATTGCTGGAGAGAATGATTAGGAGTGGGTGGAACTGACTGAGCAAAATGAGAAATGAAAGAGAACAACCAAGGGTAAGCCGGGATGCTGGGAGTAAGGGTTGGCTGTAACTCAGAATAATAAAATCTATTCCTGAACCTGCTTGGCAGAAGGAAAGCCATACTTAGACAAAATTTCCAACAACTGAATTAACAATTTTTTATGCCTATCACGGAAACCATTTTGTGAAAAAAAACTGTATATTCACCAAATATGTGGTATATGACAGTCTTTGTTAGGGATTTACTGCTGTGAACAGACACCATGACCAAGGCAGATCTTATAAGAATAACATTGAATTGGGGCTGGTTTACAGGTTCAAAGGTTCAGTCCATTATCATCAAGGCAGGAGAACATGGCAGCATCCAGGCAGGCATGGTGCAGGAGGAACTGAGAATTCTACATCTTCATCTGAAGGCTGCTAGCAGAATACTGGCTTCCAGGCAGCTAGGATGAGGGTCTAATAGCCCACACTCAAAGTGCCATGCCTACTTCAACAGGGCCACCCCTTCTCATAGTGCTACTCCCTCGGCTAAGCATATACAAACCATCACAATGACCTAGGACCTAATATTGCTTTATAGTTAGAGATTGAAAAATATACGTACTAAACAGAAGGAAAAAGAAAGAACATGATGGGGAGGGGGTGTAAGGGAGGGGGAAATGGTTAGGAAAGCTTTGCAGGAAAGACTGGAAAGATCCTTTGAAATGATGGTAGAGAACTGAAGTACAGTAAGTAAGCTAGAGAGGGGCTAGACCTTGGCTTGCAGAGTGACTCTGCAAAAACTGCTAACTGGTACCTTAGACAGATGGGTTGTCTGAAACAATTTGCATGATTGATGTGAGCAACACTCACTCATACCAAGCTCAAAGCTCAGAACTGGCAAATAGTTCGAATTTTAGTCATGAAGCAGCTAAGACAAAGGATGAAGTGAAGCAAATCTTCTACCCACGGCTGGGGGAGAATTTGCTCATGCTTTTCATAAGAAAAAGGAAAGCTGTTTTCTTTCTCTCCTTAAGGAAAAAAAAAAAAAGATCAGGGTAGTGGCTCTGACAGATGAGAAGGAAGTGCAGGCAGGATATCTCTCATCAGCTAAGGAAGAATTAAGGCTGGTTGTGCTCAAGAAGATGATCCTTCAGGTTCCACAGATGGGCTGTTCAGCATCTGAAAATTGCCCGAGGGAGAGAGCTTGGTCGGTGGTTATCTCATCCTGAGTTGACAGACAGACCCGGGCTCAGACTTGGACGTCATCCACACGTTCTGTTATCTTCTTTCCTAATCCCAAACTTCAAAGCTATATGTGCAGTAGTTTCTCTATGTTTCCCATCTTACTTTTATTTTTAGTCCAGAGAATTGAACCTGGGTTCTGTGTGCACTAAGGACATGCACCCTGTCCCTGTTATTATTATTATTTTTCCAATGTTGGTGCTTGCCTTGTGTGAAAGGCTCTTCTCTGCGTGAACGAGGGGCTCCACCTCCTCTCAGTTCCCCCAGGAGTGTAGAGCGTCATCTATGATAAAAGATGCTCCTCTCCTCTGGATCCCGTCACGTGCATATACGCATGCTTTAATACCCCATCTAGCAGGACCGCTCACGAGTACGCATCTCTCTCCCTGATTTTCAGCCTCCCCTTTATAACCCTGCTTCCTTCATCTCACTTCCATGTACTCAGCTGCCTCCAATCTGAATTCAGTCACATTCGAATGTTTTCTTTGTTGACATTAGTGACTTCCACCATGTCTCCCCCCACCCCCACCAATTTGATAACCGCAGTAGCTGGATAGTAATCCTTCAATACTCCCTTGACTCACTTCCACATTACGCTCTTCTGCACTTTCCAGTAGAAACCCGCCAAGGTCACCAGTGCTTTACATAATGTTTTCTGATGGCCCTGGTGTCTCTCTTACGAATTTTCCTCAGTTGCCATAAGGAAATAGTATGCCGTCTTATTCAAAGCCAGCGTGTGTGTGGCTTTCTTTCTTGAGACAGAGCTTCGTACTTAGTATGGCTTGCCAGTTTCCATGTCTTCTTTCTGGTATCCCACATCCCTAGCACCTTTGTGAACTGCCTTACCTTTTTAATTCTCTGTTGTCAATTTACCACCAGCAGCAAATTTCCTATGACATGATCAGCCCAGTCTTGTTCTGTCCCGTGGTGTGGGCTTTCCCCATTCCTCTCTGTGCAGTGCCTACCAGCTCTCCCAACCCTATGTACTTTCTGTGCATTCTGTCACCTCCTTCAAGGACCCCCACGGTCTCCCTTCCTGAGTGGCCTATCTTGACCAATAAAATGAACTGGCCTTCTGTCTCAATCACAATCAATCTTAGTTGCTTTTCTTCATTTTTCTTGTTTCTCCCACCACTACTGTGCAAACTCAACAAGAGACTGGCTTTTGTTTTACATTTTTAACCCTAGAATGGGGTACTGAAAGTACCTGCCACATGAATTAATGTACCCATAAATATTTTGGGAATCTGTCTCTGAAGCTTTTCTACTTAAGTGAAAGTTTTGCTTCTTGTTGGTAAACGGAGAAGGTGACAACATCTCAACATACTGTGGCACAGACAGAAGAGCTTTGGATCTTTTTTAGCATCTCTCAGATCTCAGCGCGTAGATGACTGCATCCTTACGTGTTCATGAGGCTGGCGCTACCTGTTGCCAAAGTGAAACTTCATTTGTGAAAGATTCTGGTTCAGCTTTAAAACATTCTGTGGACGGGGATGCATCCAAGTGATACAGGATGACTCCTCACAGTCCCTCAACACCCTTGGCTGTCCCTTCTCGGCTCCACCCAGTCACCTACTGCCAGTTTAAAGTGACACTGCTTCCTTTCAGGGCAGGCCTGAGCTGATTCAGAGGGAGTGAATGTGCCTGTTGGCCTCCAGCCAACTCAGAGGCGGGCACACTATGACTCCATCTCCTACTGCCTGGGCCATGACCAAGGGCATTTTGGTTTCTGTGTGAAGCTTTATGGAGCTTGCTCTGAGATGGCGAATGAATCTCTTGACTGCACAGCGTCCTTTCTAGTAACAGAACATAGCTATAGAATATAAAACCCTGAGAGGCCTTTGTCCTAATGCCAAACCTATACCTGAAATTTATTTATAACACCTTTGTTTAAAAAGAGCGATAGGAGCCACTTGGGTTGCAATTATTTCTTACCTTTTCCTTGCGTTTTCCTTCTTACAGTCCAGACATCTGGAGTGCAACCAGAGGCCTATTTGCTCTTAGGCTCAATTTCATTTAAGCCTCAGTTTCCACACAAATCTTTAAAAAGTAACATTTTATGATGTGTTAATAATAATAGTTAAAGACTCAAAAAAGACACTTTGGAATATGTGAGAGTGTTTTGGATTTTCTTTGTCAGTGGCTATGTGTCTGAGAGACCTGTCTGCCAGGGACCACGTGGCACTGTTGGCAGTGATTTCAAATACTGTAGTTAGCATGTTTGTCTAGTACAATATAGGTTCACACAGTCATGGGGGACTAATTACTACTGAGCATCTCTGAGTGTGATAACTTAACTACCATGTTGCCTTAAAAAAATAAATCTGTCAGAGATACTTAACTTCTAATAAAATGCAGAGGAGGGTTAATTTTCCTAGTTCCTAAGTTGGGTCCCTGGCATCAGCCTTTCGCTGGCTAGTTTATCTGTCTGGCTCAGCCAGATAAGCCTTCCTCAAATACTATTTTCTCATGGAGTGCCACAATTAAAAATCATTTAGTTGTTTTACATTGAGAATAGAAGCCAACTCACCTTTAAACACATGCAAATGTGCACATGCATACTCATGTGGTACACACACACACACACACACACACACACACTCACTGGGACCCTACCTTTTGAGAGGCAGAGAATTGGGTTAGGAGGAAATGACAGAAATGGAGGTCTTATTCCTTAAAAGAACACATTTTCGAGGTGGGGTAAGAACTCAGTTGGAAAGCTTTACACAATCAGGGATCTTAATATCTGTTCTTAATTTATGTTTCTAGTTTTACCCTCACTTGAGTCTTAAGTTCTTTGCTGGAGTCCAAAACACTCTTTTACTCCCTTCCAGTATACCTAATGCACATCCATGTATCTTACCTATTTTCTCTTTCCTTCCTTAAGACTTTCAAAAAAATCCTACTTTGTTGTCTCATTCCTAGTCTGTAAGGTGATATCCTTCATTCTGGGTTTAGTATTCTGCTATAAGGAATAAAATAAAAATTCCTTAGGATGCTTTATTCCCATATGACTCCTAATTTTAGAAATTCTCCTCATTCGAGTACTATTTGTGAGGTTTATGTGCATGTGAGTGGGCCATAGCTCAGAAGCAGCAAGCAGTTGCCACAGGAACCTCACAAGCAGTTCTTTGGTGAGTTTCTCTCAGTGGCAAAGCAAATGAAATCAATGCTCAATGCTTCTCTCCCACTGTCTGTGGGGGTCATATTTATACCCCTTCATCATGGGTCCTTTCATGTGTTTGCTCTAGCAAAACATCTTTTTACCTGTCAGCTTTCACATCCTTTCACCTGTATGTCCCAGTGAAACATCATGTGACATAACTAACCTTTCAAAGAAGCTAGAAATTTCCACTTCAGTTGCATATTTTCCCAATAGTCGAGAGTCAGCCTAGTGTTACTTTTCTCCAGGGCATCCTTCTGAACTGGTGCCCACGTTGAAATGTTCATTCTGTTTACTTCAGTCGTCTGCCCTAAAAGCAATCCAGGCAGGTCATCCAAAGTCCTGTGCAACAAAACTCTTTAGTGGCTCATAAATGCCTAGGGAGAGAGCTGGGCACTGTTGAAGGAACATTGGATAAATAGTCAACAGATCTATTTTCTATCTGGGCTCTGAAACTTTTTCCTTGATGGCTTGGGACATCACTCACAGAGAGACTCAGTTTCCTTTTCTGTGTTAACACTGGACACCAAACACAGAAAAACATGCATCATGTGCTCAATCTCACAAGAGAAAGCTACAAACATCAGCTTGGATGCAGCTCGGATAGCGATCACTAGAGGCTGGGAAGGTAGAAGATGGATAAAAGGAGGCTGGATGCTAAGTACTGAAGCCAGGAGTGAGTGTAGTTTATATCAGCCTCTTCCATAGCCTATGAATATCTAGAAAGGAGGATCCTAAAGGCTCCAGACATAACGAGTAAGAGGGAAATGTTAACTGCCTTGACTTGATCAGTATAAGATAGATGCATGTATTGAAATAGCACACTGGGCCCCATTAATGTGGCCAGCTACTCAGTGGGTATTCAGTTTCAGGTAAATAAGAGGAAGTTCTGGAGTATAATAGGATGACTATAGATAGTCATAATGAAATATAAAAATACACACAGTTAATATATTTTATTAAAAAATAAGTTGGGAACAAAATAGTTCATATATCAAATTTAAAGGTTTGGAGGACTTTAGATAAGATGATGCATATGGAAATTTGGACCTATAAGATGTAGAGATTTTTAAAATTGATTTTTTTAGATTAACATTCAAATTACTGGGTTTCACCATGACATCATCATACATGTTAATCATTATGTTTTGTTTTCAGTTGGTCACCAGTTCCCTCCACCATCCCATCTCCCATCCATCTTGTTGCCATTAGTCCCCAAATTAGTCTCAACTTCAGCTTTCTTGGTACATTTGTTCCATCACCCTCTAAAGCCCCCTCCCCCAGGCTCTTCAGCTCCCTTCTCAATATCCCTTTGTGAGTCTCATGATCCTGCACACAGTTATACATTTGTAATTTTAAATTTAGGTTATGCATGTCTGTCTTTCTAAATTTAGCTTATTTTGCTTAACAGTTATTTTTAATGCCATCCACCTTCCTGAAAGTGTCATGATTTCATTTTTGTTTACTGCTGTGTAAATTTCTATTCTGCCCACCTCTTTACTAATTTGTTGATGAATATAAATGCTGGCTCTATATCCTGGCTATTGTAAATGGTGTAGCATGAAATGTATGTCTTATTAAACATTTCTTTCTTCATTTTGTGGGTACACACATGGATCGTGTGCATGTTTAAACATGTACTCTATTGTGACCACAAGTGTACCACAGCATGCCTGTGGATGCTAGAAGTCAGCTTGTGGGAGTCACTTTTCTCCTTCTATCATGTGGCCTCTGGGGATTTCAGTCAGGTTTGACATGAGGTGCCTTTGCCCAATGAGCCATCCCATTGGTCCAACATGTAGATCTAATGACACATAGAACATGAAGCCCTGAACTTGCTTTTCTCTGGCTCCTTCACTTGCTCCTAGGTCGAGGCCAGATTTAAGTGTGACTTCTTTCATAAAGGCTTGCTTTTCATGGTCAAATTTAATTTCCTCCCTTATGATTCCTATAGAAGTTTCGTATCCTTGACATTTCAATTTCTCCCCTGTGTTGTGTTCCTGACAATCCTGTTCCTATCTGCTTCGCCATCTTGATAGGTAGGTCTTGCATATTGTGTATATTTATATCACCACAGTAATAAGAGTTATACTTTGCTATTATTCCCCTCTTACAAGTGACTCAAGCAAGATAGAGGAAACCATTTGCTGAGCTCATGTTATATTTTAAGTGCCAGAAAGATCTGCCTGACTACCAGTCTCAGGTTCTCAGTACAGATCAGGCTTCTTCACTCTGTCTTGATGACTCTCCATACAAACTTGTTAGATCTTCCTCAGCCTCCTTTCCCACCTTTAGTTCCCTACTACAGAACTGCATCTGTCTTCAATTAGGGATTGTGAAGTATGTTGTCATCTAGAAGACATGGCTTACAAGTGTCCATGTTGACCGTCTTTTGCCATTAAGAATGTTATGGTAACTTGGTGATTTTTTTCTTCTTCCCTAAAGCTTTTATAATCCTCATAACACCAGTTAGATGGGTCTTGCTAATAAGAATAAATCCATAGTGTCAACTCCTTAGTGTTTACTCTAACTTCTGAGATGTGACCTTCAGTATTGCATATTATGATGCAAGCCACACTGAAATCCTCTGCTGTTGAAGCAATGTTTAGTGTACACTTGGCATGGGACCCTGGGCTTCTGCCTCCTCTCTGCTTGCTTGTTTACCTTGGACTGGTTCTTGTGAGTTGGATCTCTTCCTAATTACCCTTGCTTCTGGCCTCCAACCAGTCTCTTGCCATCAGGTAGCCAGATGCAGGATTCAGTCCAGCTTGGTTTTAGGGCATATATTACCCTATGATTTGACAAATAAACTTCTAGCTTTAAAAGCTATTTCTAATAACTATATTATTTATGTATGGTTTTCTGCCTTATTCATAATAATGTCTAAAGTTGACATTTATTGTTTGCACCATGACAGGAATGGGACCAATATTCTTAAATATATTGCTTTAAAAAAAATCTCAGTGTGATGAAAGTATTTCTATTTGACAGATGAGAACAGGAAACTTATAAATGTTAGACGAGGAGACAGGGCTTGATTCTATATCTGCCTGGAACTGAAACACCGGATCTTGATCAGGGTATAGTCACTGTTGTCTTTTCTTACCTGGAAGCTAATCAGGAATGTCAGCTGCACCTGTGTTATTAAAATTAAATTATCTTGGGCTTGGAGAGATGGTTTGGTGGTTAGGAATGCTTGCTGATCTTGCAGAAGAGCTGGGTTCAGTTCCCAGAACCCAGAAGGAAGCTACAATCACCTTCAACTCCTGTTCCGGGGGAATCCAGAGCCCTTATTTGAACTCTGCAAGCACCAGGCATGCACACAGAACACACTCATACATACAGGCAAAACACTTGTACATGTAAAAATAAATATATATTTAAAAATAATTTATAATTTAATTACATTTACTCTTTTAATTTGTGATACTAAGGATGAAGCCCAGGGATTCTTTCCTGTTTGGAAAAACTCTCCACTACTAAGCTACATATCCATTGTTCACATATCCATGATCAATGATATAGGCAAATATATAGAATTGTTACACAGGTGGGCTTTTAGTTTTCTTATTTTAACAAAACTAGGGGAACTGACCAATACCATTTTTAGAAACCTGCAGTTATTATTATACTTTATCTGTGGGTTTTACTGTGTGTGAGGCATCAGTACTAACCATGAATTTTATCATCATGATAATAACATGACTAGAGAACAGTATAGTAAGTATTGTCTAAAGTGCTTTTCATGTATTATTTCATTGATCACCTTATTAGTCCAGTGAAGCAGTAATGCTGTCTTCCCTCATCTCTTCTTCTTTTCTCTTTCTTTCTTTCTTTCTTTTTATTTATTTATTTATTTATTTATTTATTTTATTTTACACTCCAGATTTTATTCTGCCACCCACCCCATCAATCCTCCAATTGTTCCACATCCCATACCTCCTCCCCACACTGCTCTCTCCATGAGGATGTCCCTACCTCCCATCTCCAACCTCACCTGACTTCTAAACTCCCTGGGGTCTCCAGTCTCTTGTGGGTTAGGTGCATCATCTCTGGTTGAACACAGACCCAGTAGTCCTCTTCTGCAGATGTGTTGTGGGCCTCATATCAGCTGGTGTATGCTGTCTGCTTGGTGGTCCAGTGTTTGAGAAATCTCGGGGGTTCAGATTAATTGAGACTGCTGGGCCTCCTATAGGGCCAACCACTCAAGGGGAGATCCCTCATCCCTTCTTAAGGATTTGAAATAGAGAGGGACAGAGATCTTTTGCCCTAGATCCTTGAGCTAACCGCACCTGCATCAGGTAGTCAGAAGAACTCTGAGTGTAATTTAATATAGTACCTGCATCTAAATAGAATTCATATGCTAGTGGATTATGTGAAACATGGGTCAATTCAACTTTAATAACTATGTTTAAATTCTGGAGAGTTGACTGAGCAGCTAAGATTACTTGCTGCTCTTGTAGAGGAGCCAGTTTGGTTCCCAGTACTCACGTGGTGGCTCGAAATCATTTATAACTTTAGCTCCAAGGGAGCTGATACTTTTTTCTAGCCTTTACAGGCATGCAGTACACATACATACAAGTAGGCACACTAAAATAAAATCTTTAAAAAAATCTCATTTCTCAGAGTTCACTTTTACATTTGGTCAATATCATAATCCAACTTTATTTCTATTTTTTATTCTCTCTCTTTTCTTTTTTACTCATGCTCTGAAAATTGCATTCTTGTCAGAATCCTTTTGTAAATAAAGTAAAAAAAAGGAGTTCTTCTAGCCTATAAGCATTTGTAGATTGTGTAAAATTATTGAATATTTCTTTTACCTGCGGAAAAAACTATACCCTGATACAGTTCCTGATCTCAGTACTGAAATAACATTGAGAAGCAGACTATTGCATTTTAAATTTCTTTTTTTTTTTCTTTTTTTCTTTTTTTTTGGTAAGCTTTTTTTTTTTTAATATTTTTATTACATATTTTCCTCAATTACGTTTCCAATGCTATCCCAAAAGTCCCCCATAGCGCCCCCCCACTTCCCTATCCACCCATTCCCATTCTTTTGGCCCTGGCATTCCCCTATATTGGGGCATATAAAGTTTGCAAGTCCAATGGGCCTCTCTTTCCATTGATGGCTGACTAGGCCATCTTTCGATACATATGCAGCTAGAGACAAGAGCTCCGGGGTTCTAGTTAGTACATCATGTTGTTCCAACAATAGGGTTGCAGATCCCTTTAGCTCCTTGGGTACTTTCTCTAGCTTCTCCATTGGGAGCCCTGTGATACATCCAATAGCTGACTGTGAACATCCACTCCTGTGTTTGCTAGGCCCCAGCATCGTCTCACAAGAGACAGCTATATTTGGGTCCTTTCAGCAAAATCTTGCTAGTGTATGCAATGGTGTCAGCGTTTAGAAGTTGATTATGGGATGGATCCCTGGGTACGGCAGTCTCTAAATGGTCCATCCTTTCATCACCGCTACGAACTTTGTCTCTGTAACTCCTTCCCTGGGTGTTTTGTTCCCAATTCTGAGAAGGTGCACAGTGTTTATTTATGCAATGAGATTACATATTCAGTGCCAGGGAAACTTAGCAAGAAAGTGTGACTGAGCTGTGATTGCTTCAGAAAGATCTTAAGACAAAAATTGAAATGCAAGTAGCATATTTGATAAGTAAAGTGGCTTACAGTAGGGGTGGATTCAAAGAGGGGGGAAAGAGAATCTGGACCACAAAGAAAGTTGTGTCAAGATACTATCATGTCATACTGGGAATTTAATCCCACTTGGGAATCTGAGAGAGTTACTAATGATTAAAAGGTAGGGAGTCAGACTAATACCTCAGCTTCTACTAGTCATGAACTGAAGTTGCTCCTGAAGACATCATTCAGGTTAAAGTTTGTTCTATGATAACCAGCAAGAGTCCGTGGCAGACTGATGCAGGTGCTGACAGCTGGGAAGCAAGCTTGAGTGTCCTGGAGGGCTAGGAATATGGGCCAGGCTTCTAACAGCCTCTGCTGCAGAGGGGTGCTCATGACAGGCTGGAGGCTTTGGGAAGGTTTTGATAAAGATGTATCCTGAGTAAATTATTGATGATAATCCCTTTTCCTCTAAGCATGAGTGGTGAAATTGTGAACTTGTTCTCAGGAGAGAGAACAGCATGTGCAAGGCAGAACGGCATGAGAGAGAGGGGAATATTAGAAATATTTAAAGTTATTGAACACTTCTTAAACCTGAGGGGTAGCATATGCATGAAGCAGGATGCCTAGCAGCTGAAGAGTAGCCTTGTGTTTTGTGCCATGCTGAGTCTTTTGTATGGGAGATGGAGAACTGCTCAAGATTTTTTGAACAAGAAAAGGAGATGCTCATATTCACAGTTTTAAGGTCATTTTGGCTAGCGTAGTAGAAATTAAATAAAGGGGAGTCTAGCAAGATGGAAGTTTGTGTTTTAAAGAGATAGCACTTTGTGGCTAGTTTACAAAGAAGGTTAAGTGGGCCTGGGCATGGCCAGAGAGGAGTCAGGGTATCTCTAGGACCCTGTAATAGGTGATGGAAGGTGGAGATGTTGGAAACCACAAAAAGTTGTAAAAGGCAGGGAGAAGGGGAAGAAGGACATACCTAACCTGTGAGTGTGGACAGTGGATGCATGTAAGAGAGGCTGCATGTACAAATGCACGTGAGAAGATGGGCGGGAATGAGTTAAGTACAAGGTGCGTTGCAATCACCAGAAGGAACGTTTTAGGGGCAAAAGGACATAAGGGTCTTAGGTTTCAAAGAGTCACTAAATGGTCTTCTATGGTTTCTCTTCTACATTAGAAAATGTAATCCAACATTCCTAGAATATGTGGCTCTGGTGATTTCTGAAAATAAAAGACAGAGATGGAACCAAAGAAAACACATGTAAAAATTTTAAAGAAATTCCAGTTTCTAATAGCTGATGCTTTGGCTGAAATAACTTGGCATCATTTTAAATCAACTTCCTCTGCAGATGGCTTGGAATGATGACCTCTGGTATATTTGGGATTAAAGGTGTATGCCACCACCACCCTGTGAAAAAGACATTTCTTAAGAGAGCCTACTTCCCCCCACCTCATTTGGGTACATTTTGAACATATTTTCATTTGATCACAAATCATAAGGAGAGAAACGTCTTTGATATTTGATGTTTTCTGTAATTGGGCAAATAAAGTCTTTAAAGAAAATATTCACTGGGGCCAGCCAGGTTACCAGCTGGGCCACCAGCCAGGCTGAGTTAATGTCTGTGGCCCATGTTACCACTGAGGGCTATGGGGATGTCTGGAGTCTGTGCAGCAGCCTGAAGTCATGTTGACGTTCATGGGCCATGCTGCATCTAGGGTGGGGGTGCATACTGATCTGAGTAGCCTGTAGTGTCACTAGGGGCCTTGTTGAGATGCCCATGGTCTGGACTACCTTTGAGGGCTTTGTCTGGGTCTAGGGTCCTATGGCAGTTTGGGCTGTGTTCATGGTCTGTGAAATCATCAGAAACCACTTGGAAGCCCCATGCTTCCTGTTCCTGCTGACTGTGAAGAGCAAGGAGGCTACTTTTGCTGTAAATGACTAGAGATGCACAGCTGAAGGGGAAGGACATGGAAGGCTTCTATGACAACAACTCCTCCTCCTCCTAAACAACAGCCTAGGCAGGAAACAACTAAAGAGAACACTTAAAAAGTGTAATGTTGCCGGGCGGTGGTGGCGCACGCCTTTAATCCCAGCACTTGGGAGGCAGAGGCAGGTGGATTTCTGAGTTCGAGGCCAGCCTGGTCTACAGAGTGAGTTCCAGGACAGCCAAGGCTACACAGAGAAACCCTGTCTTGAAAAAACAAACAAACAAAAAAATGTGTAATGTCTGGAAAGCTGAAGAGTAGTTCACTCTCCACAATTGGTGGCTTGGGGGGTGGGGAGGACTTAGGTCTATTTATGGGGTAGGCAACTGAGAGTTTGAGTATGCTCCAGTGAGTATATACACACAAATTGGTCCTTTTTTATTTTTATTTTTACATTGGGGGGAGGGGAGGCAAAAACTAGGAAGTGAGTGTGATGGGACAAATGATGTGAAAGTCCCAGAGAGTCTATAAAACTACTATGATAACAACAACAACAATGACAACAACAAAACCAAAGCCAAAAAACCCATAAGACAGACAACCAACACAGCTGTCTTTGCACCCCTTTCTCTTTCCCACGTGTTACTTTCTTTTTCCTAGCTATAAATGCAGCCCACTCCTTTGATAGAGTGGTGCATTGTGAACCACACCACTATGTGGTTCTAGAATAGTAAAAGGCAATTAAAAAGTGGAAATTGGGGATGGAGAGAAGACCCCATCGTTAGAAGTGCTTATTGCTCTTGCAGAGGATCCCAGGTTGGTTCCTAGTACCCACAGCAGGCATCCCTCAGCCACCTGTAATTCCTGTTCCAGGAGATCTAACACCTTCTTCTGACTTCCACATAGATACACAGACAAACAGACAGGCAGGCAGGCACACAGGCAGGTACACAGGCAGGCAGGCAGGCAGGCACACAGGCACACAGGCAGGCAGGCAGGCAGGCAGGCAGGCAGATGCTTAAATGAGGCGTGAAGCTAGAAAATGCAGCTTAGCTCAGCGGTAGATTACTTGACTAGCCACTGCAGGGGCCCCACTTTTGTCTCAGCACTGGAAAAAGCAATTTTTAAAAAAAGAGCAAACCCCAGAACCAACCAACTAACCAACCAACCAACCAACCAACCAACCAACCAACCAAAACATCCATTGAAATGTCCAGTAGAAGAAGTAGTAAGATAATTTGAGAGTTATTCATTCATCAGTACGCTCATTGAATAAACAGGATAATCTGATTAAGCCTTAACTCCAAGATAAGTATAGCAGTTAGCATAGTTCTTGGATGCATGGATAACAAAACATCTCCTCAGTTTTAAGAGAACACTGTCCTCTCAGGGAACACACATGGAAATAACTCTGGTACTGTGATGCCCGGTGCTCACAGGCACAGACACACAGTGTTATTGGAGCACAGAAGATGCCAGAAATGGGGAAGCCAAAAAGTGAGGGGAAAATAGGAGCTTTGATTCTTCCAAGTCTGTAGCCTGGTATTGCTCCACCTCCACCACCACCACCACCTCCTCCTCCTGTTCTTTTTCTTTTCATTTCACGTAGCAATTGAGAACAAAGTTTACACTCTAAATGTTTCATGAGCCCAGTATCATGAAAACATATCAGTGTGTAAACATCGGCCTCTCACTGCATGGCCTGTTCTGCCATCCTTTTTTTCTGGGAACTGCCAAGTGATCTCACTGTTCATAAAGTTACAGAAGCTGACCCTTGGGAATAGTTCTTTAGCGACTATCTCTAACTCCTACCCAGGGAGAGTAACATGATCCAAACTCAGAGTCTCTTTCCTAGAACTTCAGAACTGAGTCTCAGAGAATGGGAATGGTTGTTTTTAGGAGAGACACCCCTGTCTACTAGGAGCTGCCCAAGGTTTGCTTTGCTGTATAGATTTTAAATAGAGGAAAGAGGGCTGTAGACAAGGAGAAGAATTCGTAATCACATGCAGCAGCAACAAAAGGGGACTGGAAATTCCAGTGACTTTGTGGTTGCCATAGAGTCTTCCAGAAGTCTTGTAGCAGTCACATCTTTGAGCCCAAGGATTTTTTTTTTTTACAGGCTTTTCACACAATTCCCATTAGTCAGAACTGTGTCCCTACAGTTCAGACACAACCTCAAACTACTGTGAATATCTGCTGTTTGCCTCTTTGGGATTCGTCTTTGAGTCCTTCTCGCCTGCTCTCCCCCTTCCTTGTTTCTGTGCACTTCAAGAATCTTCAGAACTCTGAAGGTGAGGACAGGGGAGCTGACTTCACCCCCAGGTCTAAGTCGCCTGCTTGTGGCTGATCAGGGAAGTCTTCAAGTGGCTTGGTTGAAGTTGGACCCCTGGGGAACTACCTCCCTAGCCCCGAGTCCCCGTAAGTGAACGAGAGGAGGAGGTGCTGAGAGATTCTGAGAAACCACATCTACAGCTGGGAGACAACAGCTGGGAGGGAGTCCCTTCTCTTCAGATAGTGTGGCCTGGGACATGAGGTCTGAAGCTGCCTCAGATGTCCCACAGGGAAGGACCCAGAGAACAAGGCTGGTGCAGGGCAAGAGAGTTGAGGGAGCAGAGACTCTGCCAGGGCAGCAAGGTGGATCCAATCAGGACTGAAGGCCACACTAGTTCTGTAGATGCTTTCCCCTCTAGCTGTGTTTTTTATTCTTTTGTTTGAGCCCCTGGTTCAGATTTGCTTTTATCACCCAGTCAAAGCATCATATCCAACAGAATTCACAATATTTTCCTCGTTGCTGATATTGTGAGTCCTGAAAATCTTTCTGGTTTATACCTGCAGTCACTTTTGGGCTATTTGCTGAAGTGTGTTGTTCTTATGTATCCTGAGACTTGGTTTGGATAGGTCACAAGTAACAAATGGGTAACGGACAGTGAGACCAGAGAATAGGATGTGCTTTTTTGATTAGCAAACTCTTTTTTTTTTTTAAATGATTATAGATTTTATTCATCTAGACATTAAAAAAAATAGATCAAGACATAAATTTCATTAGAGAACTAAAACACATTAAAAGCCAATTTAAAAGAATTCTCAATGGAGTCCATATAATTTTAGGATAGAGTATGTAATACATTTGTAAGTTGTTGGATTTTGATAGAGGTCAGAAGCTGTAACTCTAAGAGGAAGCACTGACAGTTTGAAGAGTATCTTCTAATCTGTGGACAGGCTGTAGTTCCAAGTAGACCAGGGTCCCTCTCATAGATGTTTATGTACTTTCTAGGACATCAATCTTAATTCTGATTAGCAAACTCTTAATGCAGTATTGGTGTCTTTAGGAAACGGTATAATCCCAGAATTCTTTGGTGTTATTTTTTTTAAAGAAAATATTTGTAGCTAGTATATTTTAGAATGTCTATTAAATATTAATCATCTTGTCACATTTCTTGAAGCAGACTACCATTTACCGTACACATAATTACATCTCAGAGCTTTTTTCTAGTTTATTATTAATTAATTAATTAATTAATTAATTAATTAATTAATCTACTTTATATTCCAAGTGGTTTCTCTTCCTTCCTCTTTCTAGTTCTTCCCCTCCCCTCCCCCATCTACTCACCCACTTCTCCTCTGTTCCTCTTCAGAAAATGGCCTGCCTTGATGGATATCAATCAGTTCTGACATCAAGTTGCAGTAAGACTAGGCACCTCTTCTCCTACTGAGGATCGTTGAATCAACCCAGTAGGAGGAAAGGGTCCCAAAGGCAGGCAACAGAGTCAGAGACAGCCTCTGCCTTCACTGTTAGGAGTCCCATAGGAAGACCAAGAAACACAACTGTAACATATGTACAGAGAACCTAGGTTCAGTCCCGTGCAGGCTCCCTAGTTGGCAGCTCAGTCTCTGTGAGCCCCTATGGGCCCAGGTTAATAGATTCTGTTGGTTTCCTTGTGGTGTCCTCAACCCCTTTGGCTCTTAAAATTCTTCCTCTTCCTCTTCTGCAGGATGTCCTCAAGCTCCACCTAATGTTTGGCTGTGGCTCTCTGTACCTGTTTCCATCTGTTGCTGGGTGAAGCCTCCCTGATGATGATTATGCTAGGCTTCTGTCTGTAAGTATAGCAGAGTACCATTTAGCAGTGTCAGGGGTGGGCTCCGTCTCATGGTTTGGGTCTCAAACTGGACTAGTCATTGGTGGGCTTTCCCCAATTTCTACTCCATCTTTACCCCTGCACATCTTGTAGACAGGAATCAGTTTTAACATAGCTACTTATGATAAAAAAGGAGAATCAATGTGTCTGCTAACTTGAGACCACTGTTACTGTCACTATGGGAGTTTTCCTGTCTGGGAGGTTCCAGCTGAGATTCGAGAAGGAATCTTTTCATCAGCCCAAGCATGTAAAAGTCTCTGCAGAATGACACACCATGTCAAATAGAATAGAAATACAAAGAGAAAGTTCACACCCTCTTTCTTCCCTTTTTTCTTTTTCTAGTCCCTTTCTTTCCTTTTTTCCATCTGACACATCCAGAGTATGCTTTTACTGGAAACATGGTCTTATCTTTAAATCTGGAATGAAAGAAACCAATGAATCAGCTTTAAATTGTTCAATCAAATCTTTACTTGCACTTAAATGGCCAGTTAGCGGTGGAGAAGACAGGAAACCTAAACTACCTCTTTCTATTTCGTGTTTGAGAGAGCTGGCCTTTTATGAAGAAGCTATTTGAACATCTAAACTTCATCAGGTTTTCTGTGTCACAGTGTTAGCTGTCTTATCTCTACTTGGAAGCTGAGCAAGTTTGTACAGAGACAGTTTATGCATCTTCCAGACTGTTTGTTCTTTGTCCGAGGAAGCTTCTGGCATATCGGAACCTTTGCTACTTGACAAGATGTGTTCTCGGAATTACTGCTAAACTCAGGAGGTCTGCGAAACTCATATAGTGACATTTAGACGTTGGGCTCTGGACAATAACTCCTTGCCCTGCTGTGGTCTGAAAGGGTTGTTACTAAAATGTCAAGCTTAGAAAGGAATCCCAATACACAATGTTCTTTCTTATAATACATAAAATGGGAGGAGGTGGATGCAGCTGTCTGGGGCATGGAAACAGGGCTACCACACAGACAGATTTGGTGACTTGCCTTTGATTACACAACCGGGGAGAGGGAGAGCAGGGGTTCAATTGTTCCAGTCCTCCTGACCCCATAGTCCACATTTAACCACAAACATAATTGCAAAGACTGTCTCTGTACTTGGTGTGAACCAGGCACAGCTCCACAATGGGGAAACACGGTGGTAACATCTTTTGCTTAGCAGTGAGATTCTTGAGCATAGGGTGTGGCTCTGTGCTTTCAGAGTTAAACAAACCACTGGGGAACCTAAAAGATAGGGTGGATTTTGGCGGAAGTAAGACCAGAGTGAGGGGCTGGGTATTAGGGTGGGAACCTCACAGAGTAGAGAGAAATGAAGATTTCTTTAAGGACAACTGTCCTGCACGGATGTGACTATGGTCCTATACCACAGGTTATGGTAGAAGTTGGATGCTTTCTCCTCTTTTTTTTCCCCCAGAATAAATCTCTTGCTTGTAAGTGAACTCAGCCGTGGAAGCACTGTGTGTGACTTCTGGATTGTGTTCTCTCAGAGTCACAGGAAGACACTTCTTTTTTGCTCTTGTCTTTTTGAGAGGTTTGAGAACTGAATGGTCAGAGCTCTATGAGTCACTCACCAAACATCACAGGGAGCTTTGAACGTGGCCCCTCACTGGGTGCATTTTCCTCTCCATTTGATCATGAAGGAGTGAACATCACACTAATTCTATAAGTGCTTTTCTCTCTCACCTCTCAGTTTTATTCTTTTGCTTCAGCTTTTGGATCAGATTTGCTTTTATTACTCAGGCACAGCATCCACACCCTGCAGTATACACTCTGAGTACTAGCATCTCAGGACTTGAGCATCCTGGTTTAAAACTCTCCTTACATCTTTCGAGAGTCTGTTTTGACAGGCCAGTCACTGTGACAGGTGAGGAATGGAATGTGAAGGATGAGACCAGGGAATGGCCTGTGTGATACCAAGATACCAGTGTCTCCTAAAACTTTGCATCTTTGAATGTGTGAATGAGAAGAAATTTATTCTGTTGAAGTCTTGGTTTTCATTATTTATTTGGTTTGGTACTCATTTTATTTGACCCTGAGGTAAGTGCTGTAACGGTCTTAATTGGAAATTGGAGAAAAGGAGGCCATAAAACCTAAATAACCTTGTCAGGGTCAGACAGCTATTGAGAGTAGAGCTGAGGCTCTCATGCCCCTCTTGGGTTCTCTGCTATATTCATACAGAAAGGACTCAAACGAAAGACCCCACTATGGTTTTTTATCTGTAGTCAGGGCACCTTTCCTTTTGCATGTGAGTGTTTTATTTGTGTGTATGTGTATATAAGTGATCATGTATGTGCAAATATTCATACATGTATGTGCACCTGTGTCTGGAGGCCAGAGGTCGATGTTGGGCATCTTTCTCAATTGCTCTTCACTTTATTTTTTTGAGAGAATGTCTTTAAGTGAACCTGGAGCTCATTGATTTAGTTAGACTAGCTGACAAACAAACCCAGGGATCTTCCTGCTCTCCTTTCTCCACCCCATCGCTGAGATTACATGCATGTACTGTCATGCCTGACTTTACAGAACTTGGAAATCTAATTCAGGTCCTTATGTTTGTGCAACAAGCATGTTATCTACTAAGCCATATCCTCAGGCCCCTAGGGCACCTTTCTAATAGACTAAATGATAGGTATAACCTGTTAGTGATCTATGGAATAAAGGCAGATAGTTCTATACATAGTCCTTGTCACAATCAGAAACCTAATAGAGAACACAGGGTGTTTTATTTAGTATGTAGTTTTATATCAGGTCACTAAAAATCCAAATCAGAACTTGCTTGACACATTAGGAATTTCTTAGTTCACATAAAAGATGAGTTGGAGCTGGGGTGGTCTTAAAGGTTGGTTGACTCTGCAGTCTAGTGAGCCCACATCTTTACTTGTGCAGTGTGGCACACAGCATGAGCATCCACTGGGGCTAAGCACAAAGAATCAAACAGCTAATAACCATGGGCTCTTCTCGGTATGATACACAGGCACAAACTGGGGCGATCGCTTCCCTCATCCTAAATACTCTTAGTTTTGTTAACATGGCTGAATACTATACTAGATTATATGGGCAACAATAAATTATCAGTATGAACTTGAACTTCAAGGTCTTTTGCACAGGAGTTACTTCTCAGATGCATCCCCAGTGGGCATAGAGACCAGAAATGAGAAAAGGAGTATAGATAGGTAAAGTCAGAATGTTACCAGAAGACCAGAGTGTGGTTTGTTCCCATCCTGCCCATTTTTTTTTTTTTTGAGTAAAAATCCCCCTTACCCCAGCACAAGCTCTAGAGTACACTGATGTTAGCTCATGCTTGAAGTCCCACATTTATGAAGATGTTCACCAGGTAGGATAGTGCTGTGTGGAGAGTGGCCATGCCCATTGCTAGTTTTCTGTATCTTAGATGCAGTGAGGTGCAATGGGTGCTGCGATTCTCCAGACCCTGAGTGAAGACACTGCTGGCTTTGTGTAGGACTGGCCCCAAGACAGAGTGCTCAGCCTGTTAACGTCTTTGTGTTCCTCTCTTGAGGTAGGGGAGTTGTGTTGGAGGAGGCCGAAGTCTGTGCTGCATCTGTAGGGAAGATAATGAGTGCCAATATGGAGGAATAGTTCTCTAGTGACCTCTAGAAATCCCCCTGGTTTCTGTGCTCAGAGGCAGCCAGCTACCGGGGACAGAAGTGAAATCTTTCTTCTTCCTCCTAAGACAATTTCTTCTTCCTTCCTAAAACAATTTCCTTCTTTTCAAGTTTGCAACCATAATAAATCAGCTCACTGGGTATCACAATAGCAGGATTTTCTCTTAGAATATGGCTGTGAGTTGTGTTATAGTAGAAAGTTTAGCTAACTCAGCACTCTTTAAAGTTGTTTAAGAGAAGGAATTTCAGCCTCTGATTGGAAGATCTGTTGATATCTCTGTCCACATTGTGTGTTTAACTCAGGTACAGAGCAACATTCTGTCAAAGTTTGCACACTCTTATTAGGAGATTGACCTGGGTGGTCTGTGTCACCTGCCTTCTCTCTGACACAGGATGGAGAGAGAGGGGAGGGAAAGACAGAGGGAGGGAGGGAAAGAGGGAGGGAATGGGAGAGAGAGAGAGAGAGAGAGAGAGAGAGAGAGAGAGAGAGAGAGAGAGAGAGAGAGAGAGAGAGAGCACAAACTTATTTAGGGCTCAACAAATTAACAAATCCATTAATGCCTCTAGGCAACCACTACTGTGTGTCATAAATTTTTGCAAATTGGCATTTATTACTCTGTAATGCCAAAAAAGTAAAACAAGGTTTAATGAAGAACCTGCAAACAAACCAGAGTATGTTTAATACCAGAGTCCATTTAGCATTGCTCGTATGTACATGTGTTTAGGCCTGAGCACCTGGGTTGGATAAACTAGCAGCTCACTCATCCCTGAAGAAAACTAATTCTCCCTCTCTCAGCAGCATTGCTTGCCAGTAACTCTTTATTTAGGAATTAGGACCTTGTGAAATTTCTGTCATACACACTGGCTTGCTAACCAGTGTTGTCATTATGTGGGTGTTATTTTGGCCAGCATACCAGCTTTTTGGGTGCAGTTTCCCTCATGTGTCTAAAAGACACTACCTCCTCATAGTAAGCAACCAGTCCTCTGTCTCTTACAGACTTTATACTCATTCTTCTGAGGTTTTCAGTGACCCTTGGGTGTGCAGATTTGTGTTGTAGCTTATAGCAGTTGTGGTTGGATACCCATGGTCCATATCTTCTGAGTTTTGACTAGTGATCTCTGCAGTAGTTTTCTGTTTTAAAAATAAGCGTTTTTGACGAGGGCCAAGAGCTGCACTTTACCTGTGGGGATTAAAGATAAGTGTTTAGAATATAGTTGGATATTATATTGGTTCAGGAAAATGGCAATAGTAGTTTCTGTTCTAGGCTCTATGACCTCTTCAGCTATGGGCAGTGTCTTAGAGTTTCCATTGTTCTAAAGAGACACCATGATCAAGGAAATTCTTATGAAGAAAAACATTTAATTGGGGCTGGTTTACAGGTTCAGAGGTTCAGTCCATTGTCATCAAGGCAGGAGCATGGCAGCATCCAGGCAGGAATGGCAGAGGAGGACATGAGAGTTCTCCATCTTGTTCTGAAGGTAAACAGAAGACTGACACCCACATGGCTAGGAGGAGGGTCTCAAAGCCCACCCCCCACAGTAGCACACTTCCTCCAACAAGGCCATACCTACTTCAGCAAGGCCATGCCTCCTAATAGTGCCTCTCCCTGGGCCAAGCATATTCAAACCACCACAGGCAGTTAGCTAGGTTTGCAGTGGCAGAGTGGACACTCCTAATGAGGCCAAGCTTAAGTTGAAATAGATGGCTGTCAGTTACCCTCAGGATGTAAGTGTGGTCATTGCACCATTGGAGACACATTGCTAGACCAGTCATTGTGGTTTGTAGGCTTTGCAGCTGAGTAGGACTAATGATTGATTTTTTTTTTCCTCTTGGTAGCTTGTATATGATCTTCCTGTGCTAGTTCTCAGGGAGGAGGCTTCCAAGTCAGTTCTAGCATAATTTCTCTAAGTCCTGCATCTGAAGTATGTGGTGCCTTCTGCAATAGGGTCCTGCCTTTAAGTACTAGGAGGCAGCCAATGGCTACAGAAGTACCCTATATTGTTTGAGGGTGTCCTCAAGGAAACCTTTTCATGCCTGGTGCCGAAGTTTTTGTTAAATCATCAATGGCTCTTAGTGGAACTTTATCACCTATGTGGAATAAATTCTTCGAAAGTACACGTCAGTGCCAGCTCTCTGTATTAGTTAGCTGGGGATCTATGGGATCATTCATTGTCAATCACCAGGGATTTATCAATCATCTGCAGAATTTATAGAAGCATTCAGGCTATCTCACATTTAAGAGTTTATTTAAGCCTTCTTATAGCTATACTCTTAGAGAACCCTAGCACTTTTGCATATGTGAAACTGAGGAAGTATTTCCATTTATGTCTTAACCCCCTGGATGATATTAATGTCTTTGTGGAGAAAGGACCTTATCAAATGCACTAGTAATACTTTAGTTATGCAGAGTCCTAGGCTCCCTCTCAGACTCACAGTCAGCAGTTTTTGGGATGGATCTCAGTAATTCTCAGGGTAGCCAAACTTTTGACATTTCGACATGGCATTGTTATCTTCAAACTGCGTAACTGAGTAACAAAATTATTGAAAAAAAATCTCATAATTTTTAATGTAAGTTTGCAATTTTGTCTTGGGATCCACTCATGGTTATTGTAGGCTGCAAGAGGCACGTGGTCTTCAGGTAGGAGAGCCTGGTACCCCAGGATGTCTCTTGAACCATTCATTTGGCTGATGGAAAAGTCAGTTAAATTTTTCAAGAGAAGTAATTTTAAGAAGCATAATAATCACCAGTGTTTTCTTTCTTTTTTTTTTTTCCTTTTCCCACAAGTCTGAGGTCATGCCTGAGAAACAGGCTTGTTCTATCTCATGGCCCACAGTTAAGGCAGATCCTATTACTGTCCCTTTCTGACTTTTCTTTTCCTAATTAATTAAGAAGCCCTCCTGGGGCCTTTTGTAATCACTGCTTCCCACTTTAGGGTTCCCCAGGAATAGGTGCTAGTTATTTGTATATCCCTGAGGCTTGAGAACCAGGCCCCAGAGTTTCCACCCACCCAGGCCACAGTGTTAGTGCCCACTCCTCTAGAAATAGGAAAAGGCACTTTGCAAACAAATCTGATGCTTGCTGTTGGCCTGGGTATGGACTGGACTATCCTTTGATGGTACATGATTGATGGCTTGTTGCTGGGGGCAAGTGCTATTGAAAAATGGTGAAACCTTCGGGATGCAATGCCTAGCAAGAGGCCATTAAGTCTTTGGGTCCCTGTCCTTCTAAGGGATTGAGGGACCCAACCTGCCCTTTCTCTGCTTCCTGGCTGGAGCTGTGACTTGCTCTGACAGGAACTCCTGCCTTTCCCCCCTCTTATTAGAGGCCAACCTGGCAAAGCCCTCCACCCCCAGGCTTGGATTTAAGACTCTAACATTGGGTGCTTAATAAACGTTTCTTCTTTACAAAATTAGTTGTTTTCAATATTTCAGTTTGGTAACACGGAGCTGAATGTCATTAAAACATTAAGATATTCTTCCTGTCTCTTCTTGGAATGTATTAATGCATAACTGAGAGTTGTCCTTGGCTCTTTTGTACTTTCTGGCATTGTACTCAACTACTCATTTCTTAGTTCATTCCCCGAGGAAACATCAGTGCCAGTATATTATTCCTAGATCCTGGGTTGAATCTCCAGAATGTAAAAAGAAAATCAACATCTCCAACAGTACTTCTTGAAGAGTGTGACTAATTACAATGTCGTTCAAAGATCTTGGCAATAATCCTGGATCTATGGGAGGTTCAGGATGAAAAAGCACATGTATCCTTAAAAAATATTTGAAGTGTTGGAAGGGAGGTTGTTTATTTGTTTTTGACATAGGGTTCCTTCATGTAGTCCTAAATGTCTTAGAAATCTCTCTGTAAACCAGGCTGGACTCAAATTCAGAGATCCATCTGCCTCTGTCTCCCAAGTGCTGAGATTAAAGTTGTGTTCACCACTGCCTGGCTGGACGGGAGTACTTTTATTTTATTTTTTTAAACTTATTCAATTTACATCCTACTTGCTGCCCCTCTCCTGGTCACCCCCTTCCACAATCCTTCTGCTTCTTCCTTTCCTTCTCCTTTGAGAAGGTGTGGGGCCCCACAGGGTATCAGCTCATCCTGGCACTTCAAGTCTCTATGAGGCTAGCCACTTTCTCTCCCACTGAGGCAAGCCCAGGTAGAAGAACATATCCCATGTACAGGCAACAGCTTTTTGGATATCTCCCACTCCAGTTGTTAGGGACCCACATGAAGACCAAGCTGCACATCTGCTACATCTGTGCAGGGGGACCTAGGTTCCACCCATGTATGTTCTTTGGTTGGTGGTTCAGACTCTGAGAATCCCAAGGATCCAGGTTAGTTGAGTCTGTTGGTCTTCCTGTGGAGTTCTTATCCATGAAGGGAGTACTTATAAAGAGAGATTTACAAGGTTTAAAAAGTAACTGAATATCAAAGGATAACTAAGGCCCTAGTAGGTTACCAAATGGTACAGAAGAGATGAGTGAGCATTGAAAAGCAGAAGGGCCCAAACATTGGGAGCAAAGCTGAGTACATGGAGGAGCAGCTGAGATGGCAGAAAGCAAGAGGGAAAAGTGCAGACTTGGTGGCTGACATCCTCAAGTTTGTCTGGTTAAATGTGAACATGAAACTGTTTTTCTCTGTTGCTTAAGAAAAGAATGAGGAAAGAAAAAAAAAAACCCTTTCATTTGAAATGCTCTTGGAGGTATTTATAGAGTGATCTGAGACCCACCAAACTGAATAGTCAACTAAATGGGCAGAATACTTCAATCAGGGGCTTAGGACTCACATGCAGAAGTTAAAATAAAAATCAGCTCAGTGTCTTAGATGAATGTCCCCCCCAGGGTCACTCTGCTAACTCTCTTGACTTTTTCCTGTGGTTTATTCTTCAGTTGGTCAGAGCACTTTGTAGGAAACATCAAGCTTTCATGTAATACCAAAGAGATCAAATAAAAAGCATGATGCAATGCTCTGTTTTTCCCTTAGTAATTACTGAAATTACTTTTCCTGGAAGCAGGCAACCTAGTAGCTTGGCTTACAGGACCAATCTGCCATCTTTTAAGCAAACAATGTTTCCACTTTAGGTTCAGTTCATAGAAGAACTGAAGGAAGCTGTGACTGAGAAAAGATCCTGAATGGATAATCCTTTCTGTTGTGACTCAGTACCTTTTGATGTCAGCAGTCCTACCAAACTGTGTTTGACATTTTAATATGAATGTTGGTTGGGTCTTCTTGGCTATTTTCAAAGCATGCAGGGTGTGGTACCTGGATTCATCAGAATCATACAATAACTTGTAAAAGAGAAACAATATGCTAGTCATATCTGGCACTTGATTAGCCTGCTTAACTGCCTAGTAAGACATTACTAAAATCTGTTCCTCAGAAAAAAACTAGTCAACCATATAAAAACCAGTTCATCATATAAAAACCAGGTAGGCAAAGCACCCTTATATAATTACAGAGACTTATCCTAGGAGATAATCAAACATATTCTGTTCATAATAGTAAAAAAAAGCACAAATGTCCAATAATATGATTTTAAAAAATTATGGCAAGTTAATATAAGGTAGTTTGAATAAGAATGGTGCTCATAAGCTCATGTATTTGAACCATTAGGGAGTGGCACTACTTGAGAGGGATTAGGAGATGTGGCCTTGTTGGGATAGCTGTGACCTTGGTAGAAGAAATGTACCACTAGGATGAGTTTTAAGGTTTTAAAACCCATGCCAAGGCCAGCATCTCTCTCTTCCTGCTCCCTGTGACTCTGAATGTAAAACTTTCAGCTGCTTCTCCAGTGCCATGTCTACCTGTGTGTGACCAAGCTCCCTGCCACAAGGAAAATGAACTAAATCCCTGAGATTGCAAACAAGCCCAATTCAGTGTTTCTTTTTTTAAAATAAGAATTGCTTTGGTTACAATGTCTCTTCACAGCAATATAGCACTGACTAAGACATCATAACAGTTGAATCCAGTTACATTTTATAGCTAATGGCAAAAAAGCTATTGAGAAGAAGAAACAAAGAGGTTGTTATTAGAAAATAAAATGAATAGTAAAAGTCCAGTATGAAACCACTGGAAATTATTTTTTTTCTTTAATTTTCTTTGATTTTCAATTTTCCTCCTTAAAACCTTACCCTTTTCATGATATTTTTAAAAAAATCTATGTATTTTGAAAACGTTAAAGTCCTTCATTGTATAATGCCCTCCCCATTCATCTTCCATTTTCCATTTCAGCTTTGCACATGCTTATTCATATTATTAAAAATCCATGGGGACTGGAGAGATGCCCTGATCAGGCTAAGAACATTCACTGCTCTTCTAGAGGAGCAGAGTTTGTATCCTACCTAAGGCAACTCAAAACCTCTGTAACTTCAGCTTCAGGAGATCTGACAACATCATTTGGTTTCGTACATAGAAATGGGATTCAATCACACAGACAAACACATATGTGAATTAAAAAAAAATCTGTAAAAGGTTATTCCCTTTGTATGTAAGGTACTGCTCTCAAATTATAGCACTCACTTTTGTCGTCATGAAAATATGATTTGCTTCTAAGTTCTGGCTGGACCAAGTGAAATTTCACTGTCATCTTTTGGTGTAAGAGATTGAAACCTGGGATTTTAAGGCACATGTTCTCCCACTGAGCCCTCAACCCAAAGTCTAGGTAATAGATTTTGTTGGTTGGTTGGTTGGTTGGTTGGGTTTTCTAGACAGGGCTTGTCTGCGTAGCCCTGATTGTCCTGTAACTCACTCGGTTCACTCACTGATCTACCTGCCTCTACCTCCCTAGTGCTGGAATAAAAGTACGAACCACCCTCACTTGGCTGTTGTTCTTGTTATTTTTCTTTTCATTTTTTGTTTTATTTTAGACGAAGGAAATCTTTACCTTGGTATCAGTCCAATATTCCCAAGATGGTTTGCAAACCTCTGTTGTTCTCAATAGCTGGAATCCGTTTCATAGATGAAAGAAAGAGAAGCCAGGTAATTTGAGGATGTTTAACTTTAGAGACAGGGTCTCACTATGCTGCCCTACCTGACCTAGAATTCACTGTTTAGGATGACCTGGCCTCAGATGCAAGAGTTTGGTTCTCTTCCTCTTGAGTGCTAGGAGTAAAGGAAAAGTGCCATTATACCCAGGTAATTTGAGGCTATTCATCATATACTGACAGTAGGAGAGCTGTGACAATCTTACTCTGTTAAGGAAATACCACTTAAATAAAATGAGGAGTATTGACATAACTGGTATACTATGCCTGCTCCCTCCTTACCCTGGAGACTTTTCTATTCTGAATAATATCTAAATAGCCAAGGAAAGGTGTTTTGCTGACCACCAGTAAAATTTAGCAAGTAAGTTGTTTATAGATCAATACTCAAGCTGATGTGAGGAATAAGGGAGAAGCTAGGGAATGTGTGAAATAGTGGGTGCAGAGTTACATCCAACAGGCTGCTTTTGCCTTATGAGTCAGGGACCGGGTCTATCATAATGGAGAAACTGAAGAGGAAATGTGCTCATATCTGGGCAGATCAGGAAGCAGCCAAAACAGAATGCAGGTGTTCAGATGACTTCCTTTTTTTTCCCTTTTTATTTGACAGGGGCACAAGCCCATTGGATGGTGACATTCATTTAAGGGTGGTCTTTACTCCCTTAGCTAAACCACCCTAGAAAAAGCCCTTCCAAAGGCATCGTAAGGATTTTAGATATTTCTTAATTTGTCCAAAATAACTATCTAAATTAATCATCATGGGGACTTGACTAAGAACCCAGATTCTGATTCTGAAAAAATCTCTAAGAATGGGTACTTTTTTATTAGATATTTTCTTTATTTACATTTCAAATGCTATCCTGAAAGTTCCCTATACCCTCCCCCTGCCCTGCTCCCCTACCCACCCTTCTTGGCCCTGGCGTTCCCCTGTACTGGGGCATATAAAATTTGCAAGACCAAGGGGCCTCTCTTCCCAATGATGGCTGACTAGGCCATCTTCTGCTACATATGCAGCTAGAGACACGAGCTCTGGGGGTACTGGTTAGTTCATATTGTTGTTCCACCTATAGGGTTGCAGACCCCTTCAGCTCTTGGGTACTTCTCTAGCTCCTCCATTGGGGACCCTGTGTTTCAAGGATGGGTACTTTTAATTCTTGGGAATTAAAAGAATGGCGAGTGAAAGAAAGGACCTTGCCTAGTAAATTCTAAGAACGTAGAGTTACTATTATTGGGGAGGTGGATTTAAAGATATATACAAGTAACAAGTAACACTATATTAACTAAACAGGTTGTATTTAAAAATACAAATGTATATACATACATGCATGCAATAACAAAGTGTATTTCTTTATAAGAAAGTAGAATGGGTCTATAATTTGTCAAAAAGGAACTTCCTAGCTGGGCAGTGTTGTACGATAAACCCCTGCAGGGAACAGCCTCTGCCACAATGGATAGCACAAGTGGCTTAGAGTGTATTTGCATGAATCACACCTATCCATGCTTCTCTGGCTTTCAACTTTGGATTGGTTTTCATAATCAGTGTTCTTCCTATGGATTTTACTCTAGTGGGATGAAACAGGCATGGAGATATACAGATAGGGAGGGAAAGCTAAGGCAGCCTCTTGCTCCCAGAATTCCGATTTCAAGAAGAAACAGCAGGAAGGCACAGGAGCCAGTGTCTAGACACAACCAATAGGGGAAGTCAGATAACCCAGGGCTCTATAAAATACTCAAGCCAGCATCTCTTTAGTGGATGCAAGCCTTAGGTTTCTTATTCCAAATGTATAAAGTTGTTACTTTTATTTTCATCATGGATTGGCCTTCTGTCTTGTCCCATGGTTCAATTCTTTGTGCTAGGGAATGAATTTAGAAATGCCTTAGACAACTGAGGTCATTGTGTCATAAGGATACTTAAATGTACCCTTGTTTATAAATGCCCCTAATACAGAACCATTAAAATATTTTATACTTTGTTGAATTATTCCTAGTGGTAAATAATCAGATTTCAAAACAAATAACTGGCCTAATGGCAACTTCAGTAAGGTAGATAAGTAACACTGTGTAGATATTATAATAAAATACTGAATTCTAGCTTTATCATTAATATAAATGTTGATATACATATAAAAGTGTTAATTTTTCCCTGTGAACCAGTAAGTGTGTCGAGGGAATTATGTCAGGAACTCTTCCATAAAAGAGTCCTTGGAAACTTAAGCAGGGAAGGAACCAACATGAATGTCTGGAACAAAAATCAGCCAAGAGAAAAGAATTGTAATGAACAACATATTCTGTGGAAGTTGTATTTGAGCCCTAAAAGTCAGTTCATCTTGTAAGGATAATAGTTACACGCTTTTAAGCTTTCATAGTAGATGCTTATGTTAATCATAAGCATTGTTACGAAAGAGAAAGTCAAAATTTTAACAGCATAATGGAACTATAGTGCATCTGTTAACTCCTACAGGGTGAACAGATACTCCAAACAGACTCTTGAGTGCTTTCTAGAATATTTTAATAAATCATCACATTTGCTAATTTTCAAAAAAAGTATCGTGTCCTACTTAACAATAACAAAACAACTATAATACTAATAAATGAAAGAAGTCATTACTCAAATGCTTTCTCCATAGCATTTGCTGTTCATAGTTAACTAGTACTCTTGGGAACGAGAAACCTGAAGTCTAACTTCTTATAGAACCATTTTTTTTTAAACAAAGCTAGAGAAATGTGATAAAAAGAAGCCTGTTAGCCCAGCCCTGGTCTCTAAGCTAAAGTAATGTAGTCATGACACTTGCCCAAGGCAAACCTGATATTCTACATATTGAACTTATACAAATGCTCTGGAAAGATGGTAGCCACATTGCCAACATAGGTTTATATGCACCAAATGCTCAAGTTAATGTAATTCCATATTGGAATCTATCCTTCTGTATCCTACAGCTGGAACTCCCTTCACACATTTATAGGGAAACACTTGGAAATGACAGGAAGTGAAGATCTTCTTGTATCCTTAGGCTTCATACAGTGCCAGGAACTGGCAGGTAAAGCAGGCTCTTCCAGAACTAAACATGCTCCTCAGTGAATTCTCCTCTGGAGCAGCTGTCATGTTCTCCATGATGAGATACCTCTGAGAGAACATAAAATCACTTGTCTGAGTTTCTGAGCATAGAAATTCATAAGCAGTACATATTGTTTTTACTTTGGTTTATTATTAAATAATACAATGTCATACACTTCCTTTGGTGGGAACTGACATGACTGAGTGGAGGTGGCATCAGCTGTCTAGGTAAATGTTGAGTTGGTTCACTAGCACAGACCCTGCTTCACTGGGAAAAGTATATTATCCTGTTGGAGAATACAGAGATGTTTAATGACCTACTTGAAGGTCCAGCATTTATACGTGAAATTATCAGAATTTAAAATATAAGATTTTAAAACATATGACATGTTGCTTTTTACTTTTATTATTAAAATGGATATAGAATCCACAGATTGATTCATTTTAGTTGCTTCTTCATGCATTATCTATACATCATATCATAAAAGTAATGTATTGTGTTATATGCTATTGATGATTATAGCTATTTCTTGCCATGTCCCTATCATATCCCAAATTCATTAATTATAAAAATAGATCTCTTTACCCAACCCTACCTGGTTCTTTCCATCCATTCACCTCCAATGACTCTTTTGTTTCCCTTTTTGAGTGAGATTCATGCATCCTCTTTTGGGCCCTCCTTATTGCTTAGTTTCTTTGGTTCTGTGGATTGTAGCATGGTTATCTTGTGCCTTATGGGTAATGTCCACTTATAAATGAGTAGATATCATGTGTGTCTTTGTGGATCTGGATTACCCTACTCAGAATGATATTTTCTTGTTCCATCAGTTTGCCTGAAAATTTCATGATGCCTTTGTTTTTAATAGAATAATAGTCTATTGTATAGATGTACCACATTTTAAAATCCATTCTTGTTGAGGGGCATCTAGGTTGTTTCTAGTTTCTGGCTGTTACTAATAAAGTTACTTATGAACATAGTTGAACAAGTATCCCTGTGGTATAGTGGGGCATCTTTTGGGTATATACCCAGGAGTGGTATAGCTGGACTAGAACTATCCCCAATTTTCTGAGAGTCCACCTAATCTATTTCTAAAGTGGGTGCACCAATGTGCACTCCCATCAGCAATGGAGGAGAGTTCTTGCTCCACATCCTCACCAGCATGTGCTATCACTTGAGTTTTGATCTTAGCCATTCTGACCAGTGTAAGATAGAATTTCAGAGTTGTTCTGATTTACATTTCCCTGATAGATAAGGATGTTGACCATTTCTTTAAGTGCTTCTAGGTCATTTGAGATTCCTTTGCTGTGAATCCTTTGTTTAGTTCTGTACCCCATTTAGAAAATTTGTTGATTTGGTTTGTTGGTGTCTAATTTCTTGAGTTCTTTATATATTTTGGATATTAGTCCTATATTGGATGTAGGGTTGGTGAGATTCTTTTCCCATTCTGTAGTTGTCATCCTCTCCTATTGATGGTGTCCCTACCCTTGCAAAACTTTTCAGTTTATTGAGGTCCCACTTATTAATTGTAGATCTTAGTGCCTGAACAAGGATGGGAATCAGATGTGGAGTGGGGCAGAGATGGCTGGGATTGAGACTGGAAATTAATGGGGGGATGCATCTCTGGGACGGGCTGGAGACCTGGGATGAGGCAGCTCTGGAGAGTCTATTGGGGTGAGCTTAGTTGAGACGCCTACCAGCAGAGGGATATAGAGACCAAAGTGGCCAGTCTTGTAGCCAGGCAGGACTTCCTGTGAAGGAAGGAGGATATCAACCCACCCACAAAACTTTCAATCCAAAATTTGTCCTACCTATTAGATGCACATGGATAAAGATGTCACAGAGATAAAGGGAATTGTGAGCCAATGACTGGCCCAACTTGAGGCCCACCCCATAAGAGAGAGCCAACCTTTGACACTATTAATGATACTCTGCCATGCTTGCAGATAGGACAGGCTTCATCCTGAAGCTTATGGAAACAGATGCAGAGAACCACCACTGCCAAACATCCCAGAGTTCTGGGAGTCTTGTGGAAGAGTGGTGGATAGAACTGAATGAGCCAGAGGGATCAAGGACACCACAAGAAGACCTATAGAGTCAACTAACCTGGGCCCATGGGGGCTCCCAGAAACAGAACCACTAACCAAAGATCATGAGGGGTTAGATCTGTGCTCCTTATATATTTGTAGCAGATTGCAGCTTGGTCTTAGTTTGCATCTCCTAACAATTGGAGCAGAGACTGTCTCTGACTCTGTTGTCTGCCATTGGATCTCCTGCCCCTAACTAGACTACCTGGTTGGGCCTCAGTTGGAGAAGACACACTGGGATTGGATGTCCCAGGGTGCAATTGTACCCAATGGGAGTTTCTCCTTCTTCTAAGGAGAAGGGGAGGGAATATTGGGTGTGTGTGTGTGTGTGTGTGTGTGAATTTGTAAGGGTGAGACTGGGAGGAGAGAAGGGAGGGGGCTACAATTGGGGTTTAAGGTGAATAAGTACAATGATAAAGAAAAATAGATTGTACTATTTTTATTTTATTGGAGTTTGAGGGGTGTATCCAAGGTCATACATTGGTAGAGAGTTAAAGCTGGCTGTGAACTCATGTCTCATTTAATCGGTTCCAAATTTGGTCCTCTTTATAGGGGATCTTTTACAGAATAAAATCCAGACTGAGTTTAAAACATTTGAAATAGTCATTATTTGTAAAAATTCACTCTGAATTCAGAATATGCATTAAAAAAAAGGATTAATTAATTTATGTATGTTAGTATACTGCTGTTGTCTTCAGTCACACCAGAAGAGGGCATTGACTTCTGGTTGTGAGCCACCATTTGGTTGCTGGGATTTGAACTCAGGACCTTAACTGTCAGTGCTTTTAACCACAGAGCCATCTCTCCAGCACCAGAATATGCATTTCTTACCTCACTTTATATCTGTTGGCCTTTTAATGGCAACTTCTCCTTGTCCTAACAGTTTGTTGTGTTGTGGAATAAATGTCATATCATTGTGGAATATGTGTTATCCATTGATTTCTGCAGGATTGTTTGAATATCTTATCAAGGATAGTGGGAAAGTTGGATGCTTTGAAGCTTACATGGTCTGTGTAATTAACAATTCTTTCATGTTTTAATTTTCGCTATTTCAAAATCTTTGCAATTCAAGTTCAAAGTTTGTCAACAGAATACTTGAACTTAGGGTAGCAGAAAACACGTTTATTTTTCCTCAAAAATATTGGAGTTTATTTTTTTTTGGAGTTCATTTTTAAATCTACAATCTCCCTAGTACTTAATAATGTAAATCAAAGTCCTTGGCAAGAGTGAAAATATTAGGAGAATGAATTGCAAATATAGGAAAATGTCTTCAACAGAAATTCAGTGTTTGGTGTTTTGTAGTTCTACCAGTCTCCAGGTTGAATTATAGGGCTCAAAGGTTAAGAAATAAGTCCCAGGAAATCATCCAACTCTATGGAAAACAAGCTGGGTTCTTGGGTTCTCAAAAGGAAAAAGAAACAAAACAAAAGCAAAACAAAAGCCCTCCCTCTGAAGGAAAGGAGCTCTTTCCACCCTGGTCACCTTCACTCACCTTTGGACAGTTTCCACCGCTGGCAAGGAGCTGGTCATTCCCCATGTGCCACCTGGCACTTTGCCTTTTTTGTGATTTAAAGTGGGTTTTAAAATAAACCACAGCTAAGAAATCAAGACAGACTTTCTCCATAATGACCTATTTCTTATGGTAGCAAGTTATTAATGTGGGAAGGCATATCTACCCACACTTATTGGATTTATTTATTCTGGATTATTTAAAACCAAATAGACAGGGCACATTCACTTGATTTAGTTGTGACTGTATGTGCTTCATTTTAATTTTCTGGGGTGTTGGAGATATAGGACTTTGTATATGGTAGGCAACTGGTCTACCGCTAAACTGCAGCCTCAGCCTTGATGTAGAAAACATCTTAAATTAATCCTGTATTTTAAACTTAAATAGGAAAGTCACAGAGCATACTATAAAATGTTGGTGAATATTTAAATATAACAGGAGTTTTCAAATAAATATGACACTTATTTGTCAACCTCAGCCATTATAGAGTTCATTTTCCTTGGCTTTCTGAGATTAGTTAATAAATCTCACATGAAGGACAATTTGAGAACTAAGTCTCAGACCCACCCTGGTACAGAAACCACTAGAGTTATACAGGGACAAACTACTAAGGCTATGACAAAGCAATAATGTAACTCTCAGCACATTTAGACCTCCTATCTCACCTCCTTTATATGTACATAAGACCTCAACTTGTACTCTTGTCTATATGAATGTGTTTGGTAAATTCAAAGGGTAATGGGAGATTTTCCTCTAGACTTCTTTCTTGCCCAGTCCAGGCTCTCTTATAAAACCTTGGCTCTTCCTGTACAGCCATGCCATTTTGCTTAGTCTGGCAATTCCATCATTGTGCCCCAGTTGAACTAAACAGTTGGCATGTAACCTAAGCTTCTAATATTAGGTCCTTTCTGGGGCTCACTTACTTAATTGTTCTAATACATGAAATCTAAAAGTCACCCTCCCTTCTGAGATTGCACCTCCAATTGCACAAGGATTTTTGAAAAAAAAAAAAAAAAGACTCTGAACTTCTATCAAGTGCATTGCCACTACCCTAATAAAATAAGCCACCTGGTTCCTTAACCCTTTAAGGTGTCCTGCTGAGAGATCACACCACACAGAGCTAGGGCAAGAGGTTTATTGGAGGGGTGGGGAGAACATAAGGCCTACTCAGGGCAGGGACATGAGAGAGGAATTGAGACAGACAGAGAGGCAGGCAGGCAGGCAGACAGACAGACAGAGGGAAGGAACAAGACAGAGACAGAGAGTATGGTCTGGGGTTGGGGTTGGGGTTGGGGTTGGGGTTGGGGTTGGGGTTGGGGTTGGGGTTGGGGTTGGGGTTAGGGTAGGGGCTTAAAAGCACCTGGTGGCAGTGGGTGATGGCATAAACTGTCTGAGCTGTTGCCACTGAAAGGTGGGCTGGAGGAGTGCCAAATGTGGCTCCTGGCCAGCAGGGCACTGAGTTCATATTCACAGCCTTTCACCAAATCATCTTGAAACCACACTACACAGCTTACCCTTCGGAAGACTTGGAGAAAGGGAGGATTTCCCTGTACACATTCACACACATACCGAAATCTCCAGATCTCAGCCCATACCTTTAATTATTCTGCCTGATAGTTCTGTGAAGCAAGGAGTGCCCTAAACACTCTATGTTATCTCATGTGTCCCATGAAGGAGATTTCCAATCGAGGCATCATTACCTTGATCTGACAAGTGAAGAAAGCAAGATTTAGAGCAGTCAGATAACATATCCAAGGCAATCAGGGCTTTATTTGTTTGTTTTTTAAAGATTTCAAGTTTTTAGAGAAGTTTTAGGTTTAGAACAAAATTGAGAGAAAGTACAGAGATTTCTCATATGCCTAGCTCCCCTGCTGACATTATCAATGCCCCTCCCATTGTCTATGTTCTTATGATGGTGTTAGCTTTTCCTGTAGTCAGTCTGCACTGACACCTCATTATCACCTAAGATCGTTCCTGATGTTCAGCAATTGCTGGGTTGGCAGCAGGCCTTTCTAACTTAAAAGCTTCCACTTTAAGTGCAGAAGCAGAGCATAAAGAAAAGTAATACATCTAAGGAAGACGGGAGAGATTGGGGGAGGGGATGACAGGCAGAGGCAGATTCAGAGAGAAACACAGAGAGGCAGAGGAGAAACACAGAGAGACAAAGACACACACATACACAGAGAACAGGAGAAAGAGTCAGAGAGGCACACAGAGAGAGGCAGACGAGAGATGGAGAAGTGAAAGACAAAGAGAGCCACAGACAGATGACAGAGACAGAGAGACATACAGAGAGGCAGAGGAGAAACAGAGAGAGACAAAGACAAAGAGAGAAAGAAAGAGCGAGGCACCAAGACAGACAGAGAGATGCAGAGGAGAGACATAGAGTGAAAGACAGCAAGAGAGAGAGAGAGAGAGAGAGAGAGAGAGAGAGAGAGAGAGAGAGAGAGAGAGAGAGAACTGCTAGTGACTAAAGATGTTCCAAAAAACCTGGCACTTTGATTAGGATTGCGTTGATTCCTCAGTCAGATTAGACAGAACTGTGTGGAGTCCTCTGACCAATGAGGGTGTGTTGAAGGTTCCTGCTGGTGTCCTGGCTGTCAGGGAACGGCTAAGAAGTGAAAAGGAAAACTCAGTATAGCCAGACTTGATCAGTCAGGCCAGATTCAAACTACTAGAGAGTTGATCCCCTAGTTTAATTTTCTTACACATGGGGGAAAAGTCTCCATATGACATTTCTTATAACAAAGTTTCAGCGATGGCTACATCAAAATTCCCTTGCAAAATACACCACTATAGCAAAGTATCTGAGAACTTTACTATAAAAATAAGTTCTATTGAGTGGCAAACAGTGCTCAGAACTAGAAAGGATTTGTAAATAATCCATAAAGATGGACTCTATCGATGCAGGATGCAAAGTATGTTGGACTTCCTCCCCAAGAAGGAGTTCTGTTCACTAAGAGACAAAGTCCACGATTGGGGTCTAAACAATTTTCAGGATTTGGGGAAATTCAGGTGGAGGCCCCGCTCCTAATACAGCAAAGGATCACCAGATTGTTTAACCCCATTCACTCCAGCATTCCAGGTGACCAGGCATTATTCTTTCTTCAGTTGAAGAAGGCAGACCTCACTCGACAGTTATGGTGTCTCCAATGCTTACTCTAGGCAGTGCTTCCTACACAGGCGTGGATTCTTCATCCACTTGCATCCCTTTTAATTTCCTCAGTAGTTCACAGTGTTTCGCTCTCCAAAACACTGTCCGTCATGATCTTTGTTTTTTGTTTTAGTTTCCTATTGCAGGGTACTAAGAGAAATTAATAAAACTGATTTGTACATATTAGTGCTGTAGCCTGAGCCCTTTTTACTGACTGGATCCTTTGTGCTATGCTCTTTTTAGGCATAGTCCTTGAGATTCTATAGATGATTCTATATCATGTTAAGGAGGAGATAGTTGGGTACCTTTTATTTAGATTTTCTCATTAGAGCAGCCACAGGTAGGCAAGAGTGGATTTCCTAGTCCTTCTCTTGATCCCAGGAGAAAGGAGATGTCCCTCTCTTCCTCCCTGCCTCCTCCTTGCTTTCCTGACTCCTTCCTTGCTTCCCTCGTTCCTTCCCTGCCTTCCTCTCTTTCTTCCATCCCTTCCTTTCTCCATCTATTTCTTTCATTAGTGTCTGACTGTAGGCCAATCCCAGGCTTATCTGGAATTCTCTCTATAGGCCAGATTGGCCTCTACCTTGCTGTAATCCTTTGCTTCAGCCTACCAAGTACTAGTATTGCAGACAGGAGCCTCCAGATGGGTCATTTATTCAAACTTGCCACCCAACTGCTCTGTCACCTTGCATGCTAGATCTCAGGCATGCACCCACCATGCCCACCTCCATAATTCATCTTATGAAGCATTTGTTCATGTTTTGCTGTCTGTTATATTTGAATCTAAAGTATATTAAAGAATTAGACCCCAATGCAAACATTCAGAAATGGGGCTTTGGAGAAATGTGTAAATCCTAATGGTTTTACCTAGGTCAGTGAGTTAATCCACTCATGGATTTAAAATCTGAATAGCCTATTGGTGGGGGATGAAGGAAATGTGGAAGATGGAGCCTAATTGGAGGAAGTGGGTTACTGGGTGTGTGACCAGGAAAGCAGCCTCTTGTCTATGGCCTCTTCCTGTTACTTTCTTTTTCCTAACTCCTAGGAGACTGCTTTGCTCTACAATGCCCTTTACCATGCCTTCCTGACTCATCCACAGACCCTGAAGCTCCTACCTTGACACCTTGACTCACCAGAGACCCTGAAGCAATGGGGCCAAGGGTGACAAATGAAATTCTCTGCAACTGAGCAAAACTAAATCATTCCTCTTTTAAATGGTGTCCTTCAGCTATTTGTCACCATGAGGAAAAAGCCTCACACACTGTCAGAGCTTCCCCGTGTGTTATATGCATTTGAAAGTCAAAATGAAAACGCCGAAAGACTTTATGTAAATTTGGCATTATTTCTTCCTTGATGTTTGATGCAACTTGCCAGAGGCCCAGTCAGATCTGTAGTTTATGCATAGAGGTGATTTTTTGCATATGAAATCAGTTTTTAGCAGATGCAAGACTTGAGATTATCTATTTTTTTCTTGAGGGAACTTGGGTAGTTTGTGAATTTAAGAAATATTCCATTGCATATCTGTTGTTGAATCTTCGGATTCCTATCAGTCTAATATCTGTAGGTATGTGTGGCTAGATGCCACATATAGATCTCTGCAGTGTGTCATCTTTAACCCTCTACGTAGTTAACTTACGGCACTTCCAGCTTGCTGATCTCAGAGCAAGCTTTTTGTACCCTTGATGCCACTTTTGCGCCTCATTAAGCCCTCCTCTGACCTTTGTTACTCCTTTTCTATTGACCCATTTCAGCTTCAGCTGTCATTATTCCTCAGAATGGAATTTCGGGTTAGTGATAATAACCTTCTTAATAATTAAGGTGTGTTTTTCCCGTTGAACAAAAGTGTTCAGAAATTGCGCCTTCAACTGAAGCTTCAGCTTCTGCAAAGCTGATGAACTGATAAGATGTCCGTGTTTGTGGAGGGGTTGGAATGTTGCAGATCCAGAGTTTAATTACCATTCGCCTTGGACTATCATTTAATCCCTTATTTGTCATTCCGTTCCCACCTTTGTTTCTAATCTAAGATTCTTTTTGACTCTCAGATGAAACCATTTGAAGCTTACTAACAGCGCACTAATGACTTCCACAAACAAAGAGCAAGAATATTGTCAGGGAGCCTAGGAAACCTACAAAAGAGATCTCTCCGCTCTGCTGTAACTCACCCTCTGAGGGTTCCATCCGTGTATGTGAAAAGTGCTTGATTGACCTAGGACTTTCTTTGCTTTCTTACATCAGTAAGACGTAAAATGTCAGTGGACAGATAAGTGGGACATGAGATTCGAGGTGACTTAATTCTGTGTTCCTCACCCTGGCCACTCATATTTGGTTCCAGGGAGGTGAGAGTTGTAAGGTCAACACTGCCGTACCCACTCCTGACCGTTTCCTGACCCGGAATGTTTGTTGCTTTATTTCTTTTTCAATTTTCTGTAGGCTTAAGTGAACATTAGGAAGATCCTGCGCCATCTCCTCCCTTATGCTTGATTATTCTCTTTTGGAAAAAGATAACTTTACTTTGACACTTCTAACATGCATTTTCAAAGCATCTAAAACGATGACCATTGATGCCATCAAACACGAATCCACCACTTTCTACATAGGGTGTGCAAGTTAGGGAGTTCCTAGTGTCTTGCTTCTGTCCCTGACGGCAACAGCAGCATTCCTTTCATTTCTCCATAAACTATAATCATCGTACCATGGTTGCTGTGATTACTGTAAGGAAGCACTCATCTTTCAGACCAATTAAGAATAAGAACAATACACAGCTTTACCATAGTTTCATTGGTTCTTCTTCTGTGATCATTTCTGAGCCCCAAGCTTTGGGTTTATCTCATTCACTCTCTCGCTGAAAAGTATGTTAACATTTCATGCCCACTAGGACTGTTTAGAGATAAATTCTCTCCATGCTTTACCTGTAGGATAAGGTTTTTTATTTTGTTTTCATGTAGGAAGAATGATTTTTACTGGATATAGACAGCTGTGTGAATGGTTTTCTAATTCTTTCAATGCATTAACTACTTCATTTTGCTTTCTATTTGTCTGATTTCTAACTGGAGGTCCACTATGATTCTTACCATAGCTCCTAAGTGCTAAATGCACTCCTTTTAATCTGATTTGCTTTCAGAGTTTCCTCCAATATATATCTGTTCAGCAAATGATGTGTGTTCTCTCTCTCTCTCTCTCTCTCTCTCTCTCTCTCTCTCTCTGTTTCTGTTTATCCCTCTTAGTGGTCACTGAATTTAAAAGACTATTTTCTGCAATAAGTTTTGGAAAAACCATCCCTCCCTCCCTCCCTCCCTCCCTCCCTCCCTCCCTCCCTCCCTCCCTCCCTTCCTTCCTTCCTTCCTTCCTTCCTTCCTTCCTTTCTCTCTTTTCATTTAGAAAAAGAAGCATTACAAAAGTGAAATGATAGAGTTAGTATGGAGAATGAACAAAATTTCCAGAGCATTTCATCTTTTCTCCAAGCGGTTTGTTTCTTTAAGCCATTTCTGCCTGCTTTGTTTTCACTTTGATTTTAAGGATAGTCTTAGAGGATCCTGACATCTAATGTAAGTAGAGAATAGCCCAATCGGAACGCTTTGGTTCACATCTTGAACTTGAGTCTTAGCATGGGCTGGTAGGATATTGCTTCCCCATCTGCTGTGACAAGGACTGGAGATCCTCAGGCCTGATTCTTGCATGATGGGAACTTGTTTTGTAGTATCACTGAAGGGTACTTAGCAAACTTATTTTTTGCTAGGCTGCCATGTTCCTAGTATAGCCAGCACCCCTGCAGGAAGTAGCAGCTGACCCTGTTCATGAGAAGGGCCATACTCTGGCTTTTCCCTAAGAATCTTTTACTTGGATAGCTTCTTCTTGAAATTTGTGCTTTACATCTGGGTTATGAGTTATGGGGATCCTCTCTTATAATACTTGTTCTGTAACCATTCTCTTTACTGTTTCAAAAGCTTGAGCCCAGACTGTTTCCATTACCTGTTGAGCATCCTGCCTTCCAGCTTCAGACTGTTGACCTTCCTCTATGGATTCATTTGAACAGTTATGTGCTGGCTAGTTTTATGCCAACTTGACCCAAGCTAGAGTCATTTGGGAAGAGAGACACTCAACTGAGAAAGTATCCCCACTAGGTTGGTCTGTGGGAAAGCGTTTGGACATTTTCTTTCCTTTCCTTTACTTTTTTTTTTTTTCCTTTTTGGTTTTTCGAGACACGGTTTCTCTGTATAGCCCTGGCTGTCCTGGAACTCACTTTGTAGACCAGGCTGGCCTCCAACTCAGAAATCCACCTGCCTCTGCCTCCCGAGTGCAGGGATTAAAGACGTGCGCCACCACACCCGGCTGGCATTTTCTTGATTAATGATCAAAGTGAGAGGTCTCAGCTCACTGTGGGTGGTGTACCCCTGGGCTGGAGGTCCTGAGTGATATAAGCAGCCTGAGCAAGCCACGAGGAGCAAGCCATCAAATAAAGTTCCTCCATGGTTTCTCTAGCAGTTCTTGACTCCAACGCCCTGCCCTGATTACCCTGGATGATGGACTATAAGTTAAAAGAGGAAGTAAACCCTTTCCCAGTGACCTGGTCTAAATCTCTCCCACTTGTTTAAAAATAGCAGGCATCTGATTAGTTGTTTCTTCTACGTGATTGCTTAACTCACTTTTCTGTTTTACTCTGAAAGTCTAGACTCAACAGTTCAAGTGCAAGGTCGTGTCTCCAAGTCCTCAGATCTGGCAGTTGTTAGCATAGAAAAACACATCTTTCTTCTTTCATACTCCTTCTTGAGCATCTTCCTGGCCATTTCTATCTCTTCCAGCTTGCTGATTTGTAGCTGCATCTCTTTTACAACATCCAATTGTAACTATTTTTCCTCCTCTAACTACTTTCTTGTTCACTAGGGGCTGCTGTTCTGAGTGCTGCCTTGCCTCTGGGGAAAATAGAAGGTAAGGGAAGACTTTAAAGAGAAATGTTGTCTAGATAACTAAACAGCTATAGGCAATACAATACAATAAGGTGTTTATTGGCTTAACATCAAGAGCAAAATTCATAGGATGAAATCTAGGTAATTTTTAGAGTTCATAAAAACTGAAAATGTTTGTTTAGATGAAAAAACTATAGATGACAGAACGATGTTGCAAAGCATACATCTGATGGAAGATTCACGTGAAGACTCAGTAATCCAATTAAAATGGACTGAACAGATTCTCTCTCTCTCTCTCTCTCTCTCTCTCTCTCTCTCTCTCTCTCTCTCTCTCACTTTCGGCAACTGAGGACTGAACCCAGGATCATGTGCTTGCTAGGCAAGCATTCTAACACTGAGATAAATCCCCAACCCTGAACAAATACTTCTCTATGGTCACCAATTTCTTCATTGAGGGAGAAAAACTAGATCAGTCATGCTCTATTAGCATAGCTCTTCTTCTCTGGAAAATTTGGGGTTTGGTCCACCACTTCCCCTACCCCCCCCCCCAATGAACTGAAACATGCAGCTGCCAAACCTAACAACAGCCATGCTTGACTGGATAAAAACAATAGTCCATTCAGTCAGGATCAAATTTAGATGCATCCTGGAATCCCACATACAGAGTCATGAACTAACTGCTCAGTGACATTAAGATAAACACATCAGTCCAAAGAGCTACTTAGCAATTAGTATTGTTTGATACTGTGGGATATTCACAAGCTTTTTTTTTTTTTTTTTTTAACAAAACCATGACTTCCTTCACATGAGTCATGATCAAAATTATTTCTAAAGTGATTACATGGTTAAATTACATTACCCTTAAAATCTTGATGCCTTTAGTTGTACTTTTAAACAAACTTTACAGAATTTGTGTGTCTCTGGAACCTGACACAAATTGAAAACCTTTGAAAGAAGTAGAACTTGCAGCCCTGACATTTATGTTCCAATGATTAATGTCGACTTCTATGAGAGCTATCCTCCAGGAGGCCCTGTGCCAAATGACGATCAATATCTCAAGCTTCCTCATCAACAGGAAAAAAATAATACCACTCCGTTTCTGAACCAAAGCCTGTTATCTTGCCCTTGCCAGACTACACTAAGCTCCTGTAAATGTAGTGTTTTTAACAGTGCTCAATGGTACTGTCTCAAAATGCTGTCACTGTTGATTACCTAAGATTACATTCTGAAGCTTAAGACTGAGAGAGTAATTTGAAATAGGCTGGAAATAGGCCTAAAAGATTGGAAGCTCCAAGTGCATTAAACACAAAGACAAAAAGTTAAAATGAAACAAAACAACAACAGCTATCACTCTGGGCTTACCCTCACTCCAAAAACAGTCAGCAGACAATAGCTTCTACTTACTCCTTTTTGGAATGTTTCATTTTTTAATATTTTGATTATGATGGGATGTCTGTACATACCTAAGATATACTCAAGCTAAATAAACACACTTGTTTTATTTAGCCTTGCTCCCCAGGAAGTTTGAATAGGGCTTAGTGCACTTTTTAAACTATATCAATAACAGATGATTTTTGGGATGTGAGAAAATCAAACATTAAGACCTTATTCAAGCCCCACATACTTTAATGCTCTCTAATTTTGTAAGAAAGGCATATAGAAGGAGAAATTATTTGGACTCATGAATTTACCTTTTTTTTTTTTGCAAATGAGTTTGGCATGTTTAACTGAAATCATTTGCTACTGCATGCATATTTAGTGGAGGATTTGTGAGCTATTCAGCCACGAAGTCAAAACCCATGGATTAGTTGGACTAAATCTTTCGTATCTGGATATTTCTAGTTACTCTTAAAATTAAGCACAAAAAGTCATACTGGTCATTGTTCATCATTTCATTGGAATCTAAAACAGACCTTCACTTAGGAAAATTTCACAAAGCTGAAACTCCATGTGCACCTTGAAGAACAGGTAACATTTAGGAGAAGAGAAAGCAGCTGCATGCAAGGTGCAATGTTTCATCTAGTTATTATGGAAAACTGACAAGAAAACCCAGTATCAAATGCTTCTAGTCAGTATCAGGATATAAGGTTAAATGGGCAGAAAAATCAACCCAAAATCTAGGAATGTTTTAGCCATTGGCTCATCAATTTACCATGTCAGACAGTTCTTAAATTTTTCTAAGCATAGAAATCACCTGAGAATACCAATATTAGAAGAGTATTCTAAGGAACTGATTGGAAGTATGGTATAGGATCTGGGGCTTGCCGAACATTGGGTAGGAGTGGCAATGTGGAATAAGCACGTGGCTCTGATTTGTGTTATGGTTTGGACATGCAGTGTTCCTTCAAAGACTCATTGGTTGAAGGTTTGGCTTCTATGTAGCAGATTCTATCCTGAGTGATGACCAATCATGAGAAGTACTAACAAATTAATGAATTGACCCATCAATGGAATATATATATATTCTATGCACATATACCAGTTATCTTATGTATTATAAAGGAATGGGTAAGGGTAAAAATGAAAAAAAAAAAAAAGAGAAAACCAGACACAGTAGTTAGGATATGATGGAATCAAATTGTAGTTTTCACATTCTTGATCTATAAAATCATTCTGGAGTAAAGTAGCAGGGTATGTTTTAAGTAGACATCTAATGCTTGCTGTGGAACATATCCATTGTGTCTTTATTCCCTATTTCCTTTCAGTGTGCCTGCTTCATTGATTGGTTACCTTCAAATATGAATCTGATCTACCGAACTGAGAAATCCAATCCTTCCCACTAAGCTTTTATTACTTTATTAACTAGTATGTCCCCCTTAGTCTTAAATTACTTGCTATAATTGTGCTGCTCTGCCACCTTCAAAGTAATTTGATTTTTGTTCATAGTCTTGACTCCTTCCTTGTTAGTTAATTAATTTTTGGCCATGGTAAGTGCCAGTCTCCTTAACTGCACCTTCATAAAAGAGGTACCAGGTCTATGCATAAGGAGCACACAGTAAGACCAGAAGCTGTAGAAGGAAATGGCAGCACTGAATGAGGCAGATGAGATGGCTGGATTCATAATTTGATCACATTTTGGGAGGTTTAATCTTGTCTCATCTGCTACCTGATTTGCTATGGTATAAAAAGCTTTCTTTCACCTTGCCCTTCTGTCATGATATTATAACTTGCTATGGACAATAAAAACAATGCAATTATCTGATCAGACACTGTACCTCTGAAAACCTGAGGAAAATACATCTTTCTTTCTTTAAGTTGTTGTCTTAGTTCGGGTTTCTATTGCTTCAGTGAAACACCATGACCAGAAAAGCAAGTTGTGAGAAAGGGTTTATTTGGCTTGCACTTCCACATTTTGGTTCAGCATTGAAGGAAGTCAGAACAGGAACTCAAAACAATCTAAAAGCATCTTCCTATACCTACTAGTATTTTCTTAAATCCTACACCACTTAAGTTTTCATTGTGAGACTAATATTATCTAGTCTTCAACTCCATTGGTGACTTGAGAAGTAATAAATATTATTTGAGAATGTAGGAAATGTAGGTAAGCAGCTTCCAAAGCTAAAGAGATGACAGAGACAGTCAGGTATCTGTATGGTTCCCCCAAATTCCTCTATAACATTGGAGCATCTGTCTTCAGCCTCTGGCCCATTATATCTGACAGATTTTTCTGTGAAGCAAGAATTATGAAGGACTTGCCTACTTTGTTCTTGCAAAGCTCAGCAATTGACTTCTCTGCATTCTGTTTGTTAGTTTTAGATAGCATTCTGTCTGTAAAAGAAGCAAGAACAGTTTCTTGCCCAATGGCTGTTTGTCACATTTGAAGGAAACTACATAAGGATGTTCTTTGATGCTTATCATATTCTTTGAAGTAGAAAAGGGTGCTGCTAGGAGCTAACACATCTCATGGTGAAAAATAGTCATAGTTAAAGCAATAAAACATCTTAAAATGCCATTTTTCTGTAGGTCTCAGGTTCTTGAAGACCATGCATTTATCTAGTACATCCAAATTGGCAAATGTTGATTGTTACTAGCTATTTACTATCTGTTCAAGCTAGAGAAAGCATATTTCTGTAATTAACTTAACTAGTATCTGATATGACCATAAGTTTGACTGACTAACTATTTATTTAACTATCCTAAACAATTGTAATAGCAGCTTCTAAAAGAACTGGAACTTAATATTGAGTTAAAAAAAATCACCTAGGTACCTCAAGCAGTATGTTGCAGCAAAATATAACCTCAATTTTGCATCAATATACAAAGATCAATACCAATATGATTTTTTTGGCTAGTAATAGCTCTAATACTTTAATAGTAGATCACTCTGTATTCGACTATAATCAACTATTCCTATTATTCTTATTCTATATCCCCCCTTTCTCTCTCCATCCCTTCTCTTCCCTCCTCCATCAACGTAAGATAAGAGAAATAGAAGAATAAAGGGGGGGGGGAGAGAACCCCATGAATCTAACCTCTTATATTTTCTTTTCTCCCTGACCCAAGACCATTAACAACCTCCAAACAACCCCCCTTTAATGATGGCAACCATCCACCATCCTATGAATGACCAAAACCCATCTACCCCAACTCTTGAGAATATGGGAGCTGCTCTCTTAAAATTGCTTCCTGCTAATTTGTGGTGTCATTTTCCCTTTGTACCCCTCCTCCAAATTGGGATAATGGTCAGTCTTAAGAAAACTAACTGTAGCACTTGTTGTCCAGAATCTGCATGCAGTGAAAATGCAGGCTTAAATGAAGTCCTGACTGGAACAATCAGAAAGATTGCAACAAATGGGGTTGGCAGCATTCTTTGAAGCTGTCCTGGAAGCAGATTTTGATGAAAAAGCTATTAAGGCAGTCTGAGATTTGATCAGGCAGGATACTGGAATAAATATATCTCAGTGTCTCAGCATCCTTTTCAGCATCCTCAAGGTGTTTCTTGTCAGGCTTGCTTTTCTGGTTGTTTCCTCTGTGAACAAACACACTTTCAAAGGGATTGTACAGTTTTTGCATTAACATAAATGTGGAATGTGCAGTGTGCAGAAATCAGTTACAGATGATTCTTTGCTCTTTGTTAGAGCAGGTGAAAGAATCTTTTTTTTATAGGTTGGTTTGGATTGTATGATCAGACTGTAACACATATTTTTATCTATGAAGGAAGGCCTTTTATCATATGAAGGAAGGCCTGCTAAGTCTTGAGGATTCTGTAGCTAATAAGATTTATTTACTATGCATAGCTGAAGTTCTAGCTGGTGACATTCTCATGTCTCTGCCAGTCTCAGAGCCCCCATGTAGGAGGATCAGTGTACAAGTTGCTTGTTATTGGTTTTCATGATTTTTTTTTCTTGTCTGTACTCAAGATCTTCACAGGTCTCCCTCTACCATATCTGACTTATATCAAGAAATACCAATCTGACTTGAAAGAAATCCAGAGCTTTTCTCTTCCTGTTGAAACAAGAGCATATTCTCTTCCCCAATATAACGTCTTTCTTGTTTTCCATTTTGAGGATATCATATTTATGCCGATCTAATTCAAGAGTACTTTCTAAAATCCAGTGTATTTTCACAGTTATCTGTTTCATTGACATTTAAAAAATTTAAAATCAATAACGCATTATTTAATCTATCCTTGGAGAATTCCATATCATCCTTCTGTTCTATGGGCATTTTCTTTAATTTTTTGTTAGGCATCGCCATAGTTGCTTGACCTTCAGGATTGTAAGCTATGTCTGTAACAGATTTTATGCCATGATGCTTAAAATTATTTTATTTTATTGGATATTTATGCATGAGCATCATAAGTTTTTATCTGCAAAGGCATCTCTAAGATACCTATTATCTCTAATAACTGTGCAATCTCAGAATCATCATTTTCAAAATTCAGGGCAAAAACCCATTGGAATTCTGAACATGTAGCAGTAGTATAGTGTATCAATATATGTACATATCTTAATTCTCCAAACTCTATAAAATGAAACAAAATCTATTGTATGACATAGGTAGCATCAATACGTCGAATCTGGATTCTTACCTCAATATATTACATCTCTATAGTTACCATTCTAATTCCTCAAGCCTTTGGAGATTTTTTTCACCTGCAACTATCTCTATCTTTTATAAGAGGATCCAGATTGGATTCTTTTGAAGTTTCTTTATTCTGATAGAAAGCATATTCTAACCTCTCTTCTATGGCCTTTAACCCAGCATGCAATTTCTCAGTCTCTTCTTTCTCTAAGTCTGTCTTATTCTGATCTCTCCTGAAGAGGATATACAAAATTGCAATTATTATTGAAAAAAAATTATTTTTATGTTGATAAGTATAGCAAAATTATATGGCATCCAGATGCCCTGTGCCACTGTGTTTCTCTATTTTTAACACAGAAAGCACTCTATATTTTCAGTTTCTAACTCTCTTCTTCCTTCTGAAACATTTTTCTTATTTTCAAAGTAACTATTTCTTCCTATGAATTTTATACTCAATTTCCTTTCTTTTTTTACTCCTTTAAAATTTAATTCCTTAGCAGTTTAAGGAAAAGGTTTCTTTTGCCTTCTGTGCATCTGCATGCTCCTCAGACCAGCATGTGTCTATGATGGCTAACTCTGCCCCCTTGGTTCTGTTCAGAAGGCTTTCCTTGTTGGTACTATAAATCCAACCAAATTCCTAGTGAAGGTCATGGGTCTTAGAAAAGAGCTTGCTACCACCACTTTACTAAACCAGCATGTAATTCTTTACTATATGTACACAGATAGTGGATATAAGGATAACTAATACCATTTCTGTAAAAGCATCTCTTCTCTTCCCAGCAAAGAGAAACCATCACAGAAAACTGCAATGGACACAGTACAGAGATCAATAGATCATGAGAAGCATAATAGCCCCAGGAGATTCAGCTCCTGAATCTGTGACTCAGGGAACATATCAGAAGGGAAGTCAGAAAAATTGTCGAGCCAGGATACCTGGAAGTCTTAGTTAAACAGTCTCCCCCAGAAATGGCTGCATGAGCCATATGAGACAATAGATACATCAAACTACAGGAAAGAGGATAAATGTCATAGATCCCATTCCTCAGCAAAGAACTAAAGAAAACTAATGACTGCTGGGAGAGTCCTCTTATGACTTACCTCATACAAAGTGGTAAGCCCTGAAGCCATATACACACAAATAACAAAAACAGATTCAGAAGGGTGAATTTATATGTTTGTGCACACGCATAAATATACGTACAGGTATGTAACGATCATAATTAAGAAAAAGAGGCTATCAGTTTGAGGGTTTGTGTTGGGGTCAAAAGGGTTGAAGCGAGGGTACCTGGGAGAGGCTAGAAAGGGAAGGCAGAAAGTAGTATAGTTCTATTTTAATTAAAATGCATAAAAATTAAACAATGAAATTAAGTGCAGCATTTGAGTTCTGCTTTGCATCTGCCTCTCACAACAGGGGTCATTGGGTCTACTCTTGTACATTTTCTGTACTCAGAAACCCCTTATAAACATTTGCCAATACTAAAGTCAACAGTAAACTTCAAATATGGATCCCTTAAAAATACCTGCCTTTCAAATTATTATCATAAAATGGAGACGTAATCCTGTGGTTCCTCTCTTAGATGATTTCTCCTTTCTGAATATATCCTCTCTTTATTTACAAAATCCTTTATTTAATTTAAACTCAAAGTATCCTTTTTTCTCTTTATTTCCTCTTTTCTTTCTTCCCCCATGCACTCCCTCCCTCCCTTTTCTTCCTTCCTTCTTTCTCTCCCTCCTTCCCTCCCTCCCTCCCTCCCTCCCTCCCTCCCTCCCTCCCTCCCTCCCTCCCTCCCTCCCTCCCTTCCTTCCTTCCTTCCTTCCTTCCTTCCTTCCTTCCTTGCTTCCTTGCTTTTCTTTCCTCTCTTCCTTTCTTCCTTTTATATAACTGAACTCTCAACCTTCTTCTGTCATCATGCCAATTGCTAATATTAACCATGTCACCATACCTGGCTATATTTTTTTATATGTATTTCATCACTTACTTAATTGGTGCTACTTTCAGAACAGGGAGCACATGTTTTCATGATCAGTGCTTTGCACAGAATAGATAAATGTATAACTTAATATAAGCTACATGGAATTATTTGCACATGTTCTGGTGTAGACAGGTTGAATTTTATATCTGACTTAAAACTACAATCTTTTAACTATCTTCCAAGTTTCCATACTTTCAATCTTCATATTGCTGTCTGAGATATTTCTATTAATTTTAGTTAAGTTTGGTGTCTAATTCTTTCTTGATAAAATCTTAACCTTGAATATGCAAGGCCCTTCACCTCCTGTACTTCCCTTTGCACCTTACCCTTAACATTGTGTGTTGGCCATGCTGGGTCATGGATCAGAAATGGTTACTACCAGGCCTTTATTTCATACTGTGGCCTTAGACTACCTCTTTTATCCTGTAGGTTATAGAAGAACTTCTGGGATGTTATCACATTAAGTAACTCCAAGCTGTTCTTCAGCCAAGAATTACAAACAATTACTGAAGACTCATTGGGCTGACATTGGCAAAAAGGACTAGGTACGTCAAAAAGCATCTCAACCAGACCTGTCAAAGTTTGCCTTTTGGTGATGATAATGCTCTCTGTAGCTCAGGCTAATCCCTCAGATGCAGTTTCAGACTAGGGAAACAGGGTTTGGCATAGGGCAGGCTTCTCATCTCCACATTCTCTGATGACCGTCCTCCTAACAGAAGCTCCCAGCCTCTGCCTTTTCTTACTCTCCAGATCCAAACAATGGAATACTACAATCAGACAGCACCAAAGTACCACACAAGTTTTTCCTACTACATTTTGGGTTATTTCACTGAAAGTTATTTGTTGTCCCACCGTGCTCACATGACAATAAAAACAACTTTTGCTACATTTATTTTATGATGATTGTGAGAAATGACTATATTTTGAAAAATCTTTGGCATTAAAATACATTCACAATGAAGAATTATCAAAATGAATGGACTGTCTGTCCAGAGTGTTTGAACTGTGGGAAACTGGAACAGTAAGTTATACTTATTTGTGGAGGTATGTGGTTTCTAATCTGAAATCTGTTTCAGTTTGTTCTGCACAAGAGGCCATGGAAAATACCATCTCAATAAAGCTTATGCTTTCAAAAGCACTGCAAGTTGAAACTTTTGATTTATTTATTATTTTTATTACTGGCTTTTTCTTTCTACCAAAGGTCAAATGGCATGGGGAATATGCCTAGTTAAAAATATTTATTGATTGATTGTCAAATGAAAAAGTTCTGAAAATATCTACAACCATTCCCATTTGAGACTGGAATTTTCAAATCTTGTACTTAAAAAAAAAAAAAGCTGGGTGTTGTGAAATATGTCTGCAGTCCCATATACTTCAGAGCCTGGAGACAGGAGAATCACTCAAGCGTAGTCATTTAGGACTAGCTTGGGAATTATAATCTGATCTCTTCTTTAAACAAACAAAAAACAAACAAACAAAAATCCACCCAACAACAAACAAAAAAATCCCTAGTAAAATTTGTCTTTATCTTTCTGTGCATTGACAGATACTTCCTATCTCACTAATTCCGTACAGTTTCTTCCAACATCCGTCCGTCCATCCATTCATCTATCCATCCATCCATCTTGCTCATGTTGTATAACAGATGCTGGAATCTGCAGAGAGGAGAGAGAGAGAGAGAGAGAGAGAGAGAGAGAGAGAGAGAGAGAGAGAGAGAGAGAGAGAGAGAGAGAGAGAGAGAGAGAAGCACAGGATCTTCACTTGTGCTTTTCATAATCTAACTGAAAAAGTTAAAATTATCAATTATGAAATATGAGAAATACCTTTATTAAGTATTAAATTACAGAACCCAGTGCTGTGACATCTAAAACGAGATGTGGTCTAGGTAGGAGATCAGAGTCCACTTCCCTGGGGAAGTGGCAATTGCATTGATAGGGGTGTGGTGAGCAAGAGCTAAAATTACACTGTGGAGAGGAACCATTAGACGGAAAGATTCCCTGGGGCCGAAGGACATAGCATCTTCAAGCAAATGGAAGGCAGCCAGCAATGCCGGTGCAGGGGATTGTGTACCAGGTTGGAACGTAAGAGGAAGTCAGCCCTGCGGGGTTAGGCTATATTAGGAATGCTGCTTTCATCTTAACGTTCAGGAGAGCCATCAGGGGTTGGTAAGTGACAGGAGGCAAGATCAGGTTTGTGTGTTGAAAGCATCACTAGAGTTAAGAAGGAACTATATAAGGTGTAGGAGGTAGCAGAGAGTGGTGGGTTAACTGCAGGCATGGTGGCATCTTCTATCAGACTGGGGACTGAGGAAAAGCTGCACAGAGTGTGAGGTAAATGGAACTTAGTGGCAAAGGAGATTTGTTAGGCAAAGCCTTTATGAATTAAGTGCTATAGAGACCTGACATATTTGTCATATTTCCACCACAGTATCACTGTTTCAATGAATTCAGAACTCACTTATGCCAACGGTATTTATTTTATTCTGTACCTGTTATATGTCATTCTGGCTTCTGGTGATACAGAAATGAGCCAGGTTGTCCCTCCTGTACTTGTGCTTGTTCCACACATCTGGTTAAAGGTGTGAATTAGGGTAGTCATAAAGACTATTTCTTTTGGCACATAGATAAAAAGTTACCCATTTAGTGTGTCCCAATTCTCAAGTCCCCATTATTGTGTATATTAGGGAGATGGTTAAGAGAGGTATCCAGGGAAGGCCCAGGGTCACAAAGCTATGGGATGTCATTGAGTTAAGGTCTTCCAATTTCAAGCTGAGGGTGCCCCCCCAATCTCCCCCCATTTACTAAAACCATTCCAGATATAGAAAATTTGCTTCAGAAAGGGAATTCCTCCAAATTAGCCAGAATGAAGGTTTTTCTCAGCTAGAACATATTCCTGCATTTAGTGCAAGCACAGCACTTGCTTTCTTCTTCAGTGTTACCCAGAGCAGCACAGATTATTAGCCAAATGAAGGCAGGACGTGCAGGAAACTTGGGATTTTCGTATTGCCCCAATCACAGAAGGAAGAACTGACCAGGTTCTTGCCCATGCCCGGTGTCTGGAACCAAGCATTCGCCAGGCAGGCCCACATTTACACGAACCTTTTCCTTCTCTTAGGCTGTTTGGCCCTGTAACTGTACTTACTAATATTTAGCTGGTCCTTAACACACAGGTCAATGCTCTTTTTTTTTCTTTTTCTTTTATTAAATAACACATTTGACTTTCACAATGAGTGGTTCTAGGAATGTGGTCTGATGTTCTTAAGACTACATAATGTCTATAGGTTTAAGGAGAACATCTTCCTCGAAGCAAGCATTTCTCACTTCTCAGAGCTGTTGATTTCTCAGTGGGCAAGTACAACAATTGATCCACACTGATACCTCTTTGCTAGAAAGTTCTTTTCTCTGATAGCTGACATATTTCCAGTTACTGAAATCAAACAACAGAACCACATCATGACTTCCAAATGTTCAATGACATTATTTAGCAAAATAAATTTATTAAAAGTATTCAAAAACCACTTCAAAGTTTAGCTGCCCGCAAGACAGTTTTTGGCACTCGTAACAGACGCTGGTTCTACAGCACGGCACAGCATTCGGTCCATCACACACACCATTTAACAACTCAAACATACTTCTCAGTTTCAGTGATACGTGACACACTAGAACTAATGATCTGTAGTCCTAAGAACATCAACACCCTTGCACACGGTAAACATTGTAATGTTACTTAGTACTAAAATATGAAAACTAGAACTAACACCACTATGTGGTAACATGGACTAGTTTAGGGGAAGGTGTACAGCCAACTAGCTAAGGCCACATAATCCCAGACCTATTGATTTTAAATGCTCCAACAACATTCCATCGGATCTTTCATCTCAAACTCTGCTTTCCCGACAAGGAGGAAGAACACATTCAGAGGCCGGTTCCCTCCCTCTGTTCTTCACACAGTGAGGGAAGCCGTTCTCACACGGAGCCTCTCCTAGGTTGCTGGCTTCCTGATTCACTACCCAACATTGAATCAATAGTTCTGAGCGATGTTTTCCTAACACTCAGGCTGAATTCAAGGTCAGTTTTTTTTTTCTGGCAGGTCACAGCCTTTGCTCTTGGGAGACAGAATGGAATGTCCTTTGTGTGGGGGGGGACTCCTGGTCTCATGTAGCATGAGGCTCCGTGGTGATCTGTGGCTTTTTACATAAGTCCTGGTAGAATTCTGACTCCAAGAACCGAGGATAAGAATTGTTCTCCATCAAACTGTACACCCTCTTCTGAGCTGTGGTGAAGCAGCCACTTGTAGCCTCTTGGATATTTTGGGCAATCAGAGTTTTCGTTTGGAAGTCTATGTTTATCTGAAAGAACAAAACAAAAGTCCATTTATTGGCTATTCAACACTGCAAATTGATGCTTAATAATAAAACATAAAGGTGTAATTTGTGATCAGTCATAACTGTCAATTTTGGAGAAACTTAAATGTTAGGACAGCTGGGATGAGAGCCACACAGGGCTTTTCTCACTTGTGCTTGAATGTGGTGTATTCAAGTCTCATGTTTCAACAGTGTTGAAGGTGATCTGAGGAACCTGTTTTCTTACCTCTTTGGGAGCTTCCTTCTCTATGAAGTCGGTATAGATTTTCCTTGCTTTTGAGGACAGTTTTTGGGGTGATTTGGTTTTTTTGAAGTCTTCACAAGCCAACCAGAATTCAATGTTTTCTTCACAGAACTCGGACTTTAAAAACGCCCTGAATGCAGCAAGCCCATCTGGAAGCACAGGAAAAGCAGCATGAATGGAACGACCGAATTATACACAGTTCTTCTAGCGCAAAATGATCAGTTCCCTAGACTTCATTCAAGCCTGTCATTCTCTAAGTCTGGCTCTTTAAGCACTAAGATGCCAGTAGGCAAAATGCTTAAGTTTGTAGTCTGCAACAAAAGTATACTTAACTTCACTGGCACTGCAAGACCAGTGTTTATAGGCCTTAAGTTCACTAGGAACTAGGGCTTTTGAAAATATTCTATGCAATGGAAAAGCTGACTCAACCACAGCCTGAGTAACTGGCATTTTAATTTTTAGGCTACCTTTTCTTCCCCACATGAGGTGAATACCTCTTGCTTTTCCATGATTAAACTCAGTGATATAAGGGAAAGAAAAAGAGGGTGTGAACTGTCAGTGGTGGTCATGTCTAATGCACTTCTTGCAATCATTTCTAGGCTTTTAAGATACTGGTGAGAGATCACATTCAAGAGGTGAACTTACATTTACTGGCCAGCAGTTCATCAAATGCTTCTGCCCAGAGCTGCGCTTCCTCAGGAGAAGGCCTGCAAGAGAAGTTCCGTAAATGAGCTCCCCCCGACACAACAGTTCCCCTTTCCCATTCACTTGGCTTGGCTAGATATTCATCTCTGTAACTACAGGATCCGAAACTTACTTGATAAAAGTTTGCTGTTTGCTTTTCTTGCCAGTTTTGGGCTTCCCAGGAGCAGAGGAATTCTGCAAGAAGTAGCTCAAACGGGTCTTCCAATCCTTTAAGCTGGAAAAAAAAAAAAGAGAAAAAAAATACTTCAAATGGCAATTCTTGAATAGTCAAACTGTCATCAGCTGCAGTAGCTACAAATAAAGCAGACGAGTCTCACCCTCTTAGCATTTAAACCCAGCACCTTAGAACACAATTTTATCCATTCATCTGACTATAATGAGCTTTACAAGCAGGATAGGACTACATAACAGCCAGGGTATTTTAAATTTTCACCAGTTATTTCTGACCTAATAAACAGGTAGTGGATTTTCTGCATGGTTAAACTACAGCTTTCTGTCATTTTTCAATTGAGAACAGCAGTCTTGACCCAGCTGATGTTTCTTCCCTTTCTGCACTGGAGGTAGGAGGGTCTGCACTATGCCAGAGACAATGCATAGGTGTGTGTGTGTGTGGATTCCCTAGCTCCCCTCTGCGACCGCCTACAGTGCTTCTCCGCAGCAGATACTGCAGAGCAAATTACTCATTCCATAGTCGTGACTGGGTGAGCCCTACTTTGTGATTTAAAAATGGATCTCATACACTGCGAATCAACTCAAACATCTCCACCCAGCAGCTATGCAAGCAGCTCAGAACTAACAATGCAACGTACAGACGCCGCTGGACGTTATTCAGCTGCAGGATTCTGATGCCACATTAAATGCAGAACAAAAAGCCAACCAGCCCTTCTCTGACCGCCACCTTCTTCAACCATTTCCTATAGTTCCTAAACTCTCGGAGCTCACATAGAAAAAAAGCACATACCACCATATCTAGCAAGCTAACTTTTCCTCCCTCCCCCCTCCCCAAGCCCCCACACTTTCTCTGCAGAGACGCAGACTAGAGTATTCAAAGCCGAGATCGAGGGAAGGTAGGTCTCTAGCAGCAAAGCCAGGCTGGGTATGAAGAGCTCTTCGGGAGACAGGGCATACTCACAGTGTCCGCTTCATTTTCTCCCGCTTCTCCTCCACCTTGGGGCCGTTGCCTGCACTCTTGTCCATGGGTACGCAGTCGTGCTGGACAGCCAGGAACATGGCACTTTGCATTCTCAGACTACCGCGGCCACCGCAGCTGTTTGAGGCCGGGAGCGCGCCGCGGGCTTTTAAGGCGGGCGGCGGCATAGGGGCGGGACCTGGAGGCGTCAGCCACGCCCCAAGAGAGCGCGGATTGGCTCGCTGCAGACGGCACGAGGGCGGAGTCGCCCCGGCTTGCGGCAGTCACGGCAGCCGCCGAAGGGCCTGGAAGCGAGGGCGCTGTTGACGTAGGCGCCGCATCCTCGTGCGCACACAAGGTGGGAGGTGGCGGGCGGGGACAGAGAGAGATTTGGTAGGCACTTCGGGCGGACACGCGGTGAAGGGTCTCCGAGTTCTTGGCTTTTCCTTTACTGAAGACCGTACCTTTTACTGTGTGTGTATGTGTTCGCGCGCGCCCCACCTTGGTATCTATTGTTCATCCGGACACCCATAAACTGCAGCTGGGATGGGGAGAGCCCTGCTGGCTGCACTCAGCCACTCTACCTATTTTAGAGAAGGAAATCAACAACTAGAAAAACCTGAAACATGGACTGTTGAGTAAGGTGCTGTGACTCTGTAGCTCGCTCAGGCACCTTGGAATTCCTAAAGGGAATTCCACGCTGCTCAGGGAGGAAGCGGGAGAAAGTTTCTATTAAAACCTGGTGTTTTAACCTGCAGTTTTGATCTTTAAATGCATGGTTGCAGCAGGCTGTGGCTTTGCAGGGTCGTTCCCCAGGAGACCCGAGGAGCATCTCCAGTGGAGCACAGCACAGACCAGAGAGATAGGTGAGAAATACAAAGGGAAACCCACGATCTCGCAGTTCTGCTGCATACGGATCATGTGTAGTTTCAGAGCGTAAGGAATCAGGATTTCCTCATGAGTCATTCACGGTTGAACAGACTTAGGAATTACTAGATGTTCAATGCTTAACGGGTGCAGTGAGGGGCTAGAGCTAGATGTGAGAGCCGGTCGGTGTAAAGAGTTTGTTTGGGTAAGCTTCATTTGTGAGAACTCCCTGCCTCTGCTCCTGCAGGGTTTAATAAGCCCTGATTTGTAAGAACTAATACATGACTTCAACTACAAACTGATTCAGCTTCCTATGTTACCAGAATGATGCGGCGGAATACCTAAGTGGTTTTCCCATAAAGTCTGAACAGACTAACAAAAAGGTACGGCTTAGGCTCTAGTTATTCTGATTCATACTAGACCTACTAAAAGGAAAATGAAGACCCATCCTCAAACTGGGAACCAAGCAACACATTGTGACAAAGTCTGCAGTCGCTAATGAAGAAGATTGGTATAGCCTTATTATAGAAGGAATATTTCGATTTTAGCAACAAATACTTGATAGCATGCTTATGAATCTGTAAGATGAAAATTTTTAATAAGCCAAAAAGATCTGCACTGTTCTACATTTGCTTTAATTTCTGACGATTTAATACATATTTATTAAGCTTGTGTAATGGAAATAGTGTTGCTCATTAAAATATCTGTGATGTGCAGGCATAGTTGACTTTTTTCAACAATACAAAACAGGATTCTTTTTTTTTTTCTTACAACCCTGGGTATTAAAATCATCAATATAGATCAGGTGACCCTTGACACTTGTGGCTGTTAGCAGGTGTAATCAGAGCCAGTAGTTGCTAAGTCTCTGTTAGGGCAGTCACTTTCCCCCTGCCTGAGCCCTAATTTCTCATGACTAAGATCAGCAATGTGATTTCTCTCCCCCCCCTTTTTTTTTTGCCAGTCTCAAAAGATACTATGCAAATCTTGCATTTAAGACCCTTTGTAATGGCAACAAAGTGCATTATTTTGCACATACAAACAGAGAAATCTCAAGCTAGCTTTTCAGCATAAAAAATCCGCAAGAAGTAACTCAAAATTAATTAGGTTCTAAATGTGTAAATTCTATTAACTAGCAAGATAATGCAGTTTGTGTGTGTTAAGCTTATGACAAATTGATGTTTATATAATAAATGAATAAGGACAAGAAACAAAATAGTTCATATTTAGCCCCTTCAAGATCTTTAAACCTGAAAAGCTCTGTTCTTTTTATACATTAACAAAGTTGAAAGGTAGACTACCCTAGATGATTTTTGTATTTAATACACTTTAATACTTTTTTTCTCCATAAGCCTTTTCAGACTGACAATTGGAACTAAGTCACAAAATTATTTTTCTCCCTGGAAATCGTGGTTGCTTGATAATTTACAACCACTGGTAATTTTGGGAGTTTAGGCAGTACCTAATACAGACAGACATCTTTTTTTCTTGAGAGGACACCACATGGCACTGGGAGGGAATATAGTGGCAGAATGCTTGCTGAGCACAGAAGGGGCCCTGGATTCTATCTCCACCAAAAATAAATCCCCCCCCCCCCATTAAGGTCTTTTTCAAGACTGGCTTTCATATTTAAAGTAAAAGCTTCATGTCTGGCAACTTCCCTTTAGAGTTTGTTGTTGTTACAGTTGGCTTTTAGGTAAATAGGATTGCTAAATACTAAGATGACACACAGTTTCCATTTTGTGGTGGCGGAAGCAGCAATGCAGTGGGTTGAAAAAAGACTAGCCAGCAAAGCCACAGCCTGAGATCTGCTGATAAACAAAGCATAGGTTTCCATTTTGAATCTGTCATGCCCTCTGCTGGAGCTGCCGGAGCACATTCCGCTGGATTCTCCCACAGCGCAGACTTTTTTTCTTTTTCAAACAATATCACACAGATAACAGGAAGGATACAATGTCTCACTTGCCAAATACCTATCTTCTTCATTAATTCATTGTTATGAATATTTATAGACTAGCTCATGCTCTAGTAATTTAAAGCCAATATATGCTTAAAAATTCACAGAAATATTCTGTGTATAACTAAGTGCTTAAAACAAAACAAAACAAAACACAACTTGGCAATATGTTCAGATATTAATTTGAAAGAACTCCAAAACTGTGGCTCACCTTTGTGAAATGTTCTTTTCAAATCAAGAAAACATGGGATAGGTAATTGAAAAAAAATGTTAACAATGTTCATATAGTCAGAAATGTGACACAGATTCTCCCTCCCTCAACCCCCCCCCATTTTATTTTGTCTAACTTTTTTTGTGAAATATTTTATCAGAGTGAACACATGCTTTCACAAGACTCTTTTCGTCACCCTTTTCCTCTAACATGATCTCAGATTTTAAAGTTATTATTAATTTCTTAAACGGTAACTTCTGTGCCCAGAAGCTAAGAGAGAAAATTAGTGTTTTTGTCAGGATTGTATTGCTTTAATGCTTGACCTGTGTTTCAGAGGACTTAGTCACTCAACCAGTGTGTGTTGGTGGTTTCACTTAGCTGTGGCCCCGCTTCCTCTATGCTTTGAGGTGCGTATTTCAAACGCAGGCAGGCAAGGCATTGCGAATTTAATCACCTTCTTCACCAAAACACTGAGAATAATAGGAACCTAAGGATGCTTTTTATTTCTGAATGAAAAATGCTAACACAAACTAAATACTGCATATAGTTGTGTTCAGTAGTTGTTAAGACCGTGAGTTAAAGACTGTGCCTTTTGCTGTCTAAAGCAGGGAGCCATTGCTTGCTACGAGTTGAAAACTGGTGGGAGAATGTGGTTAGACACTTCCTTGTACAGTCAGGTGCATAAGTGACCTGAAGACTGCAAAGTATAGAAGCGGAAACTGTTTTTTCCACATGTCTTCTGACTGGAATTTTAATTTCTTGCCAGAGAAACTGGAGTGTTAGTTGGAATGCATTTACTATTGTTTTCAAATTGGTCATGTTTGGTAAAGGAAATGTTAGATTTCGAAGGCTTATAAGCTGCCGGTCACTGGGGATGTAGCTTCCTTCACATTTTTTTCATGTATGAAAGGACCATTGGCAATACGAGATGTGATGCACTAGTCCCCACCCCAGCCCCACAGTGTACTGAAGACTTTTAAGTAGGGAGAAATGATCTGTTTTGTGTATTCTTTAGGCCTTTGATTCATAACTACTTTATAATACTAGATAACCTTGTATATATTCTCTTCCTTCACTTTCTTTTCTTTTCTCTTCGTTTTCTCATTTTTTCTTTTCCTCTGCCTCCTCCTCTTTTTCTCCATCCTTTCCCTTTCTCCGACCTCTCCTCTGTTCCTTCCAATGAACTTCTGCCCTTCCTTTCTTTCACTGTCTTCCTTCTCATCCATTTCCTCCCTTTCTCTCCCCTCCCCTTTCTTTCTCTCTCCCTCTCTCCCTTCCCCTTCCCTTTGTTCTCCTTATTCTATTCCACAGACTGCTCTCCCAACTCTTGATTTTATTGCCTCACTCACCCAATACTGTGATCACACTAACACACACACACACACACATACACACAAATCCTAATAGTCCCAATAGAAATAACTGGATAACAGAGGATGCTTTTGCAGAGAGGTGAATAGAATTTGACACTGTTGTGCTGTAAATATCCAACTCTAAACTTGGAGCTAATGGCACAAGAGCTTGGCAAACTTCCCAGCTTGTAAAAGTGAGATACTTCTGTCTTTCTTTTCATAAAATATGCTTAACAGAGCAGGTTGGATGAATTTCTTGTCCATAATTGGGACACTTGCTTTTTATTCTTACTGTTGCTGTTTCACTAAATTTCACTGTTAAGTGTAATTACTAGGGTGGGGTGTTCCTCTTTCAGGTGGAAAGAATGGGCTGCCAGTTTAAAGAGCATCAGCTAAGTTCCACCTTGGTGTACTGAAGACCAGGTGTGTCAGGGACTGAAGTCTTCTTTCTTCATTCCACAGTGCTGAAAAGTGATGGATAGAATCTGCATCTAAGCCGACTCTGCCCCTCAGGGTCCTGCCATCTCAGCTTGACTTATCAACCTTTTTTGGGTGATTGGTTATCTGTTTCCTCTCTGGGTTTCCTGGTGGTCCTTTTAACTTCTTCCAAATATAGTATTGGATATATCAGTGATTATTAGTGATGTAAGATTATGTTTTAAAAAGACTTTTACAAAATAAATAGTAAAGAGAGAAACAGAGTTGTTCACATCAAGACTGAGAAAGCAAGGTAAAGAAATAGCTCTTTGGCTTCCTGTTCCCATGCATTCATACCTTCTCCCATTATCAACATACCTCACCCAGATGACAGATATGATGAGCCTGTATTGACACATTATTATCATCCAGAGTTGTTGTTGGATATTAGGGTTCATTCCGGTTGGTGTGCATTCTGTAGGCTTAGCCACACGTTCAGTGACCAGTATCAACCATTGTAGTCTCATGCAGAGTGCTTTCACTACCATAATTACCTCTCTGTTCCAATTTATCTCTCCCTCTTCGATACCTTTGGCACCTGATTTTTTTTAAAACCATTTTCATAGTTTTGCCTCTATTAGAATGCCTTCTTAATTAGAGTTTGGCATTTAGAGTATATAGAGCTTTTGGATTTGGTTATGTTTCTTTCATGGCCTTTCCCCCTTGGGGTTTGATAGCTATTTTAATATCATGTAGTTAATAGTCCCTTACTTGAAGTTTCCATAGTGTACTTCTCTATTCACCTACTAAAGGATATTTAGGTTGCTTCCAGGTTTTGGCAAACACGAGTAAAGCAGATTTAAGTTTTGTACGGGCATGTTTTCAAACTCCTTGAAAATACCAAGGGTTGAGTGGCTTAATTACAAAAGCATGTTTAGTATTGTAAGAAAACATCACCTTGTCTCTGAAAGTTGCTTTACCTACCATGTTCCAATTCCAAATGTCAATTCCTGTTCCTCTGCATCTCTGGCAGCATTTGATGCTCTCAGTACCATGCATTTGGACAATTCTAAAGGTGTACACTGATGTTGTCATGGTTTTAATTCACAGCCCTCTAAAAGCATATGATGCAAACTTTCTTTTTGTCTGTATATTTGGCATTTGCTTGTTTTCTTTGGTAAGGTGTCAAGGATTTTGGATAATTTTAAATCGGACTATTTTCCTACTGTTGAGTTTTAAGTTTTCTATATTTTTAAGTAATGGCCCTTTGTAAAATAAAATGCATTTGCTTTTTTTTTTCCCTCTAAGCCTGTGGGATTTCTTTTTTTATTCTCCATTTTTTTTGTTTTGTTTTTTGAGGAGCAGGACATTTTAATTTTAGATAAGTCCATCTTAGTGTTTCCTCATTTTTGCCAAAAGTTAGTTTTCATCTGTAATGAAATGAGTTTTAAAATAATATACATTTTTGTGACACCAACACTACATTTTCAGACTCATGGTAAGATCCAGAAAATTATATTCATAATTACCAAAAGTGCCAACATTTCAAGCATGGATTTATGTTACATGGCAAACAAGATCAAGAAAGCAATTATCAAATAAAAGAGACTCAGACAGAGCAAATTCCAGGATAGCACATTAAAAATACTGCTGCTTCATCAAAGTGTTCCTGGCATATTGGACAACACCAAGACAGTCAAAGGCTGTTCCTATATCAGCACCAGGATCAGCACCTCCTATCATAGCTGAAGTATCTACATTGATTAATGAAGTTGGCAGCCTTATGGGTGTCTGCTGATTGCATTGGTCTGAAGCCCCTTCTAGTCAGCTGCCACACACTCTTCTGAGTCTTGGTTGTTATGTGTAAAAGTGACTGCCAAAGTCCAAACCATCTTGATTTTTCTCTTTCATTATCTTCTAAAAATCTTACAGATTTACACTTGACATTTAGATCTGTGCTCCATTTTGAAGACTTCTGGAACATAGTTACTTTTTGAAGTATTTAAGTAAGGAGTATTAAGTATCTCTTCTCCTTCAAATATGTGTTAGCAATGTCTAGCTTTTTGTAGAATTCACATTTTCAACAAATTTATCCACTATTTTTCTAGGGGGTAGTGGGTACTTGGTAAAATTAATATATTCTCTCTCATCTCCTTCTCCCATTCCTTTTCCTTCTCCCTTTGCCTCTGTCTCCTACCCTCCTTTCCTGTCTTTCTGACTTTCTGTCTGTCTGTTTGCCTACCTTGTTGCTTTCTTCATGAACCACAGTCTTTCTGTCTTTCTGTTTGTCTATCTGTCTGTCTATCTGCTTGCCTGCCATGCTGTCTTCTTCATGAACCACAGATGGATTTATCTGTCATGTTTAGAAATGCCTGTCTGCCTGTCTGCTTGCCTGTATATCTTTGTCTTTAAGATAGGATCTCACTGTGTTCTGGCAAGCCTATAAACTTTCTGTGCACAACTTGTGGTCTTAATCTTCTGTCAGTCTGTCTGCTTGAGTTACCCAAATGCTGGGTGTTTATCATCACACGTGGCATCATTTCTTTTTATCAATGCAGTTTAGCAAGGACTTGACATCTCTGTCTGTCCTCTCCCTGTACTCTGTCACACTGGACTGAATCTTTATCATTTGGGGTCTTTCAGTGCATCAACCCTTTTGTCTCCTTCAGCGACTATTTTATAGTGTATATTTGGTTTCATTTCTTTAAGAGTTTTACGAGAAATTTTAAAGCAAGCCAGACGAAGACACACTAGCAACCTTGTCACTCTTCATCTAGATAAGCTGTATTTAACTGAGCAATATTAGTTGTTTTCACAAAAGAAAAGATGAATCTTTGGATTCTTTTGTTTTTTTTTTCCAAAGTGGCCCATTTTCTGACACATTCATTCAATTCAATTTCAAGCTTTCATTAACCGTGTTGTCTTCTTCATGAGCCACAGATGGATTTATCTCTCATGTTTAGCAAATGCCTACATTTATAAGGAAGAAAGGGCTCATTCCGGATCACTGTTTCAGGATACAGTCCATTACAGTGGGAAAGCAAGATGGAAGGAGGAGTTGGAAGCATCTAGCTACAAGAAGCAGAGGACAATGAATGAATAAGTGTGCTCACCTCCCCTTATCCATTTTATACAGTCCAGGGTCCCTGCAAAGGGAATGGTTCCACCCACAGTTGAGACCATTCTTCTAACATTGGTTAATCTAGCTAAGATCATCCCTTATAGGCATTCCTGGAGGCCCACCTCTCAGGTGATTATAGATTCTGTCAAATTACCAACACAAAACATGAGGGCCACAAGCCTCTTCTGGTCAGAAAAGCACCGGGGGAGCTGGGGCTCAGGGTCGGCTGACACTCGCCAGCTACCCACAACACCCGCCACAGGATCTTAAGACTTCTGGTGAGTGGAGCACAGCTTCTGCTCCAATCCAATTGCGCGTGGGACCTGAGACTGCATTAGTTAGGGAAGCAGAAACCGGCCTGAGTAGGGCCACAGGCCTCATCCGGCCGGATCAGCACAGGGGTAGCTGGAGCGCAGGGTTGCCTGACACCCGCCAGCTAGCCACGACCCCCACCGCAGGATTTTGGGACTGCTGGTGAGTGGAACACAGCTTCTGCTCCAGTCCAATCACGCGGGACCTGAGACTGCTCTGGTAGGGGAGAGAGAAATCCGGCCAACATAGGGCCACAAGCCTCTTCCGGTCAGAAAAGCACAGGGGCAGCTGGGGCGCAGGGTCGGCTGACACTCGCCAGCTACCCACAACACCTGCCACAGGATCTTAAGACTTCTGGAGAGTGGAACACAGCTTCTGCTCCAATCCAATTGCGTGCGGGACCTGAGACTGCATTAGTTAGGGAAGCAGAAACCGGCCTGAGTAGGGCCACAGGCCTCATCCGGCCGGATCAGCGCAGGGGTAGCTGGAGCGCAGGGTTGCCTGACACCCGCCAGCTACCCACGACCCCCGCCGCAGGATTTTGGGACTGCTGGTGAGTGGAACACAGCTTCTGCTCCAGTCCAATCACGCGGGACCTGAGACTGCTCTGGTAGGGGAGAGAGAAATCCGGCCTACATAGGGCTACAAGCCTCTTCCGGTCAGAAAAGCACCGGGGCAACTGGGGCACAGGGTCGGCTGACACTCGCCAGCTACCCACAACACCCTCCACAGGATCTTAAGACTTCTGGAGAGTGGAACACAGCTTCTGCTCCAATCCAATTGCGCGCGGGACCTGAGACTGCATTAGTTAGGGAAGCAGAAACCGGCCTGAGTAGGGCCACAGGCCTCATCTGGCCGGATCAGCGCCGGGGTAGCTGGAGCGCAGGGTTGCCTGACACCTGCCAGCTACCCACGACCCCCGCCGCAGGATTTTGGGACTGCTGGTGAGTGGAACACAGCTTCTGCTCCAGTCCAATCACGCGGGACCTGAGACTGCTCTGGTTGGGGTGAGAGAAATCCGGTCTACATAGGGCCACAAGCCTCTTCCGGTCAGAAAAGCACCAGGGCAACTGGGGCACAGGGTCGGCTGACACTCGCCAGCTACCCACAACACCCGCCACAGGATCTTAAGACTTCTGGTGAGTGGAGCACAGCTTCTGCTCCAATCCAATTGCACGCGGGACCAGAGACTGCATTAGTTAGGGAAGCAGAAAACCGGCCTGAGTAGGACCACAGGCCTCTTCCGGCTGGACCAGCACCGGGGTACCATCAGCTACCCATGACCCCCGCCGCAGGATTTTGAGACTGCTGGTGAGTGGAACACAGCTTCTGCTTCAATCTTTAAACAGTGACAACGACAACAACTAACCCCAGAGATTACCAGATGGCGAAAGGTAAACGTAATAATCTTACTAACAGAAACCAAGACCACTCACCATCATCAGAACCCAGCACCCCCACTTCGCCCAGTCCAGGGCACCCCAACACACCGGAAAAGCTAGACACGGATCTAAAAGCATATCTCCTGATGATGGTAGAGGACTTCAAGAAGGACTTCAATAACACACTTAAAGAAATACAGGAGAACAATGCTAAACAGGCAGAAGACACTAAAGAGGAAGCACAAAAATCCCTTAAAGAATTGCAGGAGAACACTGCTAAAGAGTTACAAATCCTTAAAGAAAAACAGGATAACATAATCAAACAGGTAGAAGTCCTTACAGAAAAACAGGAAAACACATCCAAACAGATGATGGAAATGAACAAAACCATACTAGACCTAAAAAGGGAAGTAGACACAATAAAGAAAACCCAAATGAGGCAACACTGGAGATAGAAACCCTAGGAAAGAAATCTGGAACCATAGATACGAGCATCAGCAACAGAATACAAGAGATGGAAGAGAGAATCTCAGGTGCAGAAGATTCCATAGACAACATCGGCACAACAATCAAAGAAAATGTAAAAATGCAAAAAGATCCTATCTCAAAACATCCAAGAAATACAGGACACAATGAGAAGACCAAACCTACGGATAATAGGAGTGGATGAGAATGAAGATTTTCAATTCAAAGGACCAGCAAACATCTTCAACAAAATTATAGAAGAAAACTTCCCAAATCTAAAGAAAGAGATGCCCATGAACATACAAGAAGCCTACAGAACTCCAAATAGACTGGACCAGAAAAGAAATACTTCCTGACACATAATAATCAGAACAACAAATGCTCTAAATAAAGATAGAATACTAAAAGCAGTAAGAGAAAAAGGCCAAGTAACATATAAAGGCAAGCCTATCAGAATTACACCAGATTTTTCACCAGAGACTATGAAAGCCAGAAGATCCTGGACTGATGTTATACAGACACTAAAAGAACACAAATTCCAGCCCAGGCTACTATACCCAGCCAAACTCTCAATTAACATAGATGGAGAAACCAAAGTATTCCACGACAAAACCAAATTCACACATTATCTCTCCACGAATCCAGCCCTTCAAAGGATAATAACAGAAAAAAACCAATACAAGGACAGGAACCACGCCCTAGAAACAACAAGAAGGTAATCCCTCAACAAACCTAAAAGAAGACAGCCACAAGAACAAAATGCCAACTTTAACAACAAAAATAACAGGAAACAACAATTACTTTTCCTTAATATCTCTTAATATCAATGGACTCAACTCCCCGATAAAAAGACATAGACTAACAAACTGGCTACACAAACAAGACCCAACATTTTGCTGCTTACAGGAAACTCATCTCAGAGAAAAGGATAGACACTACCTCAGAATGAAAGGCTGGAAAACAATTTTCCAAGCAAATGGCATGAAGAAACAAGCTGGAGTAGCCATTCTAATATCTGATAAGATTGACTTCCAACCCAAAGTCATTAAAAAAGACAGGGAGGGACACTTCATACTCATCAAAGGTAAAATCCTCCAAGAGGAACTATCAATCCTGAATATCTATGCTCCAAATACAAAGGCAGCCACATTCATTAAAGAAACTTTAGTAAATCTCAAAGCACACATTGCACCTCATACAATAATAGTGGGAGACTTCAACACACCACTTTCACCAATGGACAGATCATGGAAACAGAAACTAAACAGGGACACAGAGAAACTAAGAGAAATCATGAATCAAATGGATCTGGCAGATATCTACAGAACATTCTATCCTAAAACAAAAGGATATACCTTCTTCTCAGCACCTCATGGTACCTTCTCCAAAATTGACCACATAATTGGTCACAAAACAGGCCTCAACAGATACAAAAATATTGAAATTGTCCCATGCATCCTATCAGATCACCATGGACTAAGGCTGATCTTCAATAACAAAATAAATAATAGAAAGCCAACCTTCACGTGGAAACTGAACAACACTCTTCTCAATGATACCTTGGTCAAGGAAGGAATAAAGAAAGAAATTAAGGACTTTTTAGAGTTCAATGAAAATGAAGCCACAACATTCCCAAACTTATGGGACGCAATGAAAGCATTTCTAAGAGGAAAACTCATAGCTCTGAGTGCCTCCAAAAGGAAACTAGAGAGAGCACACATTAGCAGCTTGACAACACACCTAAAAGCACTAGAACAAAAGGAAGCAAATTCACCCAAGAGGAGTAGACGGCAGGAAATAATCAAACTCAGGGGTGAAATCAACCAAGTGGAAACAAGAAAAACTATTCAAAGAATCAACCAATCAAGGAGCTGGTTCTTTGAGAAAATCAACAAGATAGATAAACCCTTAGCCAGACTCACTAGAGGGCACAGGGAAAGCATCCTAATTAACAAAATCAGAAATGAAAAAGGAGACATAACAACAGATCCTGAAGACATCCAAAACACCATCAGATCCTTCTACCAAAGGCTATACTCAACAAAACTGGAGAACCTGGATGAAATGGACAAGTTCCTAGACAGATACCAGGTACCAAAGTTGAATCAAGATCAGGTTAATGATCTAAACAGCCCTATATCCCCCAAAGAAATAGAAGCAGTCATTAATAGTCTCCCAACTAAAAAAAGCCCAGGACCAGATGGGTTTAGTGCAGAGTTCTATCCGACCTTCAAAGAAGATCTAATCCCAGTTCTTCACAAACTATTCCACAAAATAGAAACAGAAGGTACTCTACCCAACTCATTCTATGAAGCCACAATTACTCTGATACCTAAACCACAAAAAGACCCAACAAAGATAGAAAACTTCAGACCAATATCCCTTATGAATATTGATGCAAAAATCCTCAATAAAGTTCTTGCTAACCGAATCCAAGAACACATCAAAACAATCATCCATCCTGACCAAGTAGATTTCATCCCAGGGATGCAGGGATGGTTCAATGTACGGAAATCCATCAACGTAATCCAGTATATAAACAAACTCAAAGACAAAAACCACATGGTCATCTCGTTAGATGCGGAAAAAGCATTTGACAAGATCCAACACCTATTCATGATAAAAGTCTTGGAAAGATCAGGAATTCAAGGCCCATACCTAAACATGATAAAAGCAATCTACAGCAAACCAGTAGCCAACATCAAAGTAAATGGTGAGAAGCTTGAAGCAATCCCTCTAAAATCAGGGACTAGACAAGGCTGTCCACTTTCTCCATACCTATTCAACATTGTACTTGAAGTCCTAGCCAGAGCAATTCGACAACAAAAGGAGATGAAAGGGATACAAATTGGAAAAGATGAAGTCAAAATATCACTTTTTGCAGATGATATGATAGTATATATAAGTGACCCTAAAAATTCCACCAGAGAACTCCTAAGCCTGATAAACAGCTTCGGTGAAGTAGCTGGATATAAAATTAACTCAAACAAATCAATGGCCTTTCTCTACACAAAGAATAAACAGGCTGAGAAAGAAATTAGGGAAACAACACCCTTCTCAATAGTCACAAATAATATAAAATATCTTGGCGTGACTCTAACTAAGGAAGTGAAAGATCTGTATAATAAGAACTTCAAGTCTCTGAAGAAAGAAATTATAGAAGATCTCAGAAGATGGAAAGATCTCCCATGCTCATGGATTGGCAGGATCAACAACGTAAAAATGGCTATCTTGCCAAAAGCAATCTACAGATTCAATGCAATCCCCATCAAAATTCCAAATCAATTCTTCAACGAATTAGAAAGTGCAATCTGCAAATTCATCTGGAATAACAAAAAACCTAGGATAGCAAAAACTCTTCTCAAGGATAAAAGAACCTCTGGTGGAATCACCATGCCGGACCTAAAGCTCTACTACAGAGCAATTGTGATAAAAACTGCATGGTACTGGTATAGTGACAGACAAATAGACCAATGGAATAGAATTGAAGACCCAGAAATGAACCCACACACCTATGGTCACTTGATCTTCGACAAGGGAGCTAAAAACATCCAGTGGAAGAAAGACAGCATTTTCAACAAATGGTGCTGGCACAACTGGTTGTTAACATGTAGAAGAATGCGAATCGATCCAGTCCTATCTCCTTGTACTAAGGTCAAGTCTAAGTGGATCAAGGAACTTCACATAAAACCAGAGACACTGAAACTTATAGAGGAGAAAGTGGGGAAAAGGCTTGAAGATATGGGCACAGGAGAAAAATTCCTGAATAGAACAGTAATGGCTTGTGCTGTAAGATCGAGAATTGACAAGTGGGACCTCATGAAACTACAAAGCTTCTGCAAGGCTAAAGACACCATCAATAAGACAAAAAAAACACCAACAGATTGGGAAAGGATCTTCACCTATCCTAAATCAGATAAGGGACTAATATCCAATATATATAAAGAACTCAAGAAGGTGGACTCCAGAAAGTCAAATAACCCCATTAGAAAATGGGGCTCAGAACTGAACAAAGAATTCTCACCTGAGGAATACCGAATGGCAGAGAAACACCTGAAAAAATGTTCAACATCCTTAATCATCAGGGAAATGCAAATCAAAACAACCCTGAGATTCCACCTCACACCAGTCAGAATGGCTAAGATCAAAAATTCAGGTGACAGCAGATGCTGCCGAGGATGTGGAGAAAGAGGAACACTCCTCCATTGTTGGTGGGATTGCAAGCTTGTACAACCACTCTGGAAATCAGTCTGGCGGTTCCTCAGAAAATTGGACATAGTACTACCGGAGGATCCAGCAATACCCCTCCTGGGCATATATCCAGAAGATGTCCCAACCGGTAAAAAGGACACATGCTCCACTATGTTCATAGCAGCCCTATTTATAATAGCCAGAAGCTGGAAAGAACCCAGATGTCCCTCAACAGAGGAATGGAAAGAGAAATTATGGTACATTTACACAATGGAGTACTACTCAGCTATTAAAAAGAATGAATTTATGAAATTCCTAGCCAAATGGAAGGACCTGGAGGGCATCATCTTGAGTGAAGTAACACAATCACAAAAGAACTCACACAATATGTATTCATTGATAAGTGGATATTAGCCCAAAACTTAGGATACCCAATATATAAGATACAATTTGATAAACGCATGAAACTCAAGAAGAATGAAGACCAAAGTGTGGACACTGTGCACCTTCTTAGAATTGGGAACAAAACACCCAGGGAAGGAGTTACAGAGACAAAGTTCGTAGCTGTGATGAAAGGATGGACCATTTAGAGACTGCTGTATCCAGGGATCCGCCCCATAATCAGCTTCTAAACGCTGACACCATTGCATACACTAGCAAGATTTTGCTGAAAGGACCCAAATATAGCTGTCTCTTGTGAGATGATGCCGGGGCCTAGCAAACACAGGAGTGGATGTTCACAGTCAGCTATTGGATGTATCACAGGGCTCCCAATGGAGAAGCTAGAGAAAGTACCCAAGGAGCTAAAGGGATCTGAAACCCTATTGTTGGAACAACATGATGTACTAACCAGAACCCCGGAGCTCTTGTCTCTAGCTGCATATGTATGGAAAGATGGCCTAGTCGGCCATCAATGGAAAGAGAGGCCCATTGGACTTGCAAACTTTATATGCCCCAATATAGGGGAATGCCAGGGCCAAAAGAATGGGAATGGGTGGGTAGGGAAGTGGGGGGCGCTATGGGGGACTTTTGGGATAGCATTGGAAATGTAATTGAGGAAAATATGTAATAAAAATCAAAAAAAAAAAAAACATGACAGTTTCCTATGAGCTTGACCTGACTTTATCATTTAGAGTTTATTCCATATGCACTGTTTTTTTTTTATTAAACTTTTTTTTGTAGATTAAAAAGTTTTCTCACTTATCTCCTTTTTAAACATCAAATAAGAACAGTTTTATACTTAACCAGAAATAAAACTTTCTACCTTTGAAGATGGGAATTTTCATGTGAAGCATCTTTTTGAAGTTGTTCTCCCTTCTTCTGATGGATTTTGAAAGCCATTTTGCTTGTACATGCTTGATATTGGATTGCTTTGATTTATGTTCTAAAGATGAGTATTTCTTGTAATGTCAGGCTCAACTTGTTCTGAATGTTTAGATTTCTCCTTATTAAGTCTACTGCAAAATTGCTTCAAGTTGGCTCAGAGATAGAAATCTCCCACTCCTTATCAACGGCCTCCAGGTTTTTTCCTTTTTAATAACGGGTTCATCAGCTTGACTTAAATTGAAATTGATTCAAGTTCTCCAAATTCTTTTGCAGATTGGACAGTTTATAAATTTTATCATTTTCTCTTTTGGAAAGACAATATTTTCAGGGTGGTCTTACACAGCCCAGGCAATTGCTAAATCCCCAGCACCCAGTGTCTAAATTTCCTTTACTTGCATAAGATGGGTTTTAAAATATTCAAATATTAAGCATGACTATAAACAAAACCATCTCTTACAAGAGTCCATTGATATCTGTGCAAACTTTAAGGTTCTCTGATGGGGCTGCCATTTGACTGGCCCAGAATCTCTAGAATTGTGGTTTGCAGAGCTTCCCAGCCATGAGGAGATCCCATTAAGTCTTCTAGACTACTACTTTAGGTTTTCAGGACAGTGATGGCTACACAGTCCATCAGAGAATACCAGTGAGCTTCTATTTCCTGGAACCAAACTAATAATGCCATGTAACTATAGCAGCACCTGCCCCATGCACACAAGGGAGTAAATTATTGGCTATTGTTTCCTTTTTCTGTAAGACAAGCATTTAATCCTCTTGCCCTGTTTCTCATTTTCTCCACAGAAACACAGAATAATTTCTATTTTGAGAGCGTTTTTATTTCTAGCTAGCCTTGATGTAACCTAAGCAAGACTGGGGGGAATCTGGAAAAGGCTTAGGAAGAATTCTAAAGAACATTTCAAGTTACTTTTCCAATTTCATGTTTCAAAACAAAACGATGAAATACGTAGAGTTTAAAATTTATTTCACATGTCCAGAGAATTCTGTTATGTGATGAATGGTTTACTAGAGTCCTTCTAGGTGCTTCTGTTCAGAATGATTGTCTCGCGGTGTATTAGCTATTGAGGTCAGTTGTTGTCAACAAAGCTGATCTATAGACCACTGGATCACAAATGGCCTAGCTCATTTAGCAACTTAAGTACAATGAGAATACATGAGAACAATGAGAATATATGTTAGTTGGGGGACCATTATGTTTTGGTTGGGGTAGGCTCACAAAAGCATCTTAGATATGCTGAAGATTGGCCAATTTGGACTTGGCAAGGCTGACTGGCTCTGCAGGTTTTAGCTGCGCTTTCTAATGTGTACGTGTGTCAGCCCATACATGTTTGTACAACACCATGCCTGCTCCATGCGACTTTCATCCTTGTCTTATAACCCAGGTAATAGATGCCTTTCCATATTAGTACTAGAAGCAGAAGGCAGCCAATGGAAAGCAGTTACATAATTTGAATTTCACAAAATTTACTAGACCATGAGATGTCAACATGTTACCCTTACCTTTTTATTAAGTCATATTCTTCTACAGGGGGACAGAGACAGGCTAACAGGTGACAAAGTTGCCCATTTCATTTATCTGTGTGACTTCATTCATCATCCATTGGGAAAAATAGTTGGAGTGTTTGACATGACAGAGATGAAAGCCTAGTGAACTTAAGCTTAGAGATGCCTGTATCTCAGTAATGTCATTGTTTATGGGACAAAGAAATGCATACTGCAAAAGAGGATGGGAAATTGCTACAATCTACTGACCATGGAAGCAGAAACTCTATGGTACACACTATAGAGAGATGAGGTGGTCAAGATGCTGATACAGCAAGGCCTTGTTCAGAGTAGCTGGGGAATCCCAGGAGATTCCCTCATACTCTTAAATCTCATTTTCTTTTCTAATGAGGATAAGATGTGTGAATAGCTGGCACAAATTAAACTGAGTGGTGCAAGACTCAGATCTTTTGTCTAATAGTGTGTGTGTGAGACACACACACACACACACACAGAGAGAGAGAGAGGGAGAGAGAGAGAGAGAGAGAGAGAGAGAGAGAGAGAGAGAGAGAGAGAGAGAGAGAGAGAGAGAGAGAGAGAGAGAGAGAGAGAGACAGAGGCAGAGACAGAGACAGAGAGACAGAGAGAGACAGAGAGTTCTGCAGTTAGTATTCTAGGAAGAGTAAGTCAATATTGGTTTTTAAGGAAGAAGCGATACTAATGCACCAGATCATTTTCCTACTAGATTACCCAGAGATGAGATGATGTCTTTAATTTTTGTTCTGAAATACCAACCATGACTCAGAATTCCAGAATTTCAGTCATGATAATGATTATCATTATCTTCTTTTTTCTGTTTCTAAGGTGACTAGGTAGATGCTGGGTTTCTGCTACTTGGAGAACACCATTGTCCTTTCTTGGCATGGGTTGTCTGTGATAAAACTTGGGAAATGTCTCTAGGAACCATTATGTGCTTTGCACAACTGATAAAGAGGAACTTAGAGGGTCTTTCTTTTACAGTTTAAACATTCAATGTTTATTTTCACCTTATGGAACATAAAAAGACATCCTTGGGACACTAGAATTTGGAAGTCTGATTTTTTGTGTGTGTATGTGTGTGTGTTCAGGTTTGAACTCAGGGCTATGCTTACCTAAGTGTGTGATCTGCTGATGAGCTACTTGTCCAGACTGTAAATTGCTGTCTGGTTTGAAGAAGAAGGGCAACTCTGGTTCATTAAAGGAGGAAGTATATTTTTGTGTACATGAGTTAGAGGAGGATAAATGATAATGGTTATACATCTCGCTGAGCTGAGTACAAGATGGTCAGAACACTTTCCACATAAATGTCTCAGATCTAAGTCAGAGTCTTTGTGGAACATTGAATTTACTTTCTGTTTGGAAGAACTTTTTCCCATCCTCTTTTGCAGAATGCATTTCTTTGTCCTGTAAACACTGACATTACTGAGATGTGGTCTTTGCTCTGCATTCATTCTGCATCTGCTCTCATTGTTTATGCTGGTTAATCCCTGTGCCGAGCTCTCATCTCATCTCAGACTTTCATGGCTAATTGTCCTAGCTTCATTCATTCTGCAATTTAGATGAACTTGTTCTCTCTTATTTTGTTCTCAAACTACTTCTCCAAGGGAAACCAGCATCTACAGTATTAGAGAATATATAGGAGGTAGATAATAGTCACCGTTGGCTTATCCTTTTCCAATTCTGTATAAAGTTATCCTGTTGGTTCATTCTACTTTACTTCTTAAAATATGAATGCTTCCTTTCCTTCATTCTACTCCCAGCCACACTTTCTAATTTTCTCTGCCTCTCTTTTATTAATGGAAACAAAGTTCTTGGTCTTCTTACTCCACTATCAAGTGTTATATACATTTACCAAGGCTATTATGTATATATATATAATATATACATATATATGTGTATATATATGTATACATACATACATACATATATGTATATATATACATACATATATATGCACACACATATATATAATTTGTGAATAAATAAAATATTTTATTAACATGGCTTTTTGCTTAGACATTTAGGAAATTTCCATTTTGGACCATTATGTAATATACTGTTTCCATCAGACAAGTGGATGGAGGCCTAATATATTACATATTAAGAGCCTAGAACAGTCCCTAGCAATTTCATCTTTTATAGTTCTAAAAGACTTCATCTATTGTTCTTAATTAAGTGTTAGGGTTCTACTCCTCCATTGTTGGTGAGATTGCAAGCTGGTACAACTACTCTGGAAATCAGTCTGGCAGTTCCTCAGAAAAATGGACATAGTATTACTGGAAGATCCAGCAATACCTCTCCTGGGCATATACCCAGAACATGCTCCAACTTGTAATAAGGACACATGCTCCACTATGTTCATAGCAGCCGTATTTAAAATAGCCAGAACCTGGAAAGAACCCAGATGTCCCTTAACAGAGGAATGGATACAGAAAATGTGCTACATTTACACAATGGAGTACTACTCAGCTATCAAAAAGATGAATTTATGAATTTCTTAGGCAAATGGATGGATCTGGAGGATATCATCCTGAGTGAGGTAACCCAATCACAAAAGAACACACATGATATGCACTCACTGATAAGTGGATATTAACCCAGAAACTTAGAATACCCAAGATACAATTTGCAAAACACATGAAACTCAAGAAGAAGGAAGACCAAAGTGTGGATCTTCGTTCCTTCTTAGAATGGGGAACAAAATACCCATGGAGGGAGTTACAAAAACAAAGTTCAGAGCTGAGACAGAAGAAAGGACCCTCCAGAGATTGTCCCACCTGGGGATCCACCCTATATACAACCATCAAACCCAGACACTATTGCATATGCCAGCAAGATTTAGCTGACAGGACCCTGATATAGCTATCTCTTGAGAGGCTAAGCCAGTGCCTGGCAAATACAGAAGTGGATGCTCATAGTCATCTATTGGATGGAACACAGGGCCCCTAATTAAGGAGCTAGAGAAAGTAACCAAGGAGATAAAGGGATCTGCAACCCTATAGGAGGATCAACAATATAAACTAACCAGTACCCCCCCCCCCCCAGAACTGTGTCTCTAGTTGCATATGTAGCAGAGTATGGCCTAGTTGGGCATCAATGGGAGGAGAGACCCTTGGTCTTGGTAATATCATATGCCCCAGTACAGGGGAATGCCAGGGCCAGGAAGCAGGTGTTGGTGGGTTGGGGAGCAGGTTGGGGGAGGGTATAGGGGACTTTCGGGATAACATTTGAAATGTAAATGAAAAAAATCTAATAAAAAAAAAGAAAAAAAGTGTTAGGGTTCTGTTCCTAAATAGATACAGATGAAAAAGTTTGTTTATTATAATGGCCATAATATATGAAATTATTAGTTTTGACCAAATTCCAAGATTCCAGAAAATGACTACAAATTTAAAATAAGGTCAATTTGGTTGTGCTTGAAAAAGTAAAACATAAGAATATGTATTTTCCTTAACTCTATATATTTACCTTCTGTGGAAAAAAACTGAAACTGTAACATAATATAGTAATAGAAATAAAGTGGAAACTGCTCTAAAACTAATGGAAAAGAAAGAAGATGGATCATTGATCTGTATAAAATTATAGAAATCCTGGAATAAAGAAAGAGAGTATTGGGATCAAAGTGAAGCAAAACAGAGCTAACTTGATACATCAGTGTGAGATCCAGGAAGGCAGGAAGCAAGGGTTAAAGTCAATTATTTCAGAATTTGAGGTAGTAGCGCATGCAGAGTACTTGATTAAGTTTGACTTAAACTTATCTTTGAGTTATTTGAGAATGTTCTGTAATACCTTTTGATCACATTTCCCCTCCCCACGGACTCCCAGTTCTCCCCATCTCTCTTCCCCAGACAACATTGCGCCCTCTTTTATTTTTCCACCTGTTAAGTCCATTCTGTACTGCCCATGTAGTCTTGGATGTGTGGCCTCCCACTGGAGCATGGTGGACTTACAAAGGACTAAGCTCAGAAAAGAAATCAATCCTTTCCCAACAGTTTACAACTGCCAAATACCTTCTAGGTTCCTGGTGAGATTTAGTCTGGCTGAGATCATTCCAGTCTTGCGAATGCTGTTGTAACTGCTATGCCTTCATAAGTGCTGCCTCCTGTCCTGCTTTGTCTGGACGACACTGTTTTCTTGTAATCATCAAATGCCTCTGACTGTTATTCTTCTACACTCACTCTTCTACAAAGATTCATGAGACTTGGGAGGAGGGAGTGTGATAGTGATATTTAGGGCTGAGCATCCGATAATGTCTTCTGCACCTTGCCACTTGTTGGGTATCTGCGTTAATTACTAGTTTCTGCAAATAGAAGCTTCTCTGGCACTCACAGCATGTGACTAGACTGGTTAAAGGGCTTGGAGGAGAATCTATTACTTTTACTTTGCTAAATGGACATGTAGTGTTAAACTAACTTCTAGTGACTTATTGTTATACCCATTGATTATGCAGTTCTCAGCTCTCACCAGGGAAATTTCTACTAGGTTTGATCTTACACAGAGAGTGTGATAAATGATCTTATAAGTAAAAGGAGACATAAATATGAAAGGTAATGGGTACTTAAAAATTACAAGTTAGTCATCACACACGATCTTTTGAGATCAATCAAAGTCATATATAGAAAATAATTCAATAAAAATTAGTGGGATTTTTTTTTTTGAGGAAAGGGGTTGAAAACCGATCAGGGAATATGTTTGATGTGTAATGGTCTGAGGGAGGATTGAGTTAAGGACTCTAAAGTTGAGTCAGAGCTGAACAGGGAGCATGGCTGTTGATGAGTTCTGACATCAGGGTTCAGTGGGTTGTTTATATGAGCTGTATCAAGCCATTCAGGGTGAAACAGTCCCCACATCGCTTCAAAGCATAGATGATATTCTCAATCTCTGCTTGAAGTCAACAGCTTAAAGAAGAAAGCACTCAAGAGAAAACCAAAGACCAACTCAATTTTAAAGCTGTGGGAATGTTAAAATATTTTCAAATGGGTTCCTCCAGTAAATATTGTAAAGTCAATAGAAATATTTTTATAGTGGAATACAAAATTCCTGCCTTATACTGGTGCTAAATGGAACTCTTTTTAGCTTATGACAAGAAGAAATGTAAGATAGTGTGCTATGATTTACAGACAAGCTATGCCCTAATAGCTATGTCCTTAGTAGTGCTCCTAGCTGTGGGGTGGACTGTGTGGCTGTGGCCCTGCTGTTGGCCTGTCCCCACACAGAGTATGAGGCAATAGGAGCAGTCTGATCTGAAGTCTGAGCCAGGTGACTGCTAGGACAGACTCCTCAGCAGGTTTCCTGTGTGTTCACTTCTGCTTCTTAATGTCTTACATTGATAACCTGTATGGCTGACCTATTTTGCGTTGCTCTCATGAAATAAGAGCTATAATTATTCACTTTTGTCACCACCTAGGACAAACTTTTCCATAAAACAGTGCCAAGAAAACACTTGGTGGATGAATCTAATCAAAGAAGCTGTGTTACAGTGAGAAGTCTATTGGCTTGTGAGCCAGCAATTTGGTTTGAAGCCCAGGCTGCTAATGATTAACCACCTTCTGTCAGGATACTTCCTCCCCCATCAGCTAAGACTTCCCCTTGGGAGCCTCCCAGACACCCACACTATCCAGCATTCAGAATGAACTCATTGTACTGTGCTTTCCCACAAAGCCATGTTTCCCCTTGGGCAGGTTACACTCTGCTGTTTCCTCTATGAGCTGGTAGGTAGGTGCTTTCAGTACAGACTCTTTTTTTTTTCCCTGCATATTAGAGACTCACTCTGGTCAGGCTTGTGTAGGTGCTAGCAAAACAAGAATGAGTGGCTTAACTTACGTGACAGTGGGAAGACAATAGCATGGTATTGGGGTTTCCAAGAACGTTCTTTAGAGAACAGACTGTCTTTCTCCCACTGCAATACTAATTCCAATAGCCACACCTCTCTTCCAACCCTGACTTCAATACTAATTCTAAAACACTTTGTTACCAAGCAACAATTGCATTTTCTCCATTCCTTATTCCCAGGGCTTATCATGCCAGCCACTGTCAAAACTACCTTAGAATATCTACCTAAAAGGTGGAGAAGTTTATTATGTCCTATAGTATCAGGGGTTGCAGAGAGGCAAAGTGGCTCACCTTATGGCAGCCAGGCATCAACAAAGGAGGAGGAGCTTAGGTCTCTGCTTCTCCTTCAAGGGTACATTGAAGGGTACATCTTCCTGGTAGGTCACATCTTCAGTGACCTAACTTCCTGCAACTTGGCTCTATCTTTTCAACATAGGGTCTTTGGGGGACCCTTAAGCTCTAAATCACGGCATGTCTTTAAGATAGGAGCCATTGTCCCCATTTTCAGGTCTTTGGAGAAGTGAAGAAATGGCCTTGAATCATTGTCATGGCTGATCTGGAATTTGATCTCCACATGTGTAATTTTTGGGTTGTCATTAAGAGATTTTTTTTTCAGGACCCTGTGTGATTATGCTCTCCGAAAGGCTGACCTTAAAAGTTAATCTAGTTATTAAATATCATCAGGTTCCTCATAGCTAGCAGGCTCATTTCTAGGCTCCGAGGTAGATGAGTTTGACTAGTGAGCAGGACAGCAGTCTTTAGGAGAGAAATAGCTGTTAAAGGCTTTAAGAAAGAAACTAGATCAGATAAAAACAAAACAAAACAAAACAAAACAAAGCAAAGCAAAACAAAACAAAACCAGTAACCATCACAATCCTGATCTGACTTAAAAAAAAAAAAAAAACCTTTGTATCTGATGGAATGTTTTCCTATGATACATGATAGGATTTACACAAAGGTAAAAACATATGTGAAGAAATATGTGACCCCTTCAGATATGCAAAATGTGATGTCTCACCACCAGTGGGAATTACAGACTCTGGAAACCAGCTGTGTCTACAGAGACTGATTGACTGGCTAGGACTGCAGTGATACGGAGAGGTTGGAATGTTGCAGGGCCAGAGGCTCATTATCTTATCTTGCGCTAGTGTTAGCCCCATGAGTAGCTATTCCTAGCTATTCCTTGCCCACCTCTGTGTCATAACTAATATCCTGTGACTAATAGACAAACACCGTTTGAAATTTATTAGCTTAGGAGACCACTATATCCCATGAATTTCAAAGCCAAGAAAGTCATCAGCTAACATCTGGGACACATAGAAAAGCTTACCAATAGATTATCTGTTGTAATCACCCCTTTTGATGTACCTACCAATGTGTTTTAAACTCCCCGATTGTTCTCCTTTGACCTTCTTTGCTCAATGAAACTGTAAAACTTCATGAAGCTACTTCCAGCTTAGAACATAGAATTTGGGGTAAATCTGTGGTCCTAGGACATGTTCATTTAACTTTAACTCCAGAATAAACTATTACTTATTCACTTAAGGAAAAAAAAGTTATGCTAGTGAGAGCCAGTATCAGGTGCCCTGTTTGATTTTGAATCTGTAGTTGTTCAATAACATAGTGAAGTAGCTATTCATAAAAAGGCTATAGACAATATTAGTAATTCAGGAATGAAAACTACAGGCTTTTTTTTCAAAGTATAAATCTATTAGTTACTATGTTTGTACATATAAAATTGTACAGATGTCTGCAGACAGCCCATGAAACACTTCTCTCTATACTAGTATCTAGTGTTTAATATGGAGACATCCTTATAAAGTCATTTTTTTTTGAATCCATTATTTGTTGGTCAACTACTCCTCCTAGAGTAGTTGATATACCTCTTGTCATTTTTATTGGAGAAAACTGATTTTCCTCTCCCTGGAGATGTAAGTGACAATTTTATTGTTAACTAGTTTTACATTCATCCCATCATTCATTTTTTTAAAAAAATAGTAAAATAAAATATTACAAGATAAAACAAAACCTATCACATAGAAATTAGACAATACAAATGAATAGTAGGAAAAAAAGTCTCAAAGAAGGTATAAGAGTCAGAGACCCAATTGTTCACACACTCAGGAGTCCCTTAAAATCACCAAACTGAAAGCTATTATATAAGCACAGAGGACCTGGTGCAGACCTGTGTAGGCCCTGTTCAGGTTCTGTGCATGGTGTTTTTATCTATGTGAGTTCATAGAAACTTTCCTCCTGTTGATTTAAAAGGCTTTGTTTTCTTTTCTCCATCACCTCTGACTCTTTTTGTGTGTGTGTGTGTGTGTGTGTGTGTGAAGTATTTTTTTTAATTAGGTATTTGTTTCATTTAAATTTCCAATGCTATCCCAAAAGTCCCCGACATGCTCCCCCACCCACTCCCTACCCACCCACTCCCACTTCGTGGCCCTGGCGTTCCCCTGTACTGAGGCAGATAAAGTTTGCATGACCAATGGGCCTCTCTTTCCACTGATGGCCTACTAGGCCATCTTCTGATACATATGCAGCTAGAGACAAGAGCTCTGGGGAGTACTGGTTAGTTCATAATGTTGTTCCACCTATAGGGTTGCAGATCCCTTTAGCTCCTTGGGTACTTTCTCTAGCTCCTCCATTGGGGGCCCTGTGATCCATCCAATAGCTGACTGTGAGCATCCACTTCCGTGTTTGCTATGCCCTGGCATAGTCTCATAAGAGACAGCTATATCTGGGTCCTTACAGCAAAATATTGCTAGTGTATGCAATGGTGTCAGCGTTTGGAAGCTGATTATGGGATGGATACCCGGATATGGCAGTCTCTAGATGGTCCATCCTTTTGTCTCAGCTCCAAACTGTGTCTCTGTAACTCCTTCCATGGGTGTTTTGTTCCCAATTCTAAGAAGGGGCAAACTGTCCACATTTTGGTCTTCGTTCTTCTTGAGTTTCATGCGTTTAGCAAATTTTATCTTATATCTTGGGTATTCTAAGTTTCTGGGCTAATATCCACTTATCAGTGAGTACATATTGTGTGAGTTCCTTTGTGAATATGTTACCTCACTCAGGATGATGCCCTCCAGATCCATCCATTTGCCTAGGAATTTCATAAATTCATTCCTTTTAATAGCTGAGTAGTACTCCATTGTGTAAATGTACCACATTTTCTGTATCCATTCCTCTGTTGAGGGGCATCTCGGTTCTTTCCAGCTTCTGCCCATTATAAATAAGGCTGCTATAAACATAGTGGAGCACATGTCCTTCTTACTGGTTGGAACATCTGGATATATGCCCAGGAGACTCTTCATGCTCTTTCCTCTGCCTCTTCAAAGTGGTTGCCTGAGCTCTAGGGGGTTTGATGGAGACATCTCATTTAGGGCTGGATATTTGAAGGTGTCACTCTTTGCTTAATATCTGGCTGTGGGTGTCTATATTTGTTCTCATCTGCTACAGGAGGAAGCTTCTCTGATGGTGGCTGAATAAGGTACTGATCTGTGAGTATAGCTGAATGTCATTAGGTCATTTTCATCCCTACATTTTTTTTCTTTTTTCTTTCTTTTTCGTTTTTGTTTTCGTTTTCCTTTTCTTTTCTTTTCTTTTCTTTTCTTTTCTTTTCTTTTCTTTTCTTTTCTTTTCTTCTTTCTTTCTTCTTCTTCTTCTTCTTTTTTTTTTTTTTTTTTTTTTTTAGTTTACCATAGGTCATCGAGCTATCTAGTCTCGGGTCCTTGGTTATCCAAGCAGTGTCAGATATGGGTTCCATCTTGTGGAATGGGTCTTATGACAATCAGTTATTTCTTGGTAACTGCGATAGCATTGCCTTAGCACATCTTATAGGTAGTAAGTATCATTGAATCATAAGGATTTGTAGTTGGCTTGGTGTTTATGCTTCTCCTCTTTTAATAGCATGCAGAGTCACCCCTGTAACAAAGATACTGGAATCTAGGGATGAAGGTTCTATGTAGGCTCTAGGTCAACATCTCCATCTTTAATGATCTGTGTGTCAACACCCACACAGCTTATTGTCTTAAGCAATAGGGCCTCACTGTCAGTTTGTGGGAATAAGTACAACAAAGTTGGCAACAACTTGAGTTGTTTGGGGATTTTTATGGGATCACTTTGGCCAACAACTCAATTAGATATATTCTAATCCCCATACTGGAAGCTTTGTTGGGTGACAAGAGATGGTCACTCCTGACTCTGTCTCCCCCGTTATTTGGTGATTTCATTTAGATCACCTTCATATATGTTTATATTTTAGGACTTTTCTAGTGTATTAGGTTTCTATACAACCACTCAAATGGCCCTTAGTTTTGGCAATCTCTCCCCATATTCCCTTCCACTACCTTCTCCCATCTCCCCTCCCCATTAAACAGTAAGTACTCTTAATAAACTGCAGGAAAATTACTATAATTTATAAAAGTGGTATTTGTTAATTAAAATGTTGTGACATATGAATAATTTATAGTTATACATTTATATATTGTGTCATATATTTCCAGACAAATGCTACTGAATACATATCTTCCTATGTAAATAAATACAATCTTACTAAATTCTGCATTCATATTTTTTTTATTATTCTCAGATATTTTATTCTCAGATCTTGAAATTTGAGCATTTCTCTCAAAAGTTGTCTGAGGTTGAAAACTATATGAGTAATTTTATTCTTTTGTATTTCATTTAAGGTATTTTAGTCAGAATAGATATGCTAATGCTCAGTAAGTATGTATATTAAAAAATATACTCACCATCCATCCATCCATCCATCCATCCATCCATCCATCCATCCCAGCAAATCGACAAACCAAAGTATAAACACCTTTTATCATATTAGTAAGAATTCAAATAGATATTTCAGGTTTAAGTATCAACTTACATAAGAGAATGAAATAAATGCTAATTTTTTATAAATAATGACTGATTGATAGTCATTTAGGAATCTTAGTATAACTGAAATTTTCTACCTGCAATATCATTAGCAAAGTTTGCTTTTAAGCACTTTTGAGGCCATGACAAAGCATTTTGTAGAAAGAAAATAACAAGGTCTATTATATTTTGAGACAGGCCCATGATCTCAGGACTTGGGAGACTGATAGGTTAGTGAGTTCAAGAACAACGTGGACCACATGTCAAACAGAGAGCTGGGAGCGGGGAGGGATCTAGGATGAGAAGAGTTTAGATGTGCAGTTACATCAGAAGAGAAAAGGCTCTTTCAGGCTGTGAAGGAAATGTTTGTTTTGTATGATCCCCAAAGCAAATCTCATTGACTTAATAAATGAATCCAGTGTCATGTTTGGTTATTCCAGGGCTGACATTTTCTCAGGTTACGTTAGGTGACTGTGGTGCATTGTCACGACCAGGCACACTCTGAAAGGGGAGACAGGAAACTCTGAGGCAGCCTGAAGCTCAGGATCAGCAACGCTGGGAGCTGGAGTGATTGCAGTCATCCATCATGCTGGTGACTCAGTACCTGCTTTTTGGCTTCCTTCTGCAATGCCTTCTATACCATCATCAATTACTCCTTTCAAATCTCCCATTTCTGCCTGGTGGTTTCAGATATTCCATTTCGATTTAAAAATAGAAATGAAGAGTAGTTTGAGGTGTACTGTATGCTAAGCACATTCTCCTTTTTATTCTCACAAATAACCTTCTGAACAAGGTGTGGGATGTTTATCTCTTAGGATCATTCATCATCTGTGACCTTAAATTACTATGTAGGGACCCACAGAGAGCAAACTTGGAAAATATTCCATAATAAACTTAAAGCCAATAGATTGTCCACTCAAATCCTCCTCCCAACTAGATATTAATATATTAACTACTCTTGTATCATTGTGACAAAAAAGGGAGATTTAGTGTAACTTGAGGTATCAGACGTTTAGCCCATGGCGTTATTCTATCTCTCATGGAGATGGGACCATGGCACACAGGAAACGTTGGGAAAGAAGAGGGTCTAGAGACAAGATAGATCTAAGAACCCAAGGCCCACTTCTTCCCATTAGGTGCAAGACCTTCCAAAAGAGCACCAGAAGATGTAGAGCTAGCCAAGTATAATTTTGCAGCCCAGCCATACCATTCTGTCTCTGGTCCCCAAAGGCTCACAGTCATCTTATATCAGTATTTGCTTGTGTCTAATGAGAGTTTCCAATGCTTAAAGACCCAACATTGTTGAGAGTCAAAGTTCATAAATCTCCTGAGTCTCAAGAGAAAATCTTAAGTGTGACTACTGTCATATAACCAGATAGGTACATATTTCTAGGCTATCATAGCTTAGTAATCATTCCCACTCTAAAAGGGAAAAACAGGAGAGTAGCAAATAGAGTTTGGTGCAAAACTAAGACCAAAACCCAACAGGGAATCATTAAATCCTTTAACCCTGTGTCTATCATTCAGGGCATGTGGTGGTAGAACACGAGATCCAACACGATAAACAACTTTAGCTCTGTGGCCTTTTCATTATCAGGCCACATGGTCTTTTTCCTAGGCTGACATAACTTGCTGCCCTTGGCTTTCCTCAGCAAATGGTCCATATTCTTGCTATTGGCGTCTATACTCCACCTTTGCGGTTTCATGTGTTGTTACATTAGGCAATGCCTCCAGAGACCTAAAGACTCTCATACATACAGTGTGTGTGGTCTTTTAGGCCTCCATGGACCTGAAACTCTTGGATTCTGTGTCACATGAATGATGCTAAGGTCTCCTGTTGGCTTTTGACTGTAGAAAACCCTTTTGATGGTGGCTGCAGTAGCCTCTGAGGGCCTGAGCAGTTGAACACAGGGAGACATTTCTTAGGTAACCCTGTGTGAGCAGGATACCCCATAGTGCTCTTTACTCAAAGGAAAGTCTTTTAAAATGAGGGTATGATTTCATGTCATGGAGTTCTCAATGGAAGAGGTCTGACAAATTCCTGAAATGGCCTCCAGGAATTTTTCCTGTTATCTCTGCAAAGTGCCTGGCTTCATTTGACTGTAAAGACTCTTTAACTACCATGCCCTCCTGGTCTACAACTGGAACTTTTTCTGTCTGACAAAAAAGGTTTTTTTTTTTTTTCTTCCTTTTTCTTTTTCTTTTTCCTTTTCTTTTTCTTTTTCTTTTTCTTTTTCTTTTTCTTTTTCTTTTTCTTTTCTCTTCTCTCTCTTCTCTTCTCTTCTCTTCTCTTCTCTTCTCTTCTCTTCTCTTCTCTTCTCTTCCTTTCTTTTCTTTTTTTTTTTTTTCAAGATTATTTTCCAAATCCTTCAGCTCTACTCTTTGCTTCAAAATTTTGGTATAAACATGGCTAAAAGCTGTCAGAATCATCTGCAATGTCCACGTGGCCTATTAATTTGGCCTTACCAAAAATTTTGAGAAAATGCAGAAAAATTACTTTCAGTAATATAATCGGAATTACAATAATCTCTCAACAGAGCCTTCTTTCCCATCTAAGCCTTCTTCCTGTCCCTATTCTGCTCTCTTAACTCCTGCCAAATTGTCTCATTAAGTTGAACATACAGCACTCTAGGCTGTAGGTTTTCTATGTGATTATTGTATCATCATGACACAGTACATGACATAAAGGGAGGGATCATTTATTTTGGGCCATAGTTTTAGAGGGTTCAGTCTGAGGTTACTTGGCCTATGTGCTTGGATAGATCATCATGTCAAGGGATGGGAAGGAGAGGGAGGGAGAGAGTTGAACAAGATATGTTCAAAGACCCATTCTCAGGGACCTACTTACTACAGCTCTGAAGTTAAGGGACTTAGTGTTCAACACATGAGGTTGAGAATGACATTTTGTGTTCCAACCATAATGATTAGTTTTGGCAATTAACAACTATTCATGTTATGTAAATTTCATGTAAAACATAAAAGCCACAACTGAAGGTATAGCATTTCAAGAAGTGGAAATCAGTAGAAAAGCCATTAACAAGTGAAGGGGGCTGGTGAGATGGCTCAGTGGGTAAGAGCACCCGACTGCTCTTCCGAAGGTCCAGAGTTCAAATCCCAGCAACCACATGGTGGCTCACAACCATCCACGAGATCTGGCGCCCTCTTCTGGAGTGTCTGAAGACAGCTACAGTGTACTTACATATAATAAATAAATCTTAAAAAAAAAAAACCAACAAAAAAAAAAAACCAAGTGAAGGCCTGGCAGTGGGGGTAGCTATCAATAAGAAAGATTAAACGAACACAAATAATGTCACAATAAGCACATTGAAAGAGAATGCTCAAGCACCGAAATAAACATTTTTAAAGTTTTGAAATACATATATATTACAAAAATGTAATATGAGTGAAACACGGTGGAGTATATTGTCTTTAATCCTAGAACTGGAGAGGCAGATGCAGACAGGTCTTTGTAAGTTCAAGCCAGCCAAATCTACACAGAGAGTTACAAACCAAACAGGGTAACACAGTGAGATCCTGCTTTAAAACAAAACAAAAGAAAAAAAAAACAAACTGAAAAATGTAGAGTAAATAAACTGTGTTATGCTTTCATTTTGTTTATTCTTTGTAACTTCCTAATTTGAAATGTTTTTCATTCTAATACTTTGTAATTAAAATTATCATGGGACTCTCCTAACTACTGGAACAGGGGCTATTCCTGATTTTTTTGCCTGTTTGTGGGTTCCATTCCCCTAATTGGCCTCAGTGGGAGAGGATGTGCCTAGTCCTGCAGGGACTTAATGTGTCAGGGTGGGATGTCTTCAGAGAGGAGACAGGGATGGGGGAGTGGGGAGAGTAACTGTGGGAAGAGAGGACTGGGGGGAGGCGGGATGGATATTGGGATGTAAAGTGAATAAGTAAATAAAATAATGAAAAATTAACCTAAATATTCTTAATATCTTTATTTTTGTTTTAATAATTCTGTTTTGTTTTTATGATGAAGCCATAATCAATATCTCTTCACGATTCATTCACAAATTTTGGACTTTTCTGTAATGGTTTTATTTCTGGGTGGTTTCTGAACTATTCTCAATTACTCTTTGTAATTTTAACAATGAATACTAATTATGCTATTTTCTAATTGTACAAAGACCAGAACAATGTGCTTACTTGCTTTCAAGCTTTATAGCTGATGAGAAAGCGGGAATTAGAACTCAGACATATGAAGTCCCACACTCATATCTGTTTGAGTGTTTTTAGATATGGTCTCTTATTCATCAGCTGTTATTCATCAGCTCTCTGTATAGCCTAAGCTGGCCTCTAACCTGTGATCTCACTGTGAACGCTCCTTTGTAGCTCTGGGATTACAGATGGATGATACCATACCCAACTCACATTATTTTTACATACTAAGTCGTACTGTCCCTGTCCCTTATTGTTGTGTGCCTTTTCCTGGGGAGAGAACACATGCATTTTCACCCCAGGCAGGGCACTGAGAACAGGACAAATAAGTGATTCAGACTAAGTGTAGCTTAGTGAACCAATGGGTTTATTGAGGTTGCTTACAGGGTCATTGGTCACACACAGGTAATGGCACCAATTGAAAAATCTCAGCTCCAGTGTGAACGGCAACTCACAAAGCATCTCTGGCTTGTTTAAATGTTCTTTTATTTATTTATTTAAATTTTTTATTTAAAACTTTTTTGAAAATTTAGTTATTATTTTTCTTTTATGTATATGAATGCTCTGCCACTATGTAAGTATGTGCTTTGTATGTGTGTCTGGTACCCACAGAAGTGGGCACTGGGTCCTCTGAAACTGGAGTTAAGCAAGGTTGTAAACTGCTATGTGGATGCTGGGACTTCCAGGTCCTCTGCAGGAACTGCAAGTGCCCTGACCCATCTCTCCAACCCTGGACTTCTTGCTGTCAGCTCCATAGGAGAATGTCCTTTTCCAAGCAGGTGTTCATTATCTGTACAATCCTGTGGAAGGCCTTGTGAGGTCTCTAACCTTCTACACTTGTTCCTGATCTTTTAAGTTTCCTTAGGACTCTCAATCTTATGAAATTCTATCTGTTTTCAGGAGGAACATCTGTTTTTTATCTCAAATTATGATTAGCAGAAGTTACTGTTTTAGTCTGGCTTGTCACCAACATGCTTAGAGGATTCCCATTGAACAGAGCTCTGATTCCAAAACATTTTGAGCACAAATCCTTGGTCTAATCAGTTGCCGTTAGCTTAATGGCAAGATTATAGAATGCATGGTTAGTTACTTTCAGTAACTTTCTTTACTGTTTTTTATTTGAAAACAAAACAAAACTTCGAATCCAGCACAGTTTCTATCTTTTTTTTTAAAAAGATTTATTTATTTATTATATGTAAGTACACTGTAGCTGTCTTCAGACACACCAGAAGAGGGAGTCAGATCTCGTTACGGATGGTTGTGAGCCACCATGTGGTTGCTGGGATTTGAACTAAGGACCTTTGGAAGAGCAGTTAGGTGCTCTTACCTGCTGAGCCATCTCACCAGCCCTAGTTTCTATCTTCTTAAAAAGTGGAATAAATGATATGAAGTCTCTTGAATGGACCATCTGTTTCTATTTGTTTCTATTTAAACAGGCAACCTAAATAAATAGAAGATGCAGCTGTAGCTTCACTCCTACCAGAAGTGATGACATAATACACAATGTCTTTTTCTATTCAATGTTCCACATAACTTTATCTTTACTCTCATGGGTTATGTTAGTTTTGCTACTTGGAGAGTGGCTTTGCTATTCTGCTCTTCTGAAATACATTTGGAAGTCGTTGGTGTGTGCACTATAATATGACTGAGTGTAGGCATTTGCATCGTCCAGATATTTATCCTTATTGGTCCCCAGATTTTTGTGGAATAAGGCACGATCTCCTAGAACATAATGGTGTGATTTTCCAAGCCAGGTATGATAATAGGGTTAGAGAAACAGGAATGCCAATTTGAAGCCTTACTAAGTAAGGGTCACCTACAATTATTATGATTATTATTTTGGAGATAGGGTCTTCTGGAAGTAGGCTGATCCCGATCTACCTGCTTCCACCTCTAAAACTACTGGAATTGCAAGTGTTTCACACTAGCCCGATTTAAGATTTGTCAATGATGGACTTTGGGGCAGACTGTTATTTTCCTTTTGTTGCGACAAGTTACTCACAGGTCCCAAAAGACATTTTAGTTTTAACTTTAAAATCCCACTCATAACATCTTACATGTAGACAGCATACTATAAATTGAGAATGTCTTTAACCTACACTTTTTCATTTCATTGTCAGAAAGCTCTATGAGATGGGAAAGGGAAATGGCATGAACCAGTTTAAAGAATTTGAGGATGACAAGATTGACCTAATGTCTAAGACAAATACTAGTCCATCCCTGAGATGATTCTCCTGACTCCTGACTGTGCTTGCCTTGCTCTCTGTAATAAAGAGAATGAGGTAGGGGTGAAATGATGGTGAACATCAGACATCCAATACCATCGGTGTGCTTAATAGTCATTCTCTTTTAATTAAAAAGTACTATTAGCATATATATATATATATATATATATATATATATATATGCATGGTATGTATGTGTGTGTGTGCACCCTCAAACCATGGCACAAATATGGCAGCTAGAGGACAAGTTTGTGAAGCAGGTTCTTTCATTCCACCTTTACATGATGGTCTGGAGATTGAACTCAAAGTGCCAGGCCACAACAGCAAACACCTTTACCCACAGAACCAATTATGCAGTTTTAATTTTTAATTGTTTTGCATATTTTGACTACATAACTGTCTTAAGTTAATTTTCTCTGTTAGGAAGATTCATATATCTACTTTATGTCTGACAAAATTATAGAAAAACAATGAATTTGTAGTAGGAAAGCCAACTGGCTAATGAAATAGTAGGGTAGTTGCTGAATATTTAACAAAAGGGAATTACTCTCCTTACTCAGATCAGATTTTAGAATTTACCCATTTTTTAACCTTTTTAAAAAACATTTTATTTATTATTTCTTGCTTAAATTTGTTTTAGTAACTATAATTAATCCTATAAATTAAAACTTTTAAAAAAGTTTTATTTTTCTATTTTTAGTTGTCTTGGCTAGTATACCTTTATATTTTTTTTCTTTAGGAAAATAATGCTTACTTCTACACATTTACTTAGAAAAGAATTAAACACAAAACACAGCAAAAAAAAAAAATGCATTCAATAAAGACTCAGCCTTAAGACACATGACATGCTTTATTTGTAATAATTTTTAGGGTCAAGGTTTTTTGTTTTGGGGTGTGTGTGTGTGTGTGTGTGCACGTATATGTGTATGTATGTGTATTTGGTGGAGAGAAAATTGATCAAAATTCTGTGTAATTATATTTCTGATGGATTTATTATTCATTATTATTATTGTATTTTAAAATTATGCTTTACAACTATGTGTATTCAGGAATGTGCTTCTGCACAAAGATTGGCGGTGGGCAGTAGTAATATAGTTGTTGCAATGGTCTGGAATGGAAACGTCGTGACGTGCACAGACTGATTTTATCATATGACCCATTTCATGGCAGAACTTATTGGCTAAGAAATATAGCGAGCGAGCCATTTTTAGCAAGCTGAAATAAGCAAAGCTTTTTTTAGAGCCATGTCCTCGCTGGGAGTGCTCAGGATGGCATAGTTTTGACTCTGGGCACTTTGAACCTTCCTGATTTTCCCGACTGGTTGCTTGAGGCCAAGCTAAGAAAAGATTCAAAATGAAGAAACACATTGTAAGGCAGTTGTGTTTCGTTTTAAGGTCTGATAAAAATGTGTCTTGGGCATTTGAACACTTTGTCCCCAGCTGCTGGCTGTTTGGGGAGGTCAGGTGGTGGAGCCTTTCTACAGGAAGTGCGTCACTTGGGGTGGGCTTTGGGATGGAAAGCCTCATGATGCCCGCAGTTTGTTTTCTCTGTTTCGTGCACATGGTTCAAGATGTGAGCTCTCAGTTTCCTTCTCTTGCTGCTATGCCTTCCCACCATGGACTCCCGTCCCTCTGGCACCACGAGCTCCCCAATCTGTTTCATTTGTAAGTCACTTCCGTCATCATATTGCAGCAGAAAACTAATATACCTCCCATGGTACCTGACATATCGAGATGTTACACAGACATGAATTTCTGAATCTCGGTTATGTAATCATGCTTAATTCTTTTATAGGTTGGTATATACATTAATACAAAACTTAAATTATAAAAATCCACATATATTGTTTTTATTATGCTTGTTCCCCAAAGATTTTTCAGAGTCAATGGGTTAGGAATTCCTTTTTCTCATGATTATTAAAAAAAAAAAAATCTTCCTAATGAACTCCGCCCTCTCATCCGTGGACATTGATATTCAGAGCGACTCGTGCTCATTAGCCATGCATCCAGATAAAGGCTGTGTGTGCATGCCAGGCATTCCACATACCCAGTGGAGGGAGTAAGATCCTGAATGGGCAGGCCAAGTCTCTGCATGCTCAGACTAGTTGGGAGGAGGCACGAAGCTTCTAAATGTTATGCCCTGAAAGAGTTGCAAGACCAAATACACATTTCTAAGTACTTCCACAGTTACAATAATTGACCAGGAAATACTGACAGAAAGAGTAATTTTATCAGCAGAGGACAAAGTGTTTCTGAACAGTTCTGCAATGCATGATCGAGTTTTGGGGCATGGCTTTGTACTTCAATAAAACTAAATGAAAGGAGGAGTGGGTTGGGATAAGAGGCAGGGTGGAAAATGTGCTTGAGAAAGAAGAGGATTTGATATGATCAAGTAAAACCCATGGATCATATCCATCCTTGTTACAAAGGAACAGTCACTGTAGTTGAACTTTATTTTGAAAATGGTTTCCTGCTTTCTTTCTTTGCTTCTGCTTACACTGCATGAATGACTTAGCTTTAACTTGGTCATAAAATAAGCACCCACTTTTTCTGCACCACCAATGATGGTCCTTGTTGTTTAGATTTTGTGTGTGTGTGTGTGTGTGTGAGAGAGAGAGAGAGAGAAGAATGTATATTTTTTTTCTTTTCCCTCTCGATGGAGCTGATTCTTTTGCATCTAAATGACCATAGATACTTGAGGACAAAGGTGGGATTTAGGAAAGGTAGCAGTAGTAACTAAAAATCTATAGCACCATTGTCTTTGATACATCCTAAAATTAGTACTTAATTGGTTGGAACAGAAAGACCACTTTAAAGAACTGGTTCTCAACTGAGATTGCTACTCTCCTGTACAGGAGGATATTTGGTAAGGCCTGGAGATGTTTTCATTGGCCTACCTTTCTGATCTGTTCTTTCCTCTTCTCTCTCTCTCTCTCTCTCTCTCTCTCTCTCTCTCTCTCTCTCTCTCTCTCTCTCTCTCTCTCTCTCTTCTGCTCTACCCCACATCACCCCAAGACAATCCCTTTTTTGTTTTACCTTATTGCAGTGAACTATATAAAATCACGAGATAAAAATAATCATGTGCTATAAAGTCAATGTTAAGAATCTATAGTACCTTTGTCTGTGTTACATTCTAAAACTAGGCTGGAACAGGAACACCACATTAAATTTGTGGGAGGGTAGGTGGTATAGTCTTGTTAGAGGAAGAAGTGTGTCATTTGGGGTGGGCTTTGGGATGAAAAGCCTCATGCTGCTCACAGTTTGCTTTTTCTCTGTTTTGTGCACCTGGTTGAAGATGTGAGCTCTCAGCTTCTTCCTTTTGCTGTCTTGCCTTCCCACCATAGGCTTCTGTCCCCCTGGAAACAAGAGCTCCCCCAAACAAACAAACAAACAAACAAGCAAACAAACAACAACACACAAGAAGTACATGAGAATATGCTTCCTGGCATTGGGTGGGAGAACTCAGTGATATCTTTAAGACACAGAATGGATACCACAGCACTGATCAAAATGTCAATGGTGCTGAGGTAGAGAAGCCTTGCTGGTTTTTAAGGCGATAAAACTTTATTATGAAGAGATGGTATATTACTATACCATTAAAAAGTATGTTGGTTCTAATAATAAAATTTAGAATTTTTTAAAGACAAAGTTGGGAAACACTTATTTTAGAAAGGTATTTCAATTTTATCTCCACTCATTCATCTCATGGCAATACATTATGATGAAGGGATTGGAACTTTTGCTGGATCTCACAGCCAAAATTAACAATATTCTTTGAGGTCACTTAAGACTTCAGACTGCTACCTTACTGTGTACCCAGCCTGTTTGTTTAACATGCCTTTAGGAGAACAATGTAAAAGACAACCTTGCTTGTCTTAGATTTCCCATGTAATTAACTTTTCTAATTGAAGGTAGTGCATAGTTATAATATTAAGTTATGTCCTTGATGCAGAACAATGCATGTGTGTTTCCATGTATATCATTCTTGGAAACAGCAGAAAGACAGAAAGTAGTCTTATAAAATGAATAGCTACTATAAATGTTGAATACAACATGTGGATATTGCTTGTTAAGCAATGATGTTTATAGTTCTGTTTGTTTTCTGGTTTAACTGGAGTCTGATTTAATCACTTGTGAAACTCTGTTAAAGATTTCTGTAAAGTGTCCCTCATTCCTTCCCTATATGATGCTTTATGTACTATTCAATAAGTATAGCGCAAACCCCTTTGTTAGGGAGACAGCCACCCATAGACACACAGGACAGACAGACATGAACACACAGAGACAGACATAGAGACAGATTCACAAGGTTGCCTCCTTCAAGCAGGCACAGATAGAGACTCATACAACAAACACAAAGAACAGAAAACACAGGGAGAGTAAAAAAGAGAGTTAAAATCTGGACTGGCTAAGGGACACACACACACATACACACACACACACACACACACACTCATACACACACACACACAGACACACAGCACACACACACACAGACACACAGAGACTTGATTTCTTTCCTCAATGTGACATTGATGCCTTACTGGTGACTCTTAATGCATTTAAATCAACGTCATATTCAAAAGCATTTATCCACTACCCAGTGTGGGCCAGATCATGTTCTCAGAGTCCTGTTCAGATCATGTCATACCCTATCCTACATTACTATAAACTGTACAAAATGGTGTTGTCAAGATATGCCTTGCTTTTGCTTTGCAAAACCAGATTTTGACTACATTTTCAAAGTGGAGAATTGTTGGGATTCAGGCTGAACCTGAAACAACTCTACCTGCCCAGCATAAACTATGTGATACAGATTTATAAATGACTGATTCCTGGAAGTAGAAAGGATGCTATTCGACAGAGTTATCAGGATGAATTGATATAGTAAGGGCATATGTGTGTATGAAAATCATACCAGGGAAGTCATACCCAAGATGTTACTGAGTGTAACTGAGAGAGGAGTGTAACTCCTTCACCTGTCCCTCGTAATGTGGTACACTAGATGTCTAACAGTCAGATGATTATCATCTGGTAGTTCCTGTGCATCAAAGATTGACAGGCAGATAACACCTTTGGTTTTCTTGATTCCCTGCTATTGATTTGGCCCACTCAACTGCCATTAACCTGTCTGTATATCTGTTTGCTCATCTAGACCTAGACATCTGTTTCTGCTTTGGACTTGGTTCTGCCCATAGACTTTTACAGCTTCACTTTCAATCTTGTCTCTCATAGCCTGACAGAAACAGCTTCTTCCTTGCCAATGAGATTATTACATTATCAATACTGACTCTACTTGCATTTTGACTAGCCCATTTATGAAACCTCTTGAACTCTATGGTAGCTTCTTTAACTTGTATTCATTCTTACACACACATACACACACACACACACACACACACACACACACACACACACACACAGAGAGAGAGAGAGAGAGACAGAGACAGAGACAGAGACAGAGACAGAGAGAAAGAGAGAGACTGAGAGAGAGAGAGATAGATAGATAGATAGAGAGAGAGAGAGAGAGAGAAACTGAAGGGGGGGAGAAAGAGAGACACAGAGACATACAGAGACAGAGACAGACAGACAGACAGATACTGGCTGATGCTATTGTGGTATGAAAGTTAATAAATTTGGGATAAAAGAACCATGTTTGTCTCAGCCAGATTACAGAGTTAGGCATTATGTGTTGACTTATTTTCAATGAAACTCCCTTCAGATGTATTGTTATCTAATAAATTCTGACATAGTGGAAAGATACACAGGTGTAATTCTCATTGTGTTTCTGCTATGTGCTAATGACAGGCCCCATGTGAGTTAGGATATGGAGCTTCTACATGTACATATGGATTTTCCATATATGACTTGATGAGGTCATTCTTGTTCTTCTCCACAAGCCAAATCAAACCAAACAGAGTCTGCTGGATAGATTTATTGTGATCCATTGTTGCAGGTGGACTGCTGAGTTATTTTTTAAATCTGGGCAAACTGGAGTTTTATTGGTGTTGCTGTTCTTTAGATTTCTACATCAGGTTCAAATTCTTCAGTCAGAAACTATGCTCAGAATCAGACCTCTCTTAATAGTTTCCCAATCAACAGGAACACAACCTTTCTTTCAAAGTAGTGTACCATGACATTTTAATTCTTAGACAGGATAAACATAGTAGTGCACATGCTATTGCTTAAGAATTAGATATTAATTTGGGTTTGATCTGGCCTTGCACTGGAAGCTGAGGGGTGAACATGTATGTAGGGTGGAACACTTAGTTTGAGATGTGTTAAAATAAAATCAAATGTCATTTAGACAGAGTTCAAAGCTTTTGATAGACTTAGAAATATAGATTCTTGAAAATGACCTATGGAGGTTGTCCCTAAAGCTACGAATAGATTGAGAATGGATATTAAGTAAAAGGAATGTCTCACATACTGTTTCTGAGGGATGGCAAGAAGTTATGTTGGATTGGACATGATGGAGATTGTTGGTGATCTTGTTGAGCACAGTTTTTGTGAAATGGTGGAAGTCCAGTTAGATCAGGTTGATAAAAGGTCATGAAGAAGTGAAGTGAAAGACTCCAGATATGGTGCTACGTGTTTTGTTAGGCAAGCAAGCAGGGAAATAAGTTTGTAGCAGTGAAGGTGTTATGAACAAAAGAACAATTTTCCACCTGTCCATTCATCCAGCCATTATTTTATTATGTAATTACCCAGCTGAAAGATAGGAGGTTACATAACATGCGAAGTTCTTGAACAGTTCATAGAGGGTGGCAAAGCATGCAGAAATGGAACAGATAATTCTTTAGAACAGAGAGAAAGAATTAAAATGTAGGAAGATATTTTACTGGTGGAAAAATAAGGGGAGTATTCATCCAATTTCTTTTTTTATGCCTAGTGAATTACATTGGATCTTTAGAAGATAATGAGAGTGCTGGCCAGAAATGTTGTGGACTTAAGAAGGCAGAAAGGTCATGAAGTAGTAATTTGGTTGTTGGGGAACACATAGATCAGGAGTGGTTTGCAGTACCCATCAGTATTGAGGTCTACTTGCTATATGAGATTTTTGAATACTGGAATGGAATTGTTACCATGCTGTGTGTTTTGTTTACTTCAGTCCAGCTGATTTTGAGTTAGATAGATCATATACTGAGTCCTTGATTGACATAGAGTAAGTGAGAAAGATGAATGTTACAGAGTAAGAGAGGGTGGGCCATGAGCCTGAGGTGCTCAGAAATGAGTCTCTCATCACTGGCATTGTGTATAATTGTTAGCACATGGTGATATGAAACCTCGGATGGTCTTGTAGTTGCCTTCCTTATTGATTCTTTTCCATTGGATACTTTTTGGCTTCTTTGTCAAATATCAAATATCCATAGGTATGTGGATTTACTTCTGGGTCTTTGATTTGATTCCATTGAACAAAATGTCTGTCTTTATGCCAATATCATGTAGTTTTTGTTACTATAGCTCTATAGTACAACTTGAAATCAGGGATTTCAAAAAAGGTACTCTGGAAGTACTTTTATTGTGTAGGATTGTTTTTAGCTATTCTGGGTTTTTAAATTTTTCCCATATGAAGTTGAGAATTGTCCTTTCAAGGTCTGTATATCATTGTGTTAGAGATTTGGTGGAAATTTCATTGACTCTGTAGATTGCCTTGGTAGAAAGACCAATTTCCAATGCTAATCTTACTAATCCATGAATATAGAAGCTATTTCCATGTTCTGAAATTTTCTTCAGTTTATTTATTAAAAGACTTGACATTTTCCTCATACAGTTACTTTAATTGCTTGATTAGGGTTACCCAAGGATATACTATCTGAGCCTAATGTGAAAGCCAGTTTCTTATTTATTTTTTTATTTCTTTCTCAGTCCATTTGTCATTTGTATATAGGAGGGCTACTGAGTTTTTTGAGTTATCTTCTATCCAGTCACTTTGCTGAAAAAGTTTAGAATCTGTACAAATTCCCAGAGGAATATTTAGGGTCCCTTATGTATACTGTCATACCATCTGCAAAAGCAATACGCTGTGTCCCTTTGATCTCCTTCAGTTCTTTTATGCTCTGGCTACACAATAAGCACTAGACTGAATCGATATGGAGAGAGTGGATAAACTTGTTCCTGATTTTAGTGGAATTGTTTTGAGTTTCTATTTAATTTTATGTTGGCTATGTGTTTTCTGCAAACTACCTTTATTATGTTTAGGTATGTCCCTTGTATCCTTAATATCTCCAGAACTTTTATCATGAAAGGGTGTTGGACTTTGTTAAAAGCCTTTTCTCCTTCTAATGAGATTATCATGTGGTTTCTCTTTTTCAGTTTATTTGTATGATGGAGTGCCTTTACTGATTTTTTTTTTTATATTGAACCATCCCTGCATCTCTGGGATTAAGCCTACTCGATCATGGTGGATGATTTTTTTTGATGTGTGCTTGTATTAAGTTTGCAAATATTTTATTGGGTATTTTTGCATTTATGTTCATGAAAGAAATTGGTCTATATTTCTTTGTTGGGTCTTTACACAATTTCATAAAATTAAGTAGGCAGTATTTGTGGAATAATTTGAGGACTATTGGCATCAACCCTTTTTTGAAAGCCTGATAGGCTCAGTGGGTAGTGATGACACATGCCTTTAATCCCAGATCTTTGTGAGTTCGAGGCCATCCTAGTCTACAGAGCAAGAAAAACACACACAGACAAAAAGAAAGAAAGAAAGAAAGAAAGGAAGGAAGGAAGGAAGGAAGGAAGGAAGGAAGGAAGAAAGAAAGAAAGAAAGAAAGAAAGAAAGAAAGAAAGAAAGAAAGAAAGAAAGAAAGAAATAAAGAAAGAAAGAAAGAGAAAGAAAGAAAGAAAATAAATCTGGTAGAATCTGTGCCAAAACCTTTTGGGCTTGAGGGATTTTTTTGGTTAGTAGACTTTTAATAACTGCTTCTATTTCACTATGGGTTATAGATCTATTCAGACTATTTATTTAAACTCGATTTAATTTTGTTAAGTGGTACCTATTGGAAAAATTATCCATTTCTTTTAGATTTTTAGTTTAGTGGAGTACAGGGTTTTAAGATATGTCTTTATGATTTTTCTGGATTTCATTGGTGTCTATTATGTCTCCATTTTTGTGTCTGATTTTGGAAACTGAGATATCCCTTTTTAGCTTTTTAGTTAGATTGAATAAGGGTTTGTTTATCTTGTTGATTTTCTCAAAGAACCAACTCTTGTTTTTCTCATTAGCTTTTTGTATTGTTCTCTTTGTTTCTATTTTGTTGGTTTCAGCCCTTGGTTTGATTATTTTTCGCCTTTTACTGTTCCTCTTGGGTGTGTTTTCTTTTTGTTCTAGAGCTTTCAGATGTGCTGTTAAGTTGCTAACATGAGACCTCTCCAGTTTTTCTATATGGGCCATCAGGGCTATGAACTTTCTTTTTAGCACCACTTTCACTGTCTCATAATGGACATAAGTTTGTGTATCCATTTTCATTGAATTTCAGAAATTCTTTAATTCTTCATTTCTGCCTTCACCCATTTCATTCAGTAGAGGGTTGTTCAGTTTTCATGAGTTTCTAAGCTTTCTGTTGTTTCTGTTTTTAATGATATCCAGCTTTAGTCCATCCTGGTGTGATGGGAGGGAGAAGGTTACTTCAATTTCCTTGCATCTGATAATGGACTAAAGCTCGGACATTGTAATCCAGCCCCAATTAAATGGTGTGCTTTGTAAGAGTTGCTGTGGTCATGATGTCTCTTCACAGCAATAGAAACCCTAATTAAGACACTATTATTTTTAGGTTTGTTTATTTTTCACTGGGTCTCAGATTTTCTGGATATTTTTGCCATGAGTTCTTTAGATTTAACATTTTCTTAGACCAGTGTATCTATTTCTTCCATCATATACTTATTACTCGAGATTTTCTCATCCATCTTTTGTATTCTGTTGGTAAAGCTTGCTTCTGTAGTTCCTACTTGAATTTCTAAATTTTTCATTTCCAGAATTCCCTCGGTTTGTGTTTTCTTTATTGATTCCATTTCCAATTCATGTCCTAAACAGTTTTATTTCCTTACACTGTTTGTTTGTGTTTTCCTGGATTTAATTAAGGGTTTTATTAATTTCCTCGTTAAGGACTTCTATTATATTCATAAATGCTGTTTAAGATCTTTTTTCCCATTAACTAATTAATCAATCAATTAATTAATTTTACATCTTCATCATTGCTCCTTTTTCAAGTCCCCATCACACACAATTCCTCTAAGAGGGTTACCTTGCTCAGGATATTTTCTATTCCTTTCATTTGCCTGCAAACTCTATAATGTCCTTGTTTTTAATAACTGAATGGTATTCCACTGTGTAAATGAACCACATTTTCTGTATCCATACTTCGGTTGAGGGACATCTGGGTTGTTTCCAGTTTCTGACTGTTATAAATAAAGCTACTATGGACACAGGGGAGCACGTGTCCTTGTGGTGGTAGAGCATCTTTTGGGTATATACCTAGAAGAGGTAGAGCTGGGTCTTCAGGTAGAATTATTTCCAATTTTCTGAGAAACTGTCAGATTGATTTCCAGAGTGGTTATACAAGTTTGCTGTCCCACGAAGCAATGGAGGAGTGATCCTCTTGCTTCACATCTTCACCAACACATGCTGTTGCTTGGGTTTTTGATCTTAGCCATTCTGATTGGTGTAAAATGGAATCTCAAGGTCATTTTGATTTGCATTTCTTTGATGACTAAGAACTTTGAACATTTCTTTAAGTGCTTCTCAGCCATTAGAGATTCCATTGTTAAGACTTCTCTGTTTACTCATTTTTGAATTGGGTTATTTGTGTTGTTGTCTAACTTCTTGATTTCTTTATATGGTTTGGATAGTAGCCCTCTGTCAGATATAAGGTTAGTGAAGATAGTTTCCATATCTGCAGGCTATCATTTTGTCCTATTGACAGTGTCCTTTGCCTTGTAGAAGCTTTTCATTTCATGAGGTTCCATTTATCAATTCTTAAACTTAGATCCTGAGCCATGGTGTTCTGTTCAGAAGGTTGTCTCCTGTACCAATGTGTTCAAGAGAAGAATCTCCCATTTTCTCTTCTATTAGATTTAGTGTATCTGGTTTTCTGTTGAGGTCTTTGATCGATTGAATTTGAGTATTGTGCAGGGTGATAAATATGGATCTATTTGCATTCCTCTACATGCAGACATTCCGTTAGATCAGCACTATTTGTTGAAGATGATTTCTTTTTTCTATTATATGGTTTTGGTTTCTTTGTCAAAAATCAAGCATCCATAGATGTGTGGGTTTATTTCTGAATCTTTGATCAGATCCCATTGATTATGCTATCTGTTTCGTACCAATATCATGCAGTTTTTATTATTATTGCTCTTTTTTTGGTGTTTTACTTTGTTCTTTATCTTTTTCTTGTACTTGAGCTGTGGAATGTTCAGTGTCTGCTGTCATAGGATAGCTGGGATGAAGATATATTGACCTGGCTGTTATTGATGGTCCTCTTATACTATTGTCTAGGCATCTAGTTTTGGTATGATTATAGGTCTAAGCACTGATGAATGAGTATGTCTTTTTTGGGTGGGTGTTTAGTTCCTTGGTTCCTTATGTCTTCTTTCTGGATTTTCAGAGTCTATGTTGGCTGTGTGTTATCTGTTTTCCTGGCCCTTTTGGCTTGTGTGTTTTCAGTGCTAATGCCTGCTAATGTTGGAGGCTGGGATACCTTGAGTTGAGCAATGAAAGGTTGGCTGAGATGGTGTTTATGATCTGTTGCTGATGGGATCAAAGAGGAAAGGGAGACCAGAGCAGTTTTCCTGTTAGAGAGTTGGGGTGAGATTGTGGGCATTGGATCTCAGGAGTGGGAGAGGTGTGGGTCTACCTTCAGCTTACTTGTTGCCATGGGAGAAATGGTCTTTAGGTTATCAAGGGGTGGCTGCTGAGGTTGGGAGCTGGGGCAAAGCAAGGAGTGGCAGGGGTTGGGGGAGGTTGGAAGAGGAAGCTCTGTGAGATCCACAGAAAATGGGAGTAGGAGGGCAGGGAAACCTGCTGAGGATATTCTGCTGTGGATCTTGGCATGAAACTTAGGGTCTAGATCTAGGGGAACAGAGGGAGAAGAGAAGATGTGCAGGAGGCCTGCTTGGTTTTCTGGCAGGTGTGGGTTGTGGTTAAGCAGGGAGTGCTTGCTGAGTTGGTACTGGGTTGCAGCAATGAGATGGGGAGAGAAGTTTGGAGAGGATAGTCTGTGATCTTCAGGACATTTGGGCATGAGCGAAGGGAGGCTACAGTTCTATTGCAGCACTAAGGACAGGACTGGGGGGTTGGGTCTGGGGGAACACAGAGAAAAGAAAGTCTGTGCGAAGCCCTGCCCCCTTATTGATTTCTCTTAATTCTTTCCATGCTCTCTTCTGAAATGTTCTCTGAGCCTTAGAGAGAGGTTGATGTACCATTTTAGAGTTTAGCAGTCATGAGTGACGTACTCTCAGCATTTTTGATCAGTTATGAGTCTCATTAATGACTTCTTACTGTAAAAAGCAACTTTTCTGATGAAAGTTGAGAGCACCATTAATCAAGGGGTATAAAGATTGTTATTTGGAAGGCCATTTGACCACATGTGCATTTTGCAAAACAATAATAGAGTCCTCCCTGGGCCTATGACCTCATAGCCACAGGGTCTTGACCAGGTTTACCAGTATTAGGCATGAGTTTCCTATGGGCTAGGCCTCTAATCTAATCAGAAGGTAGCTGTTTACTTTCATAATTATCATGCTACTTTTTAACCTGTGGGTATATCTTGCCAGACAAATTGCTAATGTAGTTTATGGGGTGAAATCTGTTGATTTTGTTTCCTCCTAACATCCTGCATTGAAACTTCTGGCACTGTGAAAGCTGATTGGAGTGAAGAAATTTTTAAGTTCCAGTTTGATGTTTTGTATCTGGCACCTAAGTATGTATGATTTTTAACAATCAGATCTTACTATTTAGTCTTAGTGGGGGACCAAGAACAATGGCAGTATTCTGTATTGGGGGGGTTGCTCTGAGACATCCTTGAACAACAACTCGAAGAAAGGAACCCCACACCAGATACTAGTTTTGCTATTTAGTAACTTTTGGCAGAAGCATCATCCACTTGCCAGATGCCTCCATTAAATTTTCAATTATGTTTTTTAGTATACTTACAAACTAGAAGGTCTGAACGAGGGCTTCTCATATACCTGGAGTTTTGGTTAACCCTGCTCCTAACCCTCTTCCCTGCTTACCCTTTCCAACCCCAGTGTTCTACCCTTTGTGTTCTTGTCACGTGTGCTCTACTCTTCCCCTTCCTTAAGGCCTCTGTTTTCCCCTAACACTGTGTGTATACCTTCTGTACACACTCCAAGTTAAAGACACTTGTCTAAGAATTCAAAGCTAGGATTTGCATATGAAAAAGAACACAGGGTATTTTTCTTTTTTAGGCCTGGGTTACCTCAGTCAGTATAATATTTTCCAGTTCCATTTATTTACTTGCAAATTTCCTAATTTTATTTTTTCTTTATAGCTTAATACACATACACACACACACACACACACACACACACACACACACACATGTATCATACACATACCATATAGAGACATTATAGTACATATATAAGCATATATATACATATACATACACACATATCTATCTATCTATCTATCTATCTATCTATCTATCTATCTATCTATCTATCTTACAGTTTCATTCTTCTTTCATCTGTTGATAGACATGTAGGCTGTTTCAGTTCCCAGCTCTTGTGAATGGAACACCAGGAAATATGGATGAGAAAGTATCTATCATAGAATACTTTTGAGTACATGCTCTGTTGTGGTAAAGCTTGACCACATAGCAAATCTACTTTTAGGTTTTGAGATAGGTCCATACTGATTCTCATTGTGTCTTCATGAGTTATACTCCTACAGAGTGAGTAGGATTTCCTCTTTCTCTACATTCTCTTTAGCATTCAAAGTCATTTGTTTTCTTAGCAATAGCTTTTCTAACCCAGGTGAGATAAAATCTCAAAGTAGTTTTAATTTGAATGTCCCTGATGTCTAAGGATGTTGAACACTTTCAAAAATATTTCTTAGTCATTTGTATTGTTCTGGGGAATATTCTATACAGTTCCATAGCTGATTTCTTTCTTTCCTTTTTTATTTGTTTTTTTTTTTCTTGATGTTTAGCCTTTTGAGTTCTTTATATATTCTAGACAATTATCAAGGAGGATTATTGTCTTAGTCAGGGTTTCTATTCCTGCACAAACATCATGAACAAGAAGCAAGTTGGGGAGGAAAGGGTTTATTCAGCTTATATTTCCATACTGCTGTTCATCACCAAGGAAGTCAGGACTGGAACTCAAGCAGGTCAGGAAGCAGGAGCTGATGCAGAGGCCATGGAGGGATGTTCTTTACTGGCTTGTTTCCCTTGGCTTGCTCAGCCTGCTCTCTTATAGAACCAAGACTACCAGCCCAGAGATGGTCCCACCCACAAGGGGCCTTTCCCCCTTTGATTACTAATTGAGAAAATGCCTTACAGTTGGATCTCATGGAGGCATTTCTTCAACTGAAGTTCCTTTCTCTGTGATAACTCCAGCTGTGTCAAGTTGACACAAAACTAGCCAGTACAATTATATTGATCAAATATTGACTTTGAAAGAGTTGAACAAATCCTGTATCAGAGAAAAGCCATTTCTGTGTTTATAAAGTTCTTTAAGTCCTGTCTTTACTAGGTAGCTCCTTGTGCTGGCTAGTTTTTTTGTCAACTTGACACAAGCTAGAGTCGTCTGAGAGGAGGAAGCCTTAACTGAGAAAAGCGACTCTGTAGATCTGGTTGTATGGCATTTTCTTAATTAGTAATTATTAGGGAGAGGCCAGCCCATTATGGGTGGTGCCATCCCTGGGGTGGTGGTCTTGGGTTCTATAAAAAAGCATGCTGAGAAGCAAGCCAATAAACAGCACCCATCTATGGCTTCTGCATCAGCTCTTGCCTCCAGGTCCTGGTCCTGTTTGAGTTCCTATCTTGACTTCAGTGATGGATTATGATGTGGAAGTGTAACCCAAATATACCTTTTCCTTCCCAACTTCCATCCCTCATGATGGTTCAGTATAGCAATAGAATCTCTTAACTAGGACACAACTATACTTCATGTTTTATTGAAGAAGTATTCTCTGTCTCTGTCTTCCCCCCGTCTCTGTCTCTCTCTGTTTCTCTCTCTCTCTCTCAACAATACACACACACACACACACACACACACACACACACACACTTATTTATTTAGTTTTACAAATAAATAACAAGGGATGCACACAGGTGTATATATTCCATGGGGCAAGTGGTGAGTTCATTGGTGATTAATAAACACGATTGAAATAAAAAATCCCTACACTCTTATTTTTCAAGGTTTTGTGCTTTTTTTAAGTGATTGAGCTAAGTATTATTTCTAAAATGTCTTCATTTTTTTCTCACCCCAAAATACTAAAGGCAACAGCAGACACATTTATAATTACTGTAAGGATTGTTGTTTCAACATAATAATGAGAGACTGGTAAATAGAGCTTGCTTATATGAATACACGATAGGAGATTTTATCTTTTAATGTGTAACCCAGAAAACAGAATTATGAAAAGCTAACAATGAACATTTTGTATCTATGTGGTTCTGCCCTCGTTCCCTTTCTGTTGCTATGGTAAAAAGCAAAGGTAGGGAAAAGGTGCTTATTTTAGTGCAAAGTTCCAGGCTACAGTCTGCCCTTGCAGGTGAATCAAGGCAGGCACTTAAAATAATTAGTCACGTCCAGTCAAGCGCAGAGAGAGCATAAATGCATGCATGCCTAGTTCTCAGCCCACTTCTCTACTCTTGTATAACTCAGAACCCAGACCTAGAGAATTGTACTGCCCACTTTTACCCCAGATCTTCCCACGTCAATTAATGTATGTAATCCAAACAACACCCCACTGACAGGCACACGGGTCAGCCTAGCTGACACTCTTTTCTCTAGTGTTTCTGGGCTGCATCAAGTTGGCAATGAAAAACTAACAACCATCATCTGTTACTTTCTTTTTTTCTTTTCTATTTTTCTTATTTGATGAATTCCTTATTATTTTGTATTTGACTTTTAGTTTTTATGGAATAATGCATTCATAGAAATTCAAATTAAGAAGGGTATGGGCGCTCTTCCGGTCAGAAAAGCACCGGGGCAGCTGGGGCGCAGGGTCGGCTGACACTCGCCAGCTACCCACAACACCCACCACAGGATCTTAAGACTTCTGGTGAGTGGAGCACAGCTTCTGCTCCAATCCAATTGCGCGGGACCTGAGACTGCATTAGTTAGGGAAGCAGAAACCGGCCTGAGTAGGACCACAGGCCTCATCCGGCCGGATCAGCGCTGGGGTAGCGGGAGCGCAGGGTTGCCTGACACCCGCCAGCTACCCACGACCCCCGCCGCAGGATTTTGGGACTGCTGGTGAGTGGAACACAGCTTCTGCTCCAATCCAATTGCGCGGGACCTGAGACTGCATTAGTTAGGGAAGCAGAAACCGGCCTGAGTAGGGCCACAGGCCTCATCCGGCCGGATCAGCACCTGGGTAGGGGGAGCGCAGGGTTGCCTGACACCCGCCAGCTACCCACGACCCCCGCCGCAGGATTTTGGGACTGCTGGTGAGTGGAACACAGCTTCTGCTCCAGTCCAATCACGCGGGACCTGAGACTGCTCTGGTTGGGGGGAGAGAAATCCGGCCTACATAGGGCCACAACCCTCTTCCGGTCAGAAAAGCACCGGGGCAGCTGGGGCGCAGGGTCGACTGACACTCGCCAGCTACCCACAACACCCGCCACAGGATCTTAAGACTTCTGGAGAGTGGAACACAGCTTCTGCTCCAATCCAATTGCACGCGGGACCAGAGACTGCATTAGTTAGGGAAGCAGAAAACTGGCCTGAGTAGGACCACAGGCCTCTTCCGGCTGGACCAGCACCGGGGTACCGTCAGCTACCCACGACCCCCGCCGCAGGATTTAGAGACTGCTGGTGAGTGGAACACAGCTTCTGCTCCAATCTTTAAACAGTGACAACGATAACAACTAACCCCAGAGATTACCTGATGGCGAAAGCTAAACGTAATAATCTTACTAACAGAAACCAAGACCACTCACCATCATCAGAACCCAGCACTCCCACTTCGCCCAGTCCAGGGCACCCCAACACACCGGAAAAGCTAGACACGGATTTAAAAGCATATCTCCTGATGATGATAGAGGACTTCAAGAAGGACTTTAATAACACACTTAAAGAAATACAGGAGAACACTGCTAAACAGGCAGAAGACAATAAAGAGGAAGCACAAAAATCCCTTAAAGAATTGCAGGAGAACACTGCTAAAGAGTTACAAATCCTTAAAGAAAAACAGGATAACATAATCAAACAGGTAGAAGTCCTTACAGAAAAACAGGAAAACACATCCAAACAGATGATGGAAATGAACAAAACCATACTAGACCTAAAAAGGGAAGTAGACACAATAAAGAAAACCCAAAATGAGGCAACACTGGAGATAGAAACCCTAGGAAAGAAATCTGGAACCATAGATACGAGCATCAGCAACAGAATACAAGAGATGGAAGAGAGAATCTCAGGTGCAGAAGATTCCATAGAGAACATCGGCACAACAATCAAGGAAAATGTAAAATGCAAAAAGATCCTAACTCAAAACATCCAAGAAATACAGGACATAATGAGAAGACCAAACCTACGGATAATAGGAGTGGATGAGAATGAAGATTTTCAACTCAAAGGACCAGCAAACATCTTCAACAAAATTATAGAAGAAAACTTCCCAAATCTAAAGAAAGAGATGCCCATGAACATACAAGAAGCCTACAGAACTCCAAATAGACTGGACCAGAAAAGAAATACCTCCCGACACATTATAATCAGAACAACAAATGCTCTAAATAAAGATAGAATACTAAAAGCAGTAAGAGAAAAAGGCCAAGTAACATATAAAGGCAAGCCTATCAGAATTACACCAGATTTTTCACCAGAGACTATGAAAGCCAGAAGATCCTGGACAGATGTTATACAGACACTAAAAGAACACAAATTCCAGCCCAGGCTACTATACCCAGCCAAACTCTCAATTAACATAGATGGAGAAACCAAAGTATTCCACGACAAAACCAAATTCACACATTATCTCTCCATGAATCCAGCCCTTCAAAGGATAATAACAGAAAAAAACCAATACAAGGACAGGAACCACGCCCTAGAAACAACAAGAAGGTAATCCCTCAAAAAACCTAAAAGAAGACAGCCACAAGAACAAAATGCCAACTTTAACAACAAAAATAACAGGAAACAACAATTACTTTTCCTTAATATCTCTTAATATCAATGGACTCAACTCCCCGATAAAAAGACATAGACTAACAAACTGGCTACACAAACAAGACCCAACATTTTGCTGCTTACAGGAAACTCATCTCAGAGAAAAGGATAGACACTACCTCAGAATGAAAGGCTGGAAAACAATTTTCCAAGCAAATGGCATGAAGAAACAAGCTGGAGTAGCCATTCTAATATCTGATAAGATTGACTTCCAACCCAAAGTCATTAAAAAAGACAGGGAGGGACACTTCATACTCATCAAAGGTAAAATCCTCCAAGAGGAACTATCAATCCTGAATATCTATGCTCCAAATACAAAGGCAGCCACATTCATTAAAGAAACTTTAGTAAATCTCAAAGCACACATTGCACCTCATACAATAATAGTGGGAGACTTCAACACACCACTTTCACCAATGGACAGATCATGGAAACAGAAACTAAACAGGGACACAGTGAAACTAAGAGAAATTATGAATCAAATGGATCTGGCAGATATCTACAGAACATTCTATCCTAAAACAAAAGGATATACCTTCTTCTCAGCACCTCATGGTACTTTCTCCAAAATTGACCACATAATTGGTCACAAAGCAGGCCTCAACAGATATAAAAATATTGAAATTGTCCCATGCATCCTATCAGATCACCATGGACTAAGGCTGATCTTCAATAACAAAATAAATAATAGAAAGCCAACCTTCACGTGGAAACTGAACAACACTCTTCTCAATGATACCTTGGTCAAGGAAGGAATAAAGAAAGAAATTAAGGACTTTTTAGAGTTCAATGAAAATGAAGCCACAATATACCCAAACTTATGGGACGCAATGAAAGCATTTCTAAGAGGAAAACTCATAGCTCTGAGTGCCTCCAAAAGGAAACTAGAGAGAGCACACATTAACAGCTTGACAACACACCTAAAAGCACTAGAACAAAAGGAAGCAAATTCACCCAAGAGGAGTAGACGGCAGGAAATAATCAAACTCAGGGGTGAAATCAACCAAGTGGAAACAAGAAAAACTATTCAAAGAATCAACCAATTAAGGAGCTGGTTTTTTGAGAAAATCAACAAGATAGATAAACCCTTAGCCAGACTCACTAGAGGGCACAGGGAAAGCATCCTAATTAACAAAATCAGAAATGAAAAAGGAGACATAACAACAGATCCTGAAGACATCCAAAACACCATCAGATCCTTCTACCAAAGGCTATACTCAACAAAACTGGAGAACCTGGATGAAATGGAGAAGTTCCTAGACAGATACCAGGTACCAAAGTTGAATCAAGATCAGGTTAATGATCTAAACAGCCCTATATCCCCCAAAGAAATAGAAGCAGTCATTAATAGTCTCCCAACTAAAAAAAGCCCAGGACCAGATGGGTTTAGTGCAGAGTTCTATCAGACCTTCAAAGAAGATCTAATCCCAGTTCTTCACAAACTATTCCACAAAATAGAAACAGAAGGTACTCTACCCAACTCATTCTATGAAGCCACAATTACTCTGATACCTAAACCACAAAAAGACCCAACAAAGATAGAAAACTTCAGACCAATATCCCTTATGAATATTGATGCAAAAATCCTCAATAAAGTTCTTGCTAACCGAATCCAAGAACACATCAAAACAATCATCCATCCTGACCAAGTAGGTTTCATCCCAGGGATGCAGGGATGGTTCAATATACGGAAATCCATCAACGTAATCCAGTATATAAACAAACTCAAAGACAAAAACCACATGGTCATCTCGTTAGATGCGGAAAAAGCATTTGACAAGATCCAACACCCATTCATGATAAAAGTCTTGGAAAGATCAGGAATTCAAGGCCCATACCTAAACATGATAAAAGCAATCTACAGCAAACCAGTAGCCAACATCAAAGTAAATGGTGAGAAGCTTGAAGCAATCCCTCTAAAATCAGGGACTAGACAAGGCTGTCCACTTTCTCCATACCTATTCAACATTGTACTTGAAGTCCTAGCCAGAGCAATTCGACAACAAAAGGAGATCAAAGGGATACAAATTGGAAAAGATGAAGTCAAAATATCACTTTTTGCAGATGATATGATAGTATATATAAGTGACCCTAAAAATTCCACCAGAGAACTCCTAAGCCTGATAAACAGCTTCGGTGAAGTAGCTGGATATAAAATTAACTCAAACAAATCAATGGCCTTTCTCTACACAAAGAATAAACAGGCTGAGAAAGAAATTAGGGAAACAACACCCTTCTCAATAGTCACAAATAATATAAAATATCTTGGCGTGACTCTAACTAAGGAAGTGAAAGATCTGTATAATAAAAACTTCAAGTCTCTGAAGAAAGAAATTATAGAAGATCTCAGAAGATGGAAAGATCTCCCATGCTCATGGATTGGCAGGATCAACAACGTAAAAATGGCTATCTTGCCAAAAGCAATCTACAGATTCAATGCAATCCCCATCAAAATTCCAAATCAATTCTTCAACGAATTAGAAAGTGCAATCTGCAAATTCATCTGGAATAACAAAAAACCTAGGATAGCAAAAACTCTTCTCAAGGATAAAAGAACCTCTGGTGGAATCACCATGCCGGACCTAAAGCTCTACTACAGAGCAATTGTGATAAAAACTGCATGGTACTGGTATAGTGACAGACAAATAGACCAATGGAATAGAATTGAAGACCCAGAAATGAACCCACACACCTATGGTCACTTGATCTTCGACAAGGGAGCTAAAAACATCCAGTGGAAGAAAGACAGCATTTTCAACAAATGGTGCTGGTACAACTGGTTGTTAACATGTAGAAGAATGCGAATCGATCCATTCCTATCTCCTTGTATTAAAGTCAAGTCTAAGTGGATCAAGGAACTTCACATAAAACCAGAGACACTGAAACTTATAGAGGAGAAAGTGGGGGAAAGCCTTGAAGATATGGGCACAGGGGAAAAATTCCTGAATAGAACAGTAATGGCTTGTGCTGTAAGATCAAGAATTGACAAGTGGGACCTCATGAAACTACAAATCTTCTGCAAGGCTAAAGACACCATCAATAAGACAAAAAAACCACCAACAGATTGGGAAAGGATCTTCACCTATCCTAAATCAGATAAGGGACTAATATCCAATATATATAAAGAACTCAAGAAGGTGGACTCCAGAAAATCAAATAACCCCATTAAAAAATGGGGCTCAGAACTGAACAAAGAATTCTCACCTGAGGAATACCGAATGGCAGAGAAGCACCTGAAAAAATGTTCAACATCCTTAATCATCAGGGAAATGCAAATCAAAACAACCCTGAGATTCCACCTCACACCAGTCAGAATGGCTAAGATCAAAAATTCAGGTGACAGCAGATGCTGCCGAGGATGTGGAGAAAGAGGAACACTCCTCCATTGTTGGTGGGATTGCAAGCTTGTACAACCACTCTGGAAATCAGTCTGGCGGTTCCTCAGAAAATTGGACATAGTACTACCGGAGGATCCAGCAATACCCCTCCTGGGCATATATCCAGAAGATGTCCCAACCGGTTAAAAGGACACATGCTCCACTATGTTCATAGCAGCCCTATTTATAATAGCCAGAAGCTGGAAAGAACCCAGATGTCCCTCAACAGAGGAATGGATACAGAAATTATGGTACATTTACACAATGGAGTAGTACTCAGCTATTAAAAGGAATGAATTTATGAAATTCCTAGCCAAATGGAAGGACCTGGAGGGCATCATCTTGAGTGAAGTAACACAATCACAAAAGAACTCACACAATATGTATTCATTGATAAGTGGATATTAGCCCAAAACTTAGGATACCCAAGATATAAGATACAATTTGCTAAAGGCATGAAACTCAAGAAGAATGAAGACCAAAGTGTGGACACTGTGCACCTTCTTAGAATTGGGAACAAAACACCCAGGGAAGGAGTTACAGAGACAAAGTTCGTAGCTGTGATGAAAGGATGGACCATTTAGAGACTGCTGTATCCAGGGATCCGTCCCATAATCAGCTTCTAAACGCTGACACCATTGCATACACTAGCAAGATTTTGCTGAAAGGACCCAAAGATAGCTGTCTCTTGTGAGACGATGCCGGGGCCTAGCAAACACAGGAGTGGATGTTCACAGTCAGCTATTGGATGTATCACAGGGCTCCCAATGGAGAAGCTAGAGAAAGTACCCAAGGAGCTAAAGGGATCTGCAACCCTATTGTTGGAACAACATGATGTACTAACCAGAACCCCGGAGCTCTTGTCTCTAGCTGCATATGTATCGAAAGATGGCCTAGTCGGCCATCAATGGAAAGAGAGGCCCATTGGACTTGCAAACTTTATATGCCCCAATATAGGGGAATGCCAGGGCCAAAAGAATGGGAATGGGTGGGTAGGGAAGTGGGGGGCGCTATGGGGGACTTTTGGGATAGCATTGGAAATGTAATTGAGGAAAATATGTAATAAAAATATTAAAAATCAAAAAAAAAAAAAAAGGAAGGGTATGGGCACAGTATAAATGCTATCCGGATCAAGAGATAGGATTTGTAACATGATTGTTACCCTGTGAGTCCCTCTATTGTCATCTTCCTCTGTTTTTTTCTCCTTAGAAGTAACCATCCTATTAACTATGGTTTTAGCTTGTGTGCATATCATGTGTTATCTGGAAGACTCCATTGCAAAGTAGTGAATGAATGACTGAGCACTTCAGCAATATGACAAAAGTGGTTTTGATCTAGAGTCACCATTCTAAACCTAGGAGCAAAGTTTTATGGTTGTGTGTTAAGTTCACCTTTTGTACACTTCCAAATTGTCCCCACAGGGTTTGCATAAACTTACATTCTTACCAACAGTTCAGAGTTCTACGGCTTTTCTTAATAAAAAATTAAAATGAGTTAATTCACTATTTAAGTGTATGAGGGTTTTATATGTATATATGTCCATGAACTACATGTGGTGGGTGCCCACAAAGGACAGAAAAAGGCATTAGAGCCTCTGGAGCTGGAGTTACAGACAATTGTGAGCTGTTGTGTGGATGCTGAGATTCGAACCCTCTGGAAGAGCAGTCAGTGCTCTTAACTGCTGAGCTGTCTCTCCAGCCCTGAGTTCTAAATTTTCTATATCAGACAAACTCATGGGATTACTAGTTTTACAAATCCACTGATCTTATATGTTTACAACATGGCCCATTGTTGTTTGAATTTTATTTCCACTATTACTAACAAAGGTGATTTTGTTAATTTCTTATATCATTTAGAGCATATTTATCTTTTGTTTACTGTTTGAGAATTTCATACATGAACGTGTGTGTATTGATCACATTGATCCCCTACTCCCTCACTGCCAACTTCTGCCCAGAATCCTCTACCTTCTTTCCCACCCAACATTATACATTCTTTTAAATGCCTTGAATCTGTTTAGTGCTTCCAGTTTGTTCATGGGCAAGCTGTCAGGGGTCACATAGCAACATAGTAGGTGATTCTTCCCCCACTGGCCATCAATTGCAGTAGTTCCTTAGCTAAGGGTGGGAAATTGTAAATCTCTCCCTCATTCAGGCTGGGGCTCTGCTGACTTGATCTTGTGAATTAGGTCACAGTTAATGTGAATTCATGTGTGCAATATCCTATTGTGACCAGAAAATAACTACTTTATAGCAGTTCCATTTATAGCTTTTCTTAATCAATGATTGTTGTATTATATCCAATTCTGTCATTTATACACACACACACACACACACACACACACATATGTACATATATATATCTTGATTGGTTTATATGTATTTTCATGTATATTTTGATCATATTCTTTTTCCTTCTCCCAAATCCGTCCAGCTCCTTACCACTTGCTGTTTCACTATCCACTGAACTTCATGTTTTCTCTTATTTATTTATTTATTTATTACCTTTTTTAAAAAAAATTAGGTAATTTTCTCAATTACATTTCCAATGCTATCCAAAAAGTCCCCAATACACTCCCCCCCCAGTCCCCCACCCACCCACCCCCACCCCTTGGCCCTGGCATTCCCCTGTACTAGGGCATATAAAGTTGGCAAGTCCAATGGGCCTGTCTTTCCAGTGATGGCCTACTAGGCCATCTTTTGATACAAATGCAGCTAGAGACAAGAGCTCTGGGGTACAGGTTAGTTCATAATAATGATCCACCTATGGGGTTGCAGTTCCCTTTAGCTCCTTGGGTACTTTCTCTAGCTCCTCCATTGGGGGCCCTGTGATCCATCCAATAGCTGACTGTGAGCATCCACTTCTGTGTTTGCTAGGCCCCGGCATTGTCTCACAAGAGACAGCTATATCTGGGTCCTTTCAGCAAAATCTTGCTAGTGTATGCAATGGTGTCAGCGTTTGGAAACTGATTATGGGATGGATCCCTGGATATGGCAGTCTTTAGATGGTCCATCCTTTCTTCACACCTCCAAACTTTATCTCTGTAACTCTTTCCATGGATGTTTTGTTCCCAATTCCAAGAAGGGGCACAGTGTCCACACTTTGGTCTTCGTTCTTCTTGAGTTTCATGCGTTTAACAAATTGTATCTTATATCTTGGGTATCCTAAGTTTTTGGGCTAATATCCACTTATCAGTGAGTACATATTGTGTGAGTTCCTTTGTGAATATGTTACCTCACTCAGAATGATGCCCTCCAGATCCATCCATTTGCCTAGGAATTTCATAAATTCATTCTTTTTAATAGCTGAGTAGTACTCCATTGTTTAAATGTACCATAATTTCTGTATCCATTCCTCTGTTGAGGGGCATCTGGGTTCTTTCCAGCTTCTGGCTATTATAAATAAGGCTGCTATGAACATAGTGGAGCATGTGTCGAGAATACCGAATGGCAGAGAAGCACCTGAAAAAATGTTCAACATCCTTAATCATCAGGGAAATGCAAATCAAAACAACCCTGAGATTCCACCTCACACCAGTCAGAATGGCTAAGATAAAAAATTCAGGTGACAGCAGATGCTGGCGAGGATGTGGAGAAAGAGGAACATTCCTTCATTGTTGGTGGGATTGCAAGCTGGTACAACCACTCTGGAAATCAGTCTGGCGGTTCCTCAGAAAATTGGACATAGTACTACCAGAGGACCCAGCAATACCTCTCCTGGGCATATATCCAGAAGATGTTTTCTCTCATTTAAAAAACAAAAACAAAAACCTAAACCCGAAACTAAAACAAAGCAAAACATCTCTCTCTCTCTCTCTCTCTCTCACTCTTGTGCACATGTTCACACAAACACACACACACACACACACACACACACACACACACAACTTGGATTCTGTTTTGTGTTGTCCAAATATTCCTGAATATGAGGCCTACTCTGGAATGTGGTTGATAGATCCAGTGTAGTGCCATTGAAGAAAACTGCCTTTCCCTCTCCCAATAGCCACCAATTACAATTACAAATAACTTCTTGGTTAGGGCTAGGACTATGTCTATCTCTTTTTCTCTGTGCTGAGATTTTGTCTGGCTTGAACTTGTATGGATCTTGTCCATGATGTTACAACCTCTGTGAGTTCAAGTGTACACCAGCCCTGTTGGATCTAGAAAACTCCATCTCCTTATTGTTGTTCACTACTGTGATGGTTTGTATATTCTTGGACCAGGGAGTGGCACCATTTGGAGGTGTGGCCTGTGAGTGTGGACATAAGATCCTCACTCTAGTTGCCTGGAAGTCAGTCTTCCACTAGCAGCCTTTGGATGAAGATGTAGAACTCTCAGCTCTACCTGTGCTGTGCCTGCTTGGATACTGCCATGCTTCCACCTTGATGATAATGGACTGAACCTCTGAACCTGTAAGACAGCCCCAAGTAAATGTTGTTTTTTATAAGTCTTGCCTTGGTCATGGTGTCTGTTCACAGCAGTAAAACCCTAACCAAGACAACTAAATTGGGCTTTTGTTTGTTTGTTTGTTTTTGCCTCCTTTTCTTGTTGGAGACTATATTAGTCACCATGTATTACAAAAAGAAGATTCTCTGATGAGGCTTGAGAGATACACTAATCTATGAATATAGAGAAAAGAACATAGGGTGCACCTTGTTATTATGTCTATGTACCAAGTTCTGTAGGGCCTGTAACCTAGCCAAATATGCTTTTGGGTCCAATTAATAGCACAAGGTATGGGGTGCACCCTATGGGTCAGGCTTTAAATACAATCAAAAAGTGGCTGGCTACTTCCATCATATTTCTTGACATACTGTACCGATGGGCATAGTTTACCTGACTAGTTGTTATTGTAGTTCACAGGTTCACAGCTGACTACTGGTGACTTTCCTTCTCCAGTAGCATGCATAGAACCATCTAGCACTGTGAAAACTAGCCAGTAGTAAGGAAGCTTCCAAGTTGGTCCTAGCTTGGTTCTCCATGTCTAATCACTCAGATATCTGTCTGGTGTCTTCAGCAATAGGGTCTTACCATCAAATTCTGGAGGGCAATGAACAATGGCAACAGCCTATAATGCTTAAGAGGAATAGCTATGAGTCCTTACTGACATGTCAAAGAGAGATAACCAGTCATAGTGCCTGCAGGAGGCATGCATTGCCATCCCTATTATGTGGTAACTTTATTTAAGCTCCATTTAGTTCTTTAAATTTATTTTTATTAGATATTTTCTTCATTTACATTCCAAATGCTATCCCCTTTCCTAGTTTACTCTCCAAAAGAAAGTCCCCTATACACTTCCCCCTACCCTGCTCCCCAACCCACCCACTCCCGCTTCCTGGCCCTGGCATTCCCCTGTACTGGGCCATATAATCTTCACAAGACCAAGGGGCCTCTCCTCCCATTGATGGCGTACTAGGCCATCCTCTGCTACATATGCAACAAGAGACACAAGCTCTGGGGGGTACTGGTTAATTAATATTATTATTCCTCCAGGGTTGCAGACACCTTCAGCTTCTTGGGTACTTTATCTAGCTCCTTCATTAGGGGCCCTGTGTTCCATCCAATAGATGACTGTGAGTATCCACTTCTGTATTTGCCAGGTACTGGCAGAGCCTCACAAGAGACAACTATATCAGGGTCCTGTCAGCAAAATCTTGCTGATATATGCAATAGTGTCTGGGTTTGGTGGTTGTTTATGGGATGGATCCCCGGTGGGGCAGTCTCTGGATGGTCCTTCCTTTCGTCTCAGCTCCGAACTTTGTCTCTGTAAGTCCCTCCATGGGTATTTTGTTCCCCATTCTAAGAAGGAACGAAGTATCCACACTTTGGTCTTCCTTCTTCTTGAGTTTCATGTGTTTTTTAAATTGTATCTTGGGTATCCTAAGTTTCTGGGTTAATATCCACTTATCAGTGAGTGCATATCATGTGTGTTCTTTTGTGATTGGGTTACCTCACTCAGGATGATATCCTCCAGATCCATCCATTTGCCTAGGAATTTCATAAATTCATTCTTTTTAATAGCTGAGTAGTACTCCATTGTGTAAATGTACCACATTTTCTGTATCCATCCCTATGTTGAGGGACATCTGGGTTCTTTCCAGCTTCTGCCTATTATAAATGAGGCTGATATGAACATAGTGGAGCATGTGTCCTTATTACAAGTTGGAGCATGTTCTGGGTATATGCCCAGGAGAGGTATTGCTGGATCTTCCAGTAGTACTATGTCCAATTTTCTGAGGAACCCCTAGACTGATTTCCAGAGTGGTTGTAGCAGTTAAGCCCCCTTTATATGTGTGTGTTTACTGTAGAAGATTTCTTCTACAGTAGTAGATTTCCACATGGAATTTTCAGAGGTTTTTAGCATTAGTTATCTTTGTCCATACTCCCTTCTCTACCCTATCCTATCCTTCACCCTATTTATTCCTTTCTCTTCTACTGTTCCCCTTTCTTCTTCTTTCTACCTATGTTTTATTTACACACACACACACACACACACACACACACACACACACACACACACACACACACACATTTTCTAATTCAAAGCTATGTCTCTTCTTAGAACTCTAACTTTATTCCCCCAAAGGAAAAAGTGCCTACTTCCTTGTCACAATGTAGAAATCTCTCCATGGTCTGACTTCTGCTTCTATATTGCTTGTTTTTTTGTTTACTTAACACAAGCCTAGATATATCTAGGAAGAGAGAATCTTTTTTTTTTTTTTTTTTTTTTTTTGGGTTTTCGAGACAGGGTTTCTCTGTGTATAGCCCTGGCTGTCCTGGAACTCACTCTGTAGACCCAGCTGGCTTTGAACTCAGAAATCCACCTGCCTCTGCCTCCTGAGTGCTGGGATTAAAGGCGTGCACCACCACTGCCCGGTGAGAGAATCTTAATTAAGGAAATTATTTCGTAAGCTTGAGTCAGGTACATAGTTATAGGTAGTACTTAAAATACCTACCAGCTCTGGACTGGAGAGATTCCTCAGTGGTTAACAGCCCTGAATGCTTTTCTAGAAGACCCAGGTTCAATCCCAATATCCACATGTCAGTTCACAACTGTCTATAACTCCAGTTCTAAGGGATATGATACTTTCCTCTATCTTTATTTTTAAAGATTTATTTATTTTATGTACATGACTACACTATTGTTCTCTTCAGACACACTAGAAGAGAGCATTAAATCCCATTACAGATGGTTGTGAGCCACCATGTGGTTGCTGGAAATTGAACTCAGGGCCTCCGGAAGAGCAGTCAGTGCTCTTAACCGTTGTGCCATCTCTCCGGCTCATGATGCTCTCTTTTGGCCTAGGCAAAATATCTACACACACACACACACACACACACACACACACACACACACACACACACACACATACACACACAACGTTGGTTTGGTTCCCAGCAACCACATATCTTACTATCATCTATCTGTAACTCCAGGTCTTCCAACACTGTCTTTGGGTCTCCATGGGCACACTCACGTTGTATGTACCTACAAACAGGAAAACTATTCATAAACATAAAATAAAAATAAAATTATTAATTTAAAATACCCAGAAACTGGTGTAACATTACATGTGCTAGTTAGAATAGCTGTCAAATCAACAGACACTAGCCATAAAGAACTGATAAAGCTAGCAGAGGCAAAGAATAGGCTGTCTCTTGGAACCTTTCTTCTGACCTTTACCCCAGACTTCCAGCCACGAGGAGCTGATAGCATATACCAGGGATAGAGAGCTGAACTGCTCCCGACCTTACCATGTATGTGTTTGTGTGTGAGTGTGTGCATGTATGCGTACACACGTGGGTGCATGCGTGTCATTAGTGCCTGACTTACTATGCAACCCCGGCTTGCCTGGAACTTACTCTGTATACCATATCTCTAACTCACAGAGATCCTCTTGCCTTTGTCTCCAAAGGCATATATTATTACACCTAGCTTACACACACACACACACACACACACACACACACACACACACACACACACACACACTGTTTTGGAGACAGTCTTCCTGTATAACCCAAGCTGCTTTTGGACTCACTGTGTGGCTCAGGCTGGCCTCAAAGGAATGATCTTCCTATCTGATCGTCACAAGGGCTGTAATTACAGACATGTGTCAAAATGTCTAAATCACTGATACAACCTAATTATAAAGTTAAAATATTTAGTCCTCTTAGAATTCATATTTATATAAAGAATAAGACATATCTTGCCAAAAGACTATCCCTATAAAAGTCAGCTATCCCTATAGCATTTATTGAGGCAACTATTTTTTAGGAATTCTGGCATTTTAAATATATGGAAATTGCAAAATATAAATTTATTTTCTGAGTATTAATATTCAACCATTACACAGTGTGTTGCAATATAGAACACACGGGAAGGAATAATTGCTTCTCTGGAGAAATTCTGAACACCTTTTTGTATGGGTTTTAACGCATGTTTGAACTCTTTGAATACCCTCCTTAGAAAGAGCAGATGCTTCATCCCCAGTTCTGGAGTCTGGGCAGTACTTCATGGTTCACTTTCAATAAGTAGGGATGGAAAATAGGGATATCTCTTGTGAAGGACAGACATTAGAGTTTCAGTTGAAGAAGAAAGCAGTGTGTTTTAGAATCACTTATTACAGAGCAATAATACCTCTGAGGAGAAAGAAAAAATTTGAGTCAGTTCTTGAAGAACCAATGTGGAAACCAATTTTAACTGTTTTAGCAAAGAAAATGAAGAAGACAGCATAATCATAGTACACGACAAGTATAGAGTAAAAAAAAAATGTTCTAATTCACCTAGGATCAAGTTTTAGAATTCTACTGAGTTTAACCATACCAGAGGATGTTATATACAATGAGTGCTCGTATGATTTGAGGGTAAAGTTTGCAATGGTCTTTAGTAAAATTAAGATGCTTAGAAGCTGTTCTGAAACCCATCCAGAAGCAATGGGCTGTTTGGTGGTTGTGTAATCCTGGAGATCAAATCCAGAGCCTCTTCCATGCTAGACAAGGACATTACCACTGAGCTGTACTCCCAATCCTACTTTTTGGTGGATTGATTGGTTCATTAATTCAGGTAAGGTCTCATTAAGTAGGTCATGCTAGCTTTGAACTTACAATTAATATTCCTCACTTGGCTTCCTAGAAACTGAAATTATAATGAATTTTATCCGATCTCCATCTTTAGGGAGAAAAAAGAGGTCTAGTAAAGTTAACCCTGACGGTTGAGAGCTGTGTTATCCACATGAACCAAAGAAAATTAATAGTTAATAAAACATTTATGACAAACATTGATATTAGTACAGCAAAGGTATGCACTATTTTAATGGATGAGTGCTGTGAATGAACAGACTTATGTGAAGACTACACAATTTGGAGGAAGAGCTCAGAGCATTGTATTAAATGTTCTGGAATCTTTAACACTTGATAGATGTTGTCAGGAGGCATGTTACCATCAATATTGTGAGCATTCTGATGCCTAGAATGTGAGCATCAAGCGAGAAGGTTGGACTGACTTTCGTGTTCTGAGATAACAGAGGTGTGAGGAGAATGGTCAGGAAACATTTGGTTCAGTCAGGAACACAGACTTCTGCTGAACATCTTGTTTGTACTTATCTGTCTCCACAGAGTTCTAAGAAGTGGGTTCTTTTCTTCTGCATTTCAAGAGTTCTAACTACAGGAGAGTGTGAGGACAGAGAAGGATTCTACATCCTCATGATGTTTGTACTTCTTCGTGCCCCCTATACCCTGACACCCAGAGGATGCACACCAGGCCCCCGGGGTGAGGGAAACTCTCCCTGGGTGATCCTAACATGCCCTTTTCACCACCTGCTATCTTGCTACCCGCTCCGTCCTGGAAAATCACAGATTCAATGCCAATAGTTAAGGCCACGAGCATGATTCCTAAGCACTGGTTGACATGCAGTTAAATCTTTAGGAGTTTATGTCGGAGAAAGCTTTCGAGCCCGAAACTGTAGTTTTTGGTGCCTCAGAATATATGTCAGAGGTTTCCATTTGACTTAAGAGTTGTTTTAAAATGGGTTTGCCTGACCTTAGCAATACATGGAGACGGAGGGCACATACAAATGTTTTTCTGGTTGTCCTAGGAACCCTAAGTGTGTGCTTTCACTAGAGCCACTTCATTCTCACTGAGGCAGTGCAGAGCAGAATGAATTGAATGCTGAACATTCCGGGCTCATCCAGCTAAGGGAGATGTATTAGCAAACAACTCCGAGGGTGCTCAGAGACTCAGGCTAGGGCTACTAGATGCAGGCTGGAGTTACACTACCCTTTTCTCGTTTTGTTAAGTGAAGTTAATAAGATTATGCCTTATGCATAGTTCTCTTTGTCACCTAGTGCTTTGGTTCAAAAGCATAAATGTGAGATACTTTAAATTCTCTCTTTCTTTCTCTCTTTCCCTCTCTCCCTCCCCTTCCCTTCCCCACCACATATAAGCGTGTGTGCGCGCATGTGTGCACGTGTGCACACACACACAATATATATATATATATATATATATATATATATATATATATATTGATCATGTCTGTCTTCCATTTCCTTCCTCCTGCTTTCCCTGACCCTCATCATATCTCTTACCTCTCAAAACTTAATATCACTTAAGAAAAATGCATTAAGTTGAAACAGTGCTGCTCAAATGCACATTCCTCCACTGAGTTATAGGCAACCAAGCAATGGCTTTCCCCTGATTTATTTTATTTTGGAGTATGTGTGTGTGTATGTATGTATGTATGTATGTATGCATGTATGTGCTCATGACTGGGTGCACATGCATGCAAGTGACTACAGAGGCTGAGAAAAGGGCATCAGAGCTCTGGAGCTGCAGTTACATATGGTTATGAGATGTCATGTGGGTGCTGGGAACTGAACTCATGTCCTTGTCAAGGACAGAACTTGATCTCAACTGCTGAGTCACTTCTCCAGTCCTAATTCATTTGTTCTTTCTTTCTTTTAAAATTACTTATGAAAGTTAATATGCAAAATAATGGGCTTCACTATAGCATTTCACACATATGTGTCATTATACTTTGTCTTAATTTGTTCCTTTTTTTATATGTAAATAATAGTTCACTGTATGCAGCTTCCTGTAAAGCACCGGATATTTTATACCTATGTCTTACCAAGGAAAGAAAAGGAGACCATCAGAAGTAATTGTTTCAGTGAGGCTGAGCTTGAGTATGCTTCAGGGTCAAAGGTGCCACAAAGTTTCCATTTGTTAATCGTGGACATTTTCTGAATACCTGGAAGATTGCCAGAATAACTTGTTTTAAGCTGTGACTCAGGACCCATTTTGATACTGTCATCTCAACATTAGTTTTCTATGTTAATTCAGGCACAGGTGGGTCCCCCCCCCCTTTGTCTTTCATTGGCTAAACCTGAAAGGCAGGCACATCACTGCTTCTCATAGTTTCTTTGGTCACAGCTACTAACATAGCTTACCCACTGCCATGGGTCTAGGATTGTGAAGGACACAGTTTTTGGTGAGATCTGTAGGTGGGTCTGTACTGCAGATGTTACAGCATCATGACCAAGACAAGGCAGTACAAGAGGGAGACATCTGCAAGAGTCAACAACTTAAATTTGTTGCCTTCCTCTGTGTGTGTGTATGTGTGTGTGTGTGCTCACATGGTCCTGTAGGTGTATGCACATGCATATGAAAGCCACAGATTGTGCCTGTGCACCTGCGTACACTCGTGCTTTTCATCAGATATTTTCTCGGCAATTCTCTTTCCAGCTTCAGGCATCTAGGCCACTTCCATTTTTTGATGTGACAATTTTCCACTTGTGAGCTTCAAGGTCACCATGGAAACCTAAGCCTAAAAATGTGGGGAGAAAGCAGTGATTCTTGAAATCCTTTGTTCTCAGAACAATATGCGTTCATTTATACTATACGGCCCTAAACTAATTACACTGTTAGAGGAAGATCCTGCACCCTGGGAAGTTACACTGATGCTCCTGGATGAACACATGCTTGGCTCAGCAGACTCTCTGCTGGCCCCCAGTCATTCTCTGGTCAGCTGCTGTGGTATGATCCTTACCCCTGCACCTAGACCAGCTGAAGTCAGCAAGGATCATGTTTCCAATAGCTAATCAGGGATATTACAGCCAGAGTGAAGAATAAGAAGTACCCCTGTACTTCCCACAGGAAAGCACGACTCCCTTAGAAGAATGAACCAGCTAAGAATCTACTGAATAGAATTGCATGTTAGTAAGCTTTGTGCCTAGCACATGGATTTTTAAAGAGATTACTGAATTAGAAGTCATGCCATCGGCCCATTTGTTCTTGGGAAAATCATGCCTCTTTCCCCTTAGCTTTTTTTTCCGTATCAGGAAGCTGATTCATCATTTGGTTTTCATACAAACCTAAAATCTAACAAATGATTATGAGAACAGGGGCACAGACTATTACATACAGAGAACCCATTTCTTTTTATTTGATTGTTTTCATGTAGAGGCTTTGTATCTATTTGCTATACACATAAGTAACGGTTCAATTACAGGAAGACATTCTTTTGGAGGTGTGTTTATGATGAAAGGGAATTATGACCTCTTCCATTAGAGTTGAAGATTCACACAGCTATCATGGAAGCATGGTGGGTTTACTGGGTGTTTGCTACACCCTCCTCCTCCTTGGACTCATTATCCTCTGGTCTCAGCCTCCCAAGAACTGGCATTGTAGCCATGTGCCACTATGCCTGGCTTCACTTATTTTTCTACAGTATTTTAGCATGGGAATGACATTGAGGCAGCTGGCCTAAGGCAGTGGTTCTCAGCCTTCTTATAGCACATGTTGTGGTGACTCCCATCCATAAAATTATTTTCATGTCTACTCCATGGCTGTAATTTCGCTAATGTTATGAATAATAATATAAATATCTATGTTTTAGGGTGGTCATTTGACCCCCAAAGGGTTCGATAGCCACAGGTTGAGAACCACTGGCCTCAAAGTTCTTCTTGCAGAATGGGCTGTCACTGATACAGAACTGCTTATGGAAACAATTGTGGCATGGTTCAACATATGAATATTCAGTATACTGGTGATGCCCCTTTCAATCAGATGGTAGCTTCTCAGAGTCTGAGTGCAAACCAGTTCCTGTGCCTGGACTTAGTCTCAGTTACGTTTTTTTCCAAGTCACCAGCTCTGGTTCCCTAATGCTGCAGCTCTTTATACTTTTTTATCTTCAGCAATTAATCCCAAGGCTTTGCTACAGTGGCTGAGTCAGCTATTTATGGTGCCTTCAGCCAACCCATGAGAATATAGCCCTTTTGCTGAGTTAAATCACTATTTGAAATTCTTAAACCATACACTGTGAGTGCTCCACTGATTATAAAAAAAGTTCTAATAAGGTTGGACATCATGATAAGGACTAGTTGGGATCAACTCTGTGCAAGTTTTGAATGACCTGTCTCTAAGAGATTATGTTTCCCATATGGGTAAGGAATATATAACCAGGAGAGATTTTAAACATCATTACTCTATAGTATTAATTTAGGCTTTGAATCTTACTTTTTCCATTTCTAGAGTGTTTTTCTCTAGGAATTTCCATACTCATTCAACCACTTAAAGTAAGAAACACATTCTCCTATTTTTTTATTATCTTCAGACATAATATTTATCATGCCTAGTTTTAAAAGGTCTTTCATCAACATCTCAATGTATAATGAACTGACATAATGATGCTTTACAGAGAGGTTCTTACAGACTGTCTCAGAGATTGACATAAGGAAACATAGAGGAAATTTCCAGATGGGTGAGTTAGTTCCTGATCTCTAATTGGATTGTTGAATGCTTAAGGATGCTAAGAGGCAGGTGGTGTGCTCCCAGAGGTGACAGCAGGTCTCAGGAATGGTTTAGAGGATGTTCTCTGCCTGGTTCCATGCTTCAGTGAGGACAGCATGCAAAAGCAATCCTGGGGAGACAGAGTGACAAACAAACTATGGGAATGCTTCTAGTCCCGGACTTGATGAGTCCTGGAGTGAAGGCACTGTAGAAGCCATGAGACTTCAGATCGAATCTAACACCAGAATGTTATGTGGCCCTATGAGGGATAAAGGTAGCTGTCTATTTGCATAAACCAAGGGTTACAGATATCTTTAAAGTTCTGATTGTCTATGTGCTGTGTTTGAGAAATACTCCCTAATATATTTGGATTAATTGATCTTACTTAAGGTTTGTGTTAAAAATGTACCATGCATTTTAGAAATTTTCAACAACCAAGAAAAAGCAAGGATCACAACTGAAATTATTCAATGTAAATAATGACAGAATTGAGTAAAATAGTGTATTCATGCTCCGTCTTTCTTGTAGCAGTAGCTTGCAAGCATTATTGAATTTGGCTCATAGATGGGAAAGTAAAGGAGAGCAGCTAGCTTGCTGTGATTTTAGCAGAATCATAAAATTTTAAAATTATAACAAAATATTTTTAGGCTTTGCAAAATATTATATTGGGATAATTCTTGAGTGTGGGCATGGTGGTTTACACCTTTAGTCTTCCTTTTTTTGTTTTTGTTTTTTCGAGACAGGGTTTTTCTCTGTAGCCCTGGCTGTCCTGGAACTCACTTGGTAGACCAGGCTGGCCTCGAACTCAGAAATCTGCCTGCCTCTGCCTCCCAAGTGCTGGGATTAAAGGTGTGTGCCATCATGCCCGGCTATACCTTTATTCTTAGCTCTGAAAAGGCAGAGACAGTTGGATCTTTCTGAGTTTAAAGCCAGTCTGATCTACATAAAGTTGTAGGCCAACCAGAAATACCTAGCTGAGGCGTGTCTAAAACACACACCCACACACACCCACACCCACACCCAAACAAACAAAAAACCTCCCAACCCCCCCAAAAACCTATTCTCTCCTCAAAAAACAAAACAAAACAAAACAACAACAACAACAAAAACAAAAAAAAAGAAAAGAAAAAAGTATTCTGGGTCATAAAAATGAAAATGACAGATTGGAATCCATGTAAACTATGTTTTTCCAGAACTTCATTGTGTTCTGTAAAACACAGACAACTGTTTTACAAAAGCCCACAGAATCAAAGAGAAAATACCAGGATTTAAAAATAAAATGCCAGAAAAACATTAGGCTACTGACTGCTCTGGAAACAGTCTCTGCTAAAGGAACTGACCTATTATATTGCTTATAAACAATGTCGATACTCAGCGAACTTAGTGGGTTTTTTCCCTCCCAAACCATTTTTCCCTTAAACAGATGAGTCTTGACATCATGTAGAGTATGTGCAACACAAACATTTGGGCCAAAGAGTCAAAACAGTTTAGACAGATAACATCTTTGAGACAATCTGCTAATTTTGGCATTTGCAACTCATATAGAATCAGGGAGAATGGAATGGGGTCATAAACATCTGGTCGAAACCTCATGAATTAGCTGCCAGCTGCCAAATGGGTTAGAGTAAGAGGGGTCATAGGATGTCTATGGCACTCACTTCTGGTAAGAGGATTGGAAAATCTGTGTCTGGAGTTCATATGATGGAATAATTTGGGGGCCTGAAAATTTTGTATAAAGACGGAGGAAAAGTAGCCCTTACTAACTCTTAAATGGACTAATGATAATTTGCTTCCATTTTAGAACAAATGTCTTTGTACTGGGGCTAGGGAATGTAAATCTGTAGGCTGAATGATCGCTGAGCCTCAAGCCCTGGCTTTGATCATCGGCATAGCACCAATGAGTTGTGTGCTGGCACTTCTAGCTTTAGGTGTATAGCGGATGGAGGTTAAGATGTGCAAGGCAAGTCTGAGGCCTGATCACCCTGTATTAAATAAAAAAAAGATAGAATCTTTTGCCAGCTGTGAAAATGTAATGTATAGTAGACAGTATATTAGTTTCAAGTTACAACTCAGTACCTCAGATAACCAGAATCTTCACAATGCATAAATGCACCATAAATATTTCTTTCCAATGTTTGTGCTTGACTGTCGTGATAGTCAAGCATGGATCTGTATGAGGAGAATTGCGAGTCCTTGTGAGAAAACTCTGAGAAAACAAGGCAAGACTCCCATGGCCTCAGTTTCTTCAAAAACACAAATAGTTCTTGGATTATGCTCTTGTGCCTTTCCCAGGTGTAGAAGATTGTGCAAATTTACTTCAGATTGTTCATTAAAATTCTTTATTGTTATTTGTTTATATGCTTCTATGGAAAAATGTTTTTGCTGCCTGTGGCTTGTCTATACCATGCAGCTTACCTTGTGATTGTACACTTTAATCATGGAACCTCTCTTAACACTCTGGGTATAAATTGTGTGATAATCAGAATAAAGTTGAACATTGCATGAGACGTTAGTCTGCCTCATTTATCAGTTCCATTTTCTGCTGCTACCGCTGCCTTTAGATCAGTAAACAATTGACCAGATGACTAGTTTTCAAATAGTGTCCACACTGGATGAAGGTGAGGCACTCAGGAGCTGGCTCATGCTGCAGTGTTGGGGAGAAGAAGATTGGAGAACTGGCAGTCACTTGCTAGCTGAGAATGAGGGGCAAGTCATTTAGCTTTTCTGGGTTGATGTCTTCATCTCTCAGAAGAGAGCAACAATAGGTTGAGTGTTGAGTTCAAGAGAAAAGGAGGCAGCTAGAATGGTGCTGGGCTTTGGGATAGTCAGTTGTAGCTGCTATCAACAGGGATAGGGGTTTGGGAGTATGGTGTGGGGTAAGGGCTGGAGCTGGCATCCATTCAGTGTTGTCTCACTAGACATGAGATGAAGTCTTTACATAGGCAGTATATGTAAAAGTCTGGAGAAAAGGTTTGGAATAAAGATAAATATTTGTGAGGGATCACTCATGTGTGGGTTGTATTCAGAGTTCTTACCAAGAGACTGAGTATAAGAAGCAAACAGGTGACCTGAGGCTAAGAGAGCAGAGAAGGAATTTATAGAAACTGAAGAAGGTGTCCACAAAGTAGGAGGAAACTAGGAAGATGGGTGAGATAGTTCAAACACCAAGTAATTACCCATGTCCTGTGCTGAACTTCTATAAAGTAACATGAGGATCGAGAATCATGTATGGGCTTAACTTCGTGATTATTAGCAGTCTTTAAAGGAGCCATTTCAGGAACAGAGTTAAGACAGAATGAGAGGTAAGAGAAGAGGCATTGGAGGTGGTGAGTATTGTCTTTAGAAATCTGCTATGAAGAAATTGGGTTATAGATGGCAGAAAATGGAGCAAAATGAAAAATAATAATGTTAGAATATGGATATGAAAAATTCAAAGATTTGCATAAAGGAGTATTGATAATGGATGAGTGAGAGAGACAGGACACAAATGATTGGAGAAGTCATAAGGCATCCATGGAAAAGGTGGCTGTGAGTAGGCATACAGCTATTTCTAGGAAACTGGAGAAAAAAAAAGGGAACGTGAATCCGAACAGACTAATATAACCAGGTTACAGTGATGGATAGTATTTTCTTATTTTTAAAAGTATTTTATTATTTACTTATGTATTCTTTTAATTTTAACTGATAAATAAAAGTATAAAATGGCATACAATAATGGGGTAATGTGATATTTCAGTGTGTGTATGTATTGTGTAGTTATCTATCAGGTTAAAAATACTTGTTTAATCAGTCATATATCCTCATTTCTGTGACTTTTTTTCTAGCTTTTTGAGGTATTGAGCACATTCTCTCTCTCTCTCTCTCTCTCTCTCTCTCTCTCTCTCTCTCTCTCACACACACACACACAAGCACACACACACATAGTCACTCTATCATTTATTACCACCCCCCAGTGTTATGCTTAAATCTGTTGAGCTGGGAGGAAGAGTAGAATTTCCTTTAAAACTGAAATTTGGACCCACTATATGAAATAGTAACTCTTCTGCTGAGAATTTATCTAATGGAAATTAAATACGTATATTGAAAAAACACTTGAGCTCCTGAGTTCTTTGTAGCACTATTAATGTAGACAACATATAGAATCAATCTTGGATATCTTGGAATTGATCAGCTAGTGAGTGAAGGGCATACACATCAAACTAGTGTGAAGGTAGAAGAGAGAAGGAAATCCCACCGTATGTGAAAGCACAGATGGAATTGGTGATCACTGTGCTAATTGAAGTAAGCAAGACACAGGAATAATAACTATCACACGATCTTACTATAATGCAAATCTAAACAATCTGATTGATCTTCAAAGAAGTCAGAATGGAATGACAGTCTACAGAAGTTGGGGCAAGAAGAAGAAGACAAGGGGAAAGGTGAGAAGTGGGACATTTTCTCTTCTAAGGGAAATAGAGAATGAAAGTCTCAGGTGATAACGTAGGTGGGGAAAAATTGTTAGAAAATTTGAGAGCAAAGTAGGTATGAATTAGGAAAATGGGCAAATAGGAAACACCATTGGGCTGAGCAGCCTAGAGTGCAAAGCCAGGTAGTACCTGGCCGGTTCACACTAGCATTCAAACCATTTATTTATTTATTTATTTATTTATTTATTTATTTATTTATTTATTTATTTATTGCTACTGGGGAAGGAACCTGTGGCTTCGCTGTGTCAAGGGCATAGTCTCTCACTTAGTTATCCACTACCTGTAGCTTTATTCTGATGTCAAGAATTTCATTAAAAAGACCAAATAAGGTTTATAGACTCATGCCTACAGTTTATTCAAGTTCTAAATGTATAAGGATATTCTAAGATTGATACACTCATTTCAAAGTTGAATTTCTAGGAATTTAAGAGTTTACTCTTAGTCTTCATTTGAAAGATGAGTCAGTAATGTTAATTCAAATGACTTCTAAAGTAAGTTCAAGAAACATACCTACAAAAATTTAAAGATAATTGATACTCAAGTGTGACTCATCTGTCAACTTGTGTTTTTATTTTCTGTGGAAAGATCTTAAATTCTCCAAAATTCTATTGTTCCACTGACAGCAGAGCCTTTAAGCGATGGAAAAGAATCCAGCTTTCTGCTGCCAGGGATTTCTCTACACACCTTCTCAACCTGAATACCTGCATTACTTTTTGAACAAATCAACACTTTTCAATTCTCTCTATTGCTTAAAATTCAGGGCACTCAGATCTCAGTCATGTTAATCTGAAAGTATGGCTGAATAATCACTCATTATCCCTAACTGCTTTTCACAAAATCATTTTCTTCATATAACCTGGTAATTAATAAGATTAAAACATCATTTTTTGAGACAAAAGAAAAAAGAATAAAACATTTGACTGCAGAGGCAGCTTAGTGAGTTTCCCAATAAATTTATACCTAGTATCATTCTGTATGTATTCAATTTCACTGTCTACAATGGCTAAGATATGGATCCAACCTAGAGGTCCATCTACAGTTGAGTGAATACCACAAGTACTCCCCCTCTCTGTTTCTCAGTTTTATTAGATCAAACGAATAGCTGTGTAAGAAAAAGTCATTTAATTTTCAGCAGAAGACACACATCCACTGAAAATATTTACTGCAGGAGGTCAAAAGAAAACTTGTAGGTTCTGGGAATTGAATTGGTGTCATTGTATTTGATGAGAGATACCTTTATCCACAGAGTAATCTCGTTGGCCATCTTTCTTTTTTAATTTAAAAGTAACTTTATATAATGGAACAGATTGGCCACTATTCAATTTATTCATGCTAGTACCTATGGCATATGCTAGTACCTGTGGTGAGATCACCCAGGTACATTTTATTGTTATAGTTATAGAATTTGAGCTGGCATTTCCCTAGGTAACCTGCTCTGGGGGAGATGGTGAGGGCCTCGGAGTAAGCCTAAGGGAGGTCACGTGTTTTAGAAAATGCTTCAGGAGGATGTGGAGTTCTCCAGTGTAATCACCGGGCCTTCTTCTGTTTTATTTACTGGGCTACCGTAGATGATGTCAGTTTCATTAGAGGTTGTAATGCACAGCTAGATTAAAACTAACAGCTAAATTGCTCCTCAAGTCCTATCTATCACAGTCTCTTTAAGTTTTCTCTTATTGGTTTAATGGACACTAGATATCTGGGTGGTGCTGAACACTACAGTGGATTATAAAAATACAGTCACTGCATTCAAAAGGGACTTTAATCCAGCAGCGATGTATAGTGGTTCTAACTGCCATATAAGTCAAGGATGTTGGGATAATTCTTACTAGGTTGCCGACACACAGTGAGCCCTTTTCGTAATTTCTGCTACTGAATTAGATATTATGCTCCTCAGCCAGCAGAGAGATTCCTTTTTGTTCACCAGTCAGTGGTATTGAAACTTTGACATGTGGATCCTATTCCAGAGATAATTAACGTGCCAAGCACTTTCTGAGATTCTATCTATCAGAATGAAGATGAAACCAGTTTGTAAGGATGAAAAGTGTTTCCAACTTTCCACTACTGTCCATGGTTGACTGTGGAAGGTCACTGTTTCTGAGCTCTGTTCTGAGACCGGTGCTTCACCTCACAGTACCTCTTGTAGTGCTGTGTTTACTGCTCTTCAGTGCTGGGTCAGGGCTTTTTGGAACCAGACTGAACAGAAACAGAAGGCTTTCTTTAGCCTTAGGCTGTTTATAGAGCTGTCCAGAGTGGAGTGATTGTTGCTACCCTTAATGCAGTCCCCCCACTAAAGGTAGGGATAGAATGTTCTCATTCTCTCTAATAAACAAACAAACAAACAAACAAATAAATAAATGGTAGTAGTATTTTTTAAAAAATACTACTTCAAGTAGATTTGACTCTTTTTAGATAGAATGAAAGTGGGGAGTTAATTATAAACGATTTGATTTGAAGAATTCTTCCAGAGTTTATCTGTGTTCACCCTACAGTTTTTAAAGCAGCAATCAATTTTCTCACCCAATGGTTAAATCAACTTGTCTCAAAACACATCTATTGAAACTCAGATTCTTCATGCTCATGCTATCCCAGGTCCAGGTTATATTTTCATTATAGATTTCAATCTTGTGACTCTTATTTAATTTATTTGACAGGATCTTGAGAGCTAGGACAGAGTGAGTGGGAAGCAGAAAATTGATTCTGAGCACAAAACTGTGTGTATCAGGACATGAGGATATTGAGAGCTTACATAATGACATGTAAATCATTTTTTATTTTGAATTTTATACAATGTGTCTTGATCATGTTCACCTCCCTCTTTCAACTCCTGTCAGAGTTACACTCCCTCCTCTACCTGCCCAAATGTAGTTGTTGACCTGAAGGTGTTGTAAAATGCAGCCTTACTCTGTCAGGCAGTGGCAGGTGAATAGGGATACAGGTGACAACAACATATACTTTATTTTTAGTTTCTTTTATGGTCAGTGCTAAGCATGCTTGTTACAGCTTTCAGTTGTAAGACACTGTAATTTTACTGGTAAAAGTTAACGAATGTTTTCTTACCTCTACATTTAGGGTTTTTTTGTATGAATTTCTATTTATTTTTATTGTTATTATCATTAGATAGATCAGGATGGCTTTGGGATCTAGGAGCTCTTATTTAAGCCCCTCCAGTGCTAGGATAACAGGTGTGTGTCTCCATCCCACATCATATTAATTTTAAGGTGTGGTCCTGAATCCTTTTTATCCTGATAATGTCTTTCTTTATACTGAAGGAAAAATAATAAATGCAGGATCAAGAGGATGTATGAGAAATTCCTGCATGTTTACTATTAAAACTTCTTATACTATAAAAAGAAATTTCTACTAAAGTAAAAACTGATTTTTTCAACATCTGTTGAAGTCAGTAGTTGAACTGAAGTATCATCTTTAATGTTTCAGCAGTAATCATAGATTACAGAAGAAATGTCAAATTTGAAATTGATCATTAATTATTTAAAGCAAAACATTTCCATTATGTCTTAAAAGTTGGATCACTGAAGACATTAAATATATAAGAATCTTTGATATATCTTACAGGTCATGTTGTTAAATATTAACAATTATTGCTTCACGTGTTCTTCTAATTGATGAGTTTTGATGAATGGTTGGTTTATAACCAGAGTGATGTAATACCGTAGACAATTTCTTTTAGAAAATAGACACACAATTAACTCATTAAGTAATATCTGATTACTGTTGCATCTTGTGATCCTACATTTGCATATCTCAGTTGGTCAAACACATTTAGTATGCTAGGTAAAAACAGATTAACTATAACATCTTGTACTGAAAGTTAGAGTTTTGTACATCTCTGAAATGGAGTGTGACATGGCAGAGACATGTCTTAAATGTAAACATGCTTCTAAATCTATTGGTTACTCTTCTTACACTATCTTGGGTTATTTTTACTTTTTTACTTAGATCCCATGAACTTGTATGAACACTTTTGATAATATGCAAAATTATCAGCCCCATTTTTATTCCCTGCTACTTAGTGCAAATTATGTAGGTTTTAGTCAAATGGGTTTTTTTTTTTTGTCCTCTTTTTTTCCAGTTTTACATCATGGTCAACTGAAAGCCATACCTTCTGCTTCAGTTATGGTTGAGCATACGTGATATGTGTATCCTTCAACTACTCCATCCAGATAGCCTGTCCGACTACACCATTCACTCTGTACATTCATACCCTAACCATCTCTCAGGTCTCACCGAAGTTCTGCCTCATGCCTGAAGTTTCCTTTGGCTGCTCTTTTGTATATTTCATCTACCTCATTTCTAATTGTCATCAGCTTGTTTGCACCACTCTTTAGGCATCTATCTACTCCCACTAGACAGCTCCTAAATTTAAACATTGTGCTTAGAAGGCCTGGAGTGATGGCTCAGATGTTAAGAGCACAGACTGCTCTTCCAAACCAGATTACCTTTCCCCCCTCCCAGAACTCCAAGTGTTTAAACCACCAACCAAAGAGTACACAGGGAGCAACCCGAGGCTGCATACGTAGCAGACGATGGCCTTGTTGGACATCAATGGGAGGAGAGGCCCTTTGTCCTGTGAAGGCTCCATGCTCCAGTATAAGGGTATGTCAGGGCAGGGAGGTGGGAGTGGTTGGGTGGGGGTGGGGTGAGACCCACATAGAAGCAGGGTGGGGGATGGGATATGTGGTTTCTGGAGGGGAAACTGGGAAAGGGGGTAACATTTGAAATGTAAATAAATAAAATATGCAATAAAAAAGAAAATGTAAAAAAAAAGCATTGTGCTTAGAACACAATTTCTCTCATATAGTAATAAAATCTCATAGGCAAGGTGTTATTCTTCTCTTCATTTTGTAGATATAAATATGCCTGTCTCTCAAATGTGCTTTCCTAATCACGTATTTATATCTCACTTCTTCATCATTTTGGAAACAAAATCCTCTCTCTAATAAGTAACTATTCATTAAGATACCATACATGCCATATTCAGCCTATAAGTATCTTATAAATAATACCATTACAGACTTCACACATTGCTATATTCTCTTTTTTGGGACATTGTCTAGATGCAGTCATAAGGTAGAGTTTGATACCATAGGAAGAAGCTTAGGCAAAATTTCTTTTAATTTACATTATCATGACTGATTATAGCTGATGGGAAATACAAATGGATGAATAAAACCCAAGACCACAGAAGCACATGTCTACCAACCACTGAGAACAATGAGAATGGCTGCATGTATAGTGATATTTAACATCTGATGCTAAAAAATAACCTTTGATAGCATGCTGATATAATGGCTTTAAAACCTTTTTAAATGAAAAAAATACTTCTACTGTTGTTACATCATCTGATTCATCAATAGTATGTATCAGTGTTGACACACAACCTGAAAGTTCATGACTCATCTGCAGTAGCACTGACTATTCTGTAATAGCACGTCAGCATTTCACCACAAATGATTAGTCTTATCGCACTTCTCAGGGGCCACTGTGGCTTCATGTGTCCAGGGTGATTATCTACAAAACACTGGAGAAAACAGAAGCACACTGCATTGTCTTGGCAGTACTCTCACTACGTAGGTAGTAAGTCTGATTTTGAAACTGAGTCACTCAGAAGTCAAATGGTTATGAATTGAGTGGGTAGGAAGAACTTTTGCCAAAATGCATTTCCAAATTAAAAACATGCCTTAGGTTGTTGGATGCATGTAAAAGTCTAGCTTTTAAAGATTAGACAGGAGATGAGAGATGATTCATGCATGGGTAATATGCCTAAATTCAGTCCTAGAATCAAAACACTAAAGTTCTTAAAGATTCTCATGTAACACTTTTTTTTGTTGTTGTTTTTTGAAATACTTTCTGGCTCTTAGGCCGAATAGTATGCATATTATTTGTAGCTGTGCTGTCAGTTCACATAGGTTAGTGACTCTTCAGATGTCTGAGTGTTGTGTTGGATTCCTTCTAGGAATGTTTGCATAGTTGTTGACCATTACAGAAGAAAAAAATAGCTTGGATCTTATTGGACATGACTAAAGTGTTATGAGTTAAACTAAAACACCTCCAGCAGCAAAGGAAATCATGTGTTCTGTGAGCACAAATGGAGGTCTCATTTATATTCATTGGAAGTAGCTATTCTCAGAATGTCATCTCTGGCTTATATCTCTAGCCATATCTATTTTACCATTGTAGAGGAAATCCTGTTCCCTTGTTGGAGTTACTAGGATAGCTAGAGGTGTGATGATGATTCAACCCAAGAACCCCATGCATAATGTTAAGTTAGGTGTACTCTAAAACTGCTAGAAGTCAAAAGGGGCCAGCACAAGTTAGCTCATGGAGGGAACTGCTCTTACCTGGTGCTCTTATACTGTTCTATGCATTTGCTGTTATTTCTTCACCTATGAATTATACAAACAAATTTTATATCAATGGTGGCCTCTGAGTTTAAAGATTTCTTTTGGTTGGAATATTTGTGGTTACTAAACTGAGATGAGGTTTATAAAGAACAATGAAAATATACAAGGCATGCAGGAGAGATAGTATTTATTATTTAGAGAATACATTTGTTGAGCACAATTGGATATTAAATACGTTTCTGTAATATAAGATGTCCGTAGAATTTCTTTCCTGACTTAAGCCTTTTCAATATTTTCACTTACAGTATTACGGAGTGAGAAGCTGAACACTTGATAGCATCCATGCTGGTGATATAGAACCTGATGTGACTTTTGCTTAAATGAGCATCAGAAGCAACTGCGTCACTGGGACACTGTCCTCTTATCATTTATTCTATTCAAAATTTAATCTCATTATCATCTGTTTCTCTGTTCCCACCTTGCCACTTCCTTTTTAAAACAATCTTATGTTAGAGGTGGCCTGAACCATCAAGCCTTTTAATGAACAGCAGCGGTAGAGACAAGGCATAATCTGACTTCAGCCACAGCCAGTTTAGTGGCCATCTTAGGAAACCGATGTCCTAGAGGACTGCTTACATAATATCATTGAACAGCTTCTGAGAAATACCTTGTGCTCAGAGCAGGTAATTCACTCGTTTTCTCACAGCGTCCTCATTACCTGATGATTTATTTCCTTGAATCTAGAAGGGCTTCCCACTTTAACAGCTAATGTTGAGATGCAGATATTCCTGGAGATTGATAGTTTGTTTATTTTAGCAACACCAATTCTTTTGGCCTTCTGGAGCTGAGCAGAGGACTTTCCAAGTGATAACAGAATCCCAGAGGAGAGGTAAGTACCTCAGGGGACTATTTGCTATGTTTCTTCTATGAATGTAGTAATCGGGAATGTGCTTTTATGTAGATTTTATTTCAGTAACTGAGAAAGTGCTGTAATGTGCTTATACATTCAGAACAGGTTTCTGTATTTATTTTAAGGTGGTTATCTCACAAGAATAAAGGATGCCACATGGCAGGAAATAAGATAGGTATAGTCAATGTGATTTCTGTAATGCCTTTCTATGCTATGCTACACAATGTTAAAGTTACTTGCAAACTTAATTCTACTTGATTTGTACCTAACACCCTTATTAGTTTAACTTACATCAAGGAATAATAGGACTGATATTTTTTCTTTCAGAAAATCAATCGCTTTGGTTTTTCCTTAGAGCCTACTGGACCCAGAAACGTAACCAGCAGATTTCCAAGGCATTCTTTGGTGACTTACATCACTTTCTCCAGTCATTTCTTTATGGAAATAAAACCATTTGCTTAATATAAAAATTATTTCCCAGACCATCTGTCTCACAGGTTTGAAAATAAAAGAAAAGGTGGCTCCCTCATTTTGGGAACTGTGTAGACAGAAACTGTTGCTATGTGTGAATTAGGAAAATATTTACCTGAAGAAATAAACTTACCTTGGCATAGTTTCTGACTCCCATGAATAATCTATTCTAGGAAATGTAGATTTAGTAATAGCCTTGGGACAAGTGGCATTTCGCTATCTGGATTTGCATAGGGTACTACAGCCCCCAAAAGCCAATTTTAGGCAGCTTTATTGCCTATAATTGGCTTTTCAAAGAGGACTACAATTTATTATTCTAAAAATAGTCTTCTATTCCTTGATGTTAATCTTTCTTTTGATTTTATCTTTTCTCATAGAATGACTCATGATTAACAGTGGAATTTAAGAATCCAAATGAAAATACTTTCGAATCTTGGCTTTAGAAGTTGCTTTTATAGATAAGTTAAATTGTAGGGTTTTCTCATTTATTGAAATGATTGACAGTGGTATCCATTTCATAGGCTACTTGTGAGGACTAACTCCATTAATCAGAATCAACACATCTGTTCTAAGTTCTTTAAGTACCTTACAAATCATTGTTTAATTTTCAGGAATATATTAGCAAATAATGCTCAGGACAGAGATATGTGTGTTTAATTTAAATTTAACATATTAAATTCAATGACATTGAGCTATGTGTAGTGATGCATGCACTCAATGTATGATGTGGGAGGATTGGCCCGACTTCAGTCTGGTCTGGGTTACAGTATGAGACCTCGTCTCAAAACCAACCCAACCCAATCTAACCCAACCCTAAAACTAAAGGTTAATTGAGTGACATTGAACAAATTAGCCTACTAGAATCTTAATGTTCTCTTTTTAATATTGTTGTATAGATAAACTATTTCATATCATTTATTAAAATGTATTTTGGTATTATTAGCTGTGTAATAAATAGTAGTTTAGAAAAAAGTATGTACCTACTATCAGAGAAGTAAAATGTTAACAAAATAATTATAAAATCACATGATGAAAAAATCTGTGTAAAGACAGTAGAAAGCATTAAAAACAAACAGAAATCTTTGAGAGGAGGTTTTGTGAACTTGCAGTTGAAATGGCTTTGAATTGTACATTGTCAGATTATGGCTCAAGGGTAATATGATGCTCAGTGCTCACAGACATGACTGAAAAATGGCACCATAAATAAACTGCACTGTTGCCAGATAATGGTGCCAATTTCAGCATTTAGGGTGCAAGTAGTGGGTAGAGTTGTTAAAAAAAAATTGGCTATGTAAGACCCTCACAAGTAATATACAAACTCTGAGCCCAAACACACACACACACACACACACACACACACACACACACACACACACACACAGAGAGAGAGAGAGAGAGAGAGAGAGAGAGAGCATGAAGTAACAAGGGGACTTAGCAGAAAGAATTTTCTGAGATGAGGAAAAGAATAAAAATAAACGGACTGGAGAGATGGCTCAGCAGCTAAGAGCATTTCAGAGGATCTGGAATTCCCAACACCCACATGGCAGCTCACAATTGTCTGTAACTCCAGATCCAGGAGATCCAACACCAATATCCTCACCCAGACATACATTAGGGAAAACACTAATGTACATAAAATAAAAAAAGGAAATCATTAAAAGAAAGAATAATTGGGGGTCTTGATGAAAGTATATATACACGTATGAAATTACAAAAGAAAAACATAAATTTTAAAAATAAAAATTGACAATTTCTGGGATATTGAGAAAGCATTTAATGTATCTGTAAATAGAATTCCAGAGTAAGAAAGGAGTCAGAAGAAAGATGTTGAAAGAAACAATGGTCCAGGATTCTCCAATTTCATGCAGAATAGCAAATTCCAGTTTCAAAAACTCACTAACCTGTAAGAAGGCTCAATAGTGAATATTACTTCTAGATATATCATAGTCAAAACTCTCATAGATAAAACAAGTATTTGACTACTGGAAAATGTGGGAGGCAGAAATGGAAAACGAATGATGTGATAGATAAATGGAGACTTTTCACTGTGAACTGTAGAACTCAGATGACTTTGGACCATAATCATGAAGTGCTGAAGGAAAGTGAAAACAAGCACCAGACAAGAATCAGCAAAGCTATTCTGCAAAGACAAAGGTAAAATGGAAAGGAGTGCAAACAATTGTAAATTAAGAGGGGACAGGGAGGGGAAAGGGGGAACATGATCAGGCATGGGCGGGGGCGGGGCAGGACTGAAGCCCTGAGGGCCAGCAGAAAGTATGGAAACAGGCAATCTCAGGAGGTAGGGGGACCTTTTTTTTTTTTAATTATTAGATACTTTATTTACATTTCAAATGTTATCCTCTTTCCTGGTTTTCTCTCCGAAAACCCTCTCCCTCCTATACTCCCCCCTTCCCCTCCTCACCAACCCACCCACTCCCACTTCCTGGCCCTGGCATTCTTTTATACTAGGGCATACAGCCTTCACAGGAGCAAGGGCCTCTCCTCCCATTGATGACTGACTAGGCCATCCTCTGCTACATATGCAGCTGGAGCCACGAGCCCCACCATGTGTTTTCTTTGGTTGGTGGTTTAGTCCCTGGGAGCTCTGGAGGTACTGGTTAGTTCATATTGTTGTTCCTCCTATGGGGCTGGAAACCCCTTCAGCTTCTTGGGTTCTTTCTCTAGCTCCTTCATTGGGGACCATGTGCTCAGTCCAATGGATGACTGTGAGTATCCACTTCTGTATTTGTCAGGCACTAGCAGAGCCTCTCAGGAGACAGCTAATTAGGCTCCTGTCAGCAAGCACTTGTTGCATCTACAATAGTGACTGGGTATGGTGGTTGTATATGGGATGGATCCCCAAGTGGTGCAGTCTCTGGATGGTCATTCCTCCATTCTCTAGTCCACACTTTATATCTGTAACTCCTTCCATGGGTATTTTGTTCCCTCTTCTAAGAAGCATCGAAGTATCCACACTTTGGTCTTCCTTCTTCTTGAATTTCATGTGGTTTGTCAATTATATCTTGGGTATTCCAAGCTTCTGGGCTAATATCCACTTATCAGTGAGTACATCATGTGTGTTCTTTTGTGATTGGGTTACCTCACTCAGGATGATATCCTCCAGATCCATCCATTTGCCTAAGAATTTCGTAAATTCATTGTTTTTAATAGCTGAGTGGTACTCCATTGTGTAAGTGTACCACATTTTCTGTATCCATTCCTCTGTTGAGGGACATCTGGGTTCTTTCCAGCTTCTGGCTATTATAAATAAAGCTCCTGTGAACACAATGGAGCATTTGTCCTTATTACATGTTGGAGCATCTTCTGGGTATGTATGCTGGGTCCTCAGGAGGTACTATGTCCAATTTTCTGAGGAACCACCAAACTGATTTCCAGAGTGGTTGTACCAGTTTGCAATGCCACTAACAATGGAGGAGTGTTCCTCTTTCTCCACATCCTAGCCATCATCGCTGTCCCTTGAGTTTTTGATCTTAGCCACTCTGACTGGTGTGAGGTGGAATCTCTGGGTTATTTTGATTTGCATTTCCCTGATGACTAAGGATGTTGAACATCTTTTTTAGGTGCTTCTCAGCCATTCGGTATTCCTCAGTTGAGAATTCTTTGTTTAGCTCTGTACCCCAATTTTTAATAGGGTTATTTGTTTCTCTGGTGTCTAACTTCTTGAGTTCTTTGTATATATTGGGTATTAGCCCTCTATCGGATATAGGATTGGTAAAGATCTTTTCCCAATCTGTTGGTGGCCTTTTTGTCTTGTTGACAGTGTCCTTTGCTTTATAGAAACTTGCAATTTTATGAGGTCCCATTTGTCGATTCTTGATCTTATAGCACAAGTTATTGCTGTTCTTTTCAGGAATTTTTTCCCCTGTGCCCATATGTTCGAGGCTCTTCCCCGCTTTCTCTTCTTATAAGTTTCACTGTATCTGGTTTTATGTAGATGTCCTTGATCCACTTGGACTTGAGCTTTGTACAAGGAGATAAAAATGGATCAATTCATATTCTTCTACATGTTTACTGCCAGCTGAGCCAGCACCATTTGTTGAAAATGCTGTAGTTTTTCCACTGGATGGTTTTAGCTCCTTTGTCAAAGACCAAGTGACCATAGATGTGTGTGTTCATTTCTGGGTCTTCAATTCTATTCCATTGATCTACCTGTCTGTCGCTGTACCAATTCCAATGCAGTTTTTTTTTTAAATCACAATTGCTCTCTAGTTCAGCTTGAGGTCAGGGATGGTAATTCCTGGGGGGACACTCTTGAATGCTACCAGAGACCTGGGAGGTGAGAGATTCTCAGGACTCAAAAGGGAGGGACCTTAGGTGAAATGCCCTATACTGGGGAGAGGGAACCTCTAGAGTCTACCTCCAGTAGAAAGACAGGAGATGGCTGAGAAACACCTAAAGAAATGTTCAACATCCTTAGTCATCAGGAAAATGCAAATCAAAAAGACCCTCAGATTCCACTTCACACCAGTCAGAATGGCTAAGATCAAAACTCAGGTGACAGCAGATGATGGCGAGGATTCAGAGAAAGAGGAATACTCCTCCATTGCTGGTGGGATTGCAAGCTTGTACAACCACTCTGGAAATCAGTTTGGTGGTTCCTCAGAAAATTGGACATAGTACCTCTTGAGGACCCAGCAATACCTCTCCTGGGCATGTACCCAGAAGATGCTACAACATATAATAAGGACACATCCTCCAGTATGTTCATAGCTACCATATTTATAATAGCCAGAAGCTGGAAAGAACCCAAATGTCCCTCTGCAGAGGAATGGATACAGAAAACGTGGTATATTTATACAGTGGAATACTACTCAGTTATTAAAAACAATGACTTAATGAACTTCACAGGCAAATGGATGGAACTTGAAAATATCCTCCTGAGGTATTGAGGTAACTCAGTCACAAAGGAACACACATGGTATGCACTCATAGATAAGTGGATATTAGTCCAAAAGCTCCCAAAAACCCAAGCTACAATTCACAGACCATATGAAACCCAAGAAGAAGGAGGACCAAAGCGTGGATGCTTCAGTGATTCTTAGCAGGGGGAACAAAATACTCATTCTCAAAATACAAAGACAAAGTGTGGAGCAGAGACTGAAGGAATGACCACCCGGAGACTGCCCCACCTGGGGATCCATCCCATATACAGTCACTAAACCTGGATGCGATTGTGGATGCCAAGAAGAGCTTGCTGATGGGAACCTGATATGGCTGTCTCCCGAGAGGCTCCACTACAGCCTGACCATCCACAGAAGTGGATGCTTGCAGCCAAGCATTGGAATGAGTGCAGGGTCCCCAATGGAGAAGTTGGAGAAGGGACTGAAGGAGCTGAGGGGGTTTGCAGCCCCATGAGGAGAGATCAACAGTGTCAACGGGCAAGACCCCCTAGAGCTCCTGGGGACTGGACCACTAACCGGAGTACACATGGAGGGACCCATGTTTCCGGCTGCATATGTGGCAGAGGATGGCCTTATTGGACATTAGTGGGAGGAGTGGCCCTTGGGCCTGAGGTTGTTTGGTGGCAAGGGAATGCCAGGCATGGAAGGCAGGAGGGGGGTGGGTGGGTGGGGCACCCTCATAGAGGCAGGGGAACAAGGGATGGGATAGAGGGTTTCTGAAGAGGAGACCTGGAAAGGGGACAACATTGAAATGTAAATAAAGAAAATATCCAAAAAAAATTAAAAAAAAAAAAAAGAAAGAAAGATGGACATCAAGTGTAAGGATGATAATGGGGTTGCCATCCCAAGTCAAAAACTGTGACCCAGAGTTATTCCTGTCTAAATGAACTTCAGGGACAAAAATGGATAAGAGACAGAGGGAAAGGTGGCCCAGCGACAGGCTCAAATTGAAATCCAGCTCAAGGGGATGCTCCAAGCCCTGATACTATTACTGTTGCTAGGGTGTGCTTATAGACAGGAGCCTAGCATGGCTGCCCTCCAAGAGGCCCAACACTTATACCTAACCAACGAACAGAAGAAGGGGACCCTTGTGGCTGAATTAGCAAAAAGATGGAGGAAGCTGAGAAGGGTGACCCCATAGGAAGACCAGCAGTCTCAACTAACCTGGATCCCTGAGATCTCTCAGGCACTGAGCCACCAACCAAGCAGCATATATCAGCTGATATGAGGCCCCCACCACATAAACAGCAGAGGACTGCCTGCCTGGTCTGGGTTCAGTCGGAGAAGATGCACCCAACCAACCCTTGATAGACTTGAGGCCTTAGGTCTGGCGGGGTGGGGGTGGGGGCATTCTCTTGAAGATGAGGGCGGGGAGGGGGAGGAGGAGGTATGGGATGAAGAAAAGTCAGAGGGCTGACTGGAAGAGGGATAACGACTGGAATGTAAAAAGTTAAAAAAAAAAGATTAAAGAATAGTTAACATGATTTCTCTGAGTTTTGTCCCAACCTGGACTGACAGCAAGGATAGAAAGCAAAGCTCCTGGTTCTCACCATGCTTGTTGGTCCCATCTGTAGGAGTTTGGAGCCGAAGAGGTTCAGCACTACACACCTCAGGTGATTCAACTGCTCCCTCCCATGTTCTGCTTCTGGGGAGAGCAAGGCACAGAGTGATACCCATGCCATTGTTTCCTAGAGGAGGCTGTGCTGCTCACGGACCCTGAATTGTGGGCATGATTTTTAAGGGTTGGATGAGAACAGATGTTACAAGCAGGGACAGAAGTGCAGCCACTGTTGCATTTTATTGTGCAAGAATGAGTATTTTGATTTTTGATTCTAGTGTATTATAAAGTTAAAAATGTTTAAAAGTTCTTCAGAGAAATTACATTGGTATCAGTTTCAGTATGTTCTTTTTTTCCTCCATGGATTTAAGTGAAGAAAAGGAGTACTGTTACCCACACCAACGACAGACCTTCAGCATCATGAAGTAACTGTAGCACTAGTTAAGTGCCTCTGTTTCTAATATCCTCTTTGCTGCATGCACACCATGACCTTTTGACATTTAAAAAAAATATGTGTAGGATTCCTCAGAATTGGAGTTACAGACAGCACTGTGAGCTGCCTCATGGATGCTGGGAATTGAACACGGGTTTTCTAGAAGAACAGCTGGTGCTCTTAAAGACTGAGCAGTCATCTTCAGCCCCCTCTTGACGTGTTTTCTTTCTTTCTGAAAGACACGTACAAATAAACCGTGGGGCTGGAGGTGGAGCTCAGTGATCGCATGCTTACAAAGCTTGCACAAGGCGCTCTGTGCAATTTGCATTGCAGATGTGAGGCAAATACACTCAACACCCCATTTTCATCTCAAAACCCATCATGTGTACTTGGAAGAAAGGTTACTGCCTTAGAGAGTAATTGCATGGTTATCAAGCTCCTCAACACAAAGACAGTTGTTTTGAATTGTCCTATACTCAGTCCACATTTATGTCCCATATTGTTTTATCCAGCTGCCTTTTCCTAAACCAAGATCCAGCTTATCTCACTACTGGACATTAGCCTCTAGTGCCCTCTTTTATCTTTGGCCTTACTCTCCTTTTTTTTTTTTTTTTTTTTTTTTTTTTATTGGGAAATACATATGAAGTATTTTTATTGAAAATAAGTTTTCATACAAAATATTCCAGTAATGGTTTTCTCTCCATCTTCTCTACCCAGATTCTCCCCACCTCCTCACCCATCCAACTCCAGGCCTTCTCCCCTCCTCCAACTCCTGCCAGGTCCTGCCTTCCTCTTAAGAAAACAGTGAAATATAAAAAAAATTAAAATTAAATGTAAAAAGACACACCTCACACCTCTACTACACACACATATACTCTAAACCTATAAAAACAGAAAATCAAAAACAGAAGCCATAATATAAAAGTAAATATAAGGAAGAAAAGGCTCAAAAATGTAGTATGACACAAAACAAAACAAAAACAAAATCAAACAAACAAAAATATTCTAAAACATACCATTGGTTTGTTGTGTACTGGTCATTTACTGCTGAGCATGTAGTCTGGCCTAAAGAGTGTCTGTATATAGAGAAACAGACTCAGTCCACTGGAGAAAACTCATTTATCCTTTGCAGGCAGTTGTCAGTTGGCGATACTGCCTTGATTAAGGATGGAAGCTCGTGTCCACTTCCCTGTTTCAGCTCTGGAACCCCATGTTGCTTGAGTCTGTACAAGTCCTGTGCATGCTGCTACTACAGTCTCTGCGAGTTTGGATATGCATCAGTCCTGTTGTGTCTGGAAGGCACTGTTTCCTTGGTGGTTTTTTTTTTTTTTTTTTTTTTATTTTTATTACATATTTTCCTCAATTACATTTCCAATACTATCCCAAAAGTCCCCCATAGCGCCCCCCACTTCCCTACCCACCCATTCCCATTCTTTTGGCCCTGGCATTCCCCTATATTGGGGCATATAAAGTTTGCAAGTCCAATGGGCCTCTCTTTCCATTGATGGCCGACTAGGCCATCTTTCGATACATATGCAGCTAGAGACAAGAGCTCCAGGGTTCTGTTTAGTACATCATGTTGTTCCAACAATAGGGTTGCAGATCCCTTTAGCTCCTTGGGTACTTTCTCTAGCTTCTCCATTGGGAGCCCTGTGATACATCCAATAGCTGACTGTGAACATCCACTCCTGTGTTTGCTAGGCCCCGGCATAGTCTCACAAGAGACAGCTATATTTGGGTCCTTTCAGCAAGATCTTGCTAGTGTATGCAATGGTGTCAGCGTTTAGAAGCTGATTATGGGACGGATCCCTGGATACAGCAGTCTCTAAATGGTCCATCCTTTCATCACAGCTACGAACTTTGTCTCTGTAACTCCTTCCCTGGGTGTTTTGTTCCCAATTCTAAGAAGGTGCACAGTGTCCACACTTTGGTCTTCATTCTTCTTGAGTTTCATGCGTTTATCAAATTGTATCTTATATCTTGGGTATCCTAAGTTTTGGGCTAATATCCACTTATCAATGAATACATATTGTGTGAGTTCTTTTGTGATTGTGTTACTTCACTCAAGATGATGCCCTCCAGGTCCATCCATTTGGTTAGGAATTTCATAAATTCATTCTTTTTAATAGCTGAGTAGTACTCCATTGTGTAAATGTACCATAATTTCTGTATCCATTCCTCTGTTGAGGGACATCTGGGTTCTTTCCAGCTTCTGGCTATTATAAATAGGGCTGCTATGAACATAGTGGAGCATGTGTCCTTTTTACCGGTTGGGACATCTTCTGGATATATGCCCAGGAGAGGTATTGCTGGATCCTCCGGTAGTACTATGTCCAATTTTCTGAGGAACCGCCAGACTGATTTCCAGAGTGGTTGTACAAGCTTGCAATCCCACCAACAATGGAGGAGTGTTCCTCTTTCTCCACATCCTCGCCAGCATCTGCTGTCACCTGAATTTTTGATCTTAGCCATTCTGACTGGTGTGAGGTGGAATCTCAGGGTTGTTTTGATTTGCATTTCCCTGATGATTAAGGATGTTGAACATTTTTTCAGGTGCTTCTCTGCCATTCGGTATTCCTCAGGTGAGAATTCTTTGTTCAGTTCTGAGCCCCATTTTTTAATGGGGTTATTTGACTTTCTGGAGTCCACCTTCTTGAGTTCTTTATATATATTGGATATTAGTCCCTTATCTGATTTAGGATAGGTGAAGATCCTTTCCCAATCTGTTGGTGGTTTTTTTGTCTTATTGATGGTGTCTTTAGCCTTGCAGAAGCTTTGTAGTTTCATGAGGTCCCACTTGTCAATTCTCGATCTTACAGCACAAGCCATTACTGTTCTATTCAGGAATTTTTCCCCTGTGCCCATATCTTCAAGGCTTTTCCCCACTTTCTCCTCTATAAGTTTCAGTGTCTCTGGTTTTATGTGAAGTTCCTTGATCCACTTAGACTTGACCTTAGTACAAGGAGATAGGAATGGATCGATTCGCATTCTTCTACATGTTAACAACCAGTTGTGCCAGCACCATTTGTTGAAAATGCTGTCTTTCTTCCACTGGATGTTTTTAGCTCCCTTGTCGAAGATCAAGTGACCATAGGTGTGTGGGTTCATTTCTGGGTCTTCAATTCTATTCCATTGGTCTATTTGTCTGTCACTATACCAGTACCATGCAGTTTTTATCACAATTGCTCTGTAGTAGAGCTTTAGGTCCGGCATGGTGATTCCACCAGAGGTTCTTTTATCCTTGAGAAGAGTTTTTGCTATCCTAGGTTTTTTGTTATTCCAGATGAATTTGCAGATTGCACTTTCTAATTCGTTGAAGAATTGATTTGGAATTTTGATGGGGATTGCATTGAATCTGTAGATTGCTTTTGGCAAGATAGCCATTTTTACGTTGTTGATCCTGCCAATCCATGAGCATGGGAGATCTTTCCATCTTCTGAGATCTTCTATAATTTCTTTCTTCAGAGACTTGAAGTTTTTATTATACAGATCTTTCACTTCCTTAGTTAGAGTCACGCCAAGATATTTTATATTATTTGTGACTATTGAGAAGGGTGTTGTTTCCCTAATTTCTTTCTCAGCCTGTTTATTCTTTGTGTAGAGAAAGGCCATTGATTTGTTTGAGTTAATTTTATATCCAGCTACTTCACCGAAGCTGTTTATCAGGCTTAGGAGTTCACTGGTGGAATTTTTAGGGTCACTTATATATACTATCATATCATCTGCAAAGAGTGATATTTTGACTTCATCTTTTCCAATTTGTATCCCTTTGATCTCCTTTTGTTGTCGAATTGCTCTGGCTAGGACTTCAAGTACAATGTTGAATAGGTATGGAGAAAGTGGACAGCCTTGTCTAGTCCCTGATTTTAGAGGGATTGCTTCAAGCTTCTCACCATTTACTTTGATGTTGGCTACTGGTTTGCTGTAGATTGCTTTTATCATGTTTAGGTATGGGCCTTGAATTCCTGATCTTTCCAAGACTTTTATCATGAATGGGTGTTGGATCTTGTCAAATGCTTTTTCCGCATCTAACGAGATGACCATGTGGTTTTTGTCTTTGAGTTTGTTTATATACTGGATTACGTTGATGGATTTCCGTATATTGAACCATCCCTGCATCCCTGGGATGAAACCTACTTGGTCAGGATGGATGATTGTTTTGATGTGTTCTTGGATTCGGTTAGCAAGAACTTTATTGAGGATTTTTGCATCAATATTCATAAGGGATATTGGTCTGAAGTTTTCTATCTTTGTTGGGTCTTTTTGTGGTTTAGGTATCAGAGTAATTGTGGCTTCATAGAATGAGTTGGGTAGAGTACCTTCTGTTTCTATTTTGTGGAATAGTTTGTGAAGAACTGGGATTAGATCTTCTTTGAAGGTCTGATAGAACTCTGCACTAAACCCATCTGGTCCTGGGCTTTTTTTGGTTGGGAGACTATTAATGACTGCTTCTATTTCTTTGGGGGATATAGGGCTGTTTAGATCATTAACCTGATCTTGATTCAACTTTGGTACCTGGTATCTGTCTAGGAACTTCTCCATTTCATCCAGGTTCTCCAGTTTTGTTGAGTATAGCCTTTGGTAGAAGGATCTGATGGTGTTTTGGATGTCTTCAGGATCTGTTGTTATGTCTCCTTTTTCATTTCTGATTTTGTTAATTAGGATGCTTTCCCTGTGCCCTCTAGTGAGTCTGGCTAAGGGTTTATCTATCTTGTTGATTTTCTCAAAGAACCAGCTCCTTGATTGGTTGATTCTTTGAATAGTTTTTCTTGTTTCCACTTGGTTGATTTCACCCCTGAGTTTGATTATTTCCTGCCGTCTACTCCTCTTGGGTGAATTTGCTTCCTTTTGTTCTAGTGCTTTTAGGTGTGTTGTCAAGCTGCTAATGTGTGCTCTCTCTAGTTTCCTTTTGGAGGCACTCAGAGCTATGAGTTTTCCTCTTAAAAATGCTTTCATTGCGTCCCATAAGTTTGGGTATGTTGTGGCTTCATTTTCATTGAACTCTAAAAAGTCCTTAATTTCTTTCTTTATTCCTTCCTTGACCAAGGTATCATTGAGAAGAGTGTTGTTCAGTTTCCACGTGAAGGTTGGCTTTCTATTATTTATTTTGTTATTGAAGATCAGCCTTAGTCCATGGTGATCTGATAGGATGCATGGGACAATTTCTATATTTTTATATCTGTTGAGGCCTGTTTTGTGACCAATTATGTGGTCAATTTTGGAGAAGGTACCATGAGGTGCTGAGAAGAAGGTATATCCTTTTGTTTTAGGATAGAATGTTCTGTAGATATCTGCCAGATCCATTTGATTCATAATTTCTCTTAGTTTCACTGTGTCCCTGTTTAGTTTCTGTTTCCATGATCTGTCCATTGGTGAAAGTGGTGTGTTGAAGTCTCCCACTATTATTGTATGAGGTGCAATGTGTGCTTTGAGATTTACTAAAGTTTCTTTAATGAATGTGGCTGCCTTTGTATTTGGAGCATAGATATTCAGGATTGATAGTTCCTCTTGGAGGATTTTACCTTTGATGAGTATGAAGTGTCCCTCCCTGTCTTTTTTAATGACTTTGGGTTGGAAGTCAATCTTATCAGATATTAGAATGGCTACTCCAGCTTGTTTCTTCATGCCATTTGCTTGGAAAATTGTTTTCCAGCCTTTCATTCTGAGGTAGTGTCTATCCTTTTCTCTGAGATGAGTTTCCTGTAAGCAGCAAAATGTTGGGTCTTGTTTGTGTAGCCAGTTTGTTAGTCTATGTCTTTTTATCGGGGAGTTGAGTCCATTGATATTAAGAGATATTAAGGAAAAGTAATTGTTGTTTCCTGTTATTTTTGATGTTAAAGTTGGCATTTTGTTCTTGTAGCTGTCTTCTTTTAGGTTTGTTGAGGGATTACCTTCTTGTTGTTTCTAGGGCGTGGTTCCTGTCCTTGTATTGGTTTTTTTCTGTTATTATCCTTTGAAGGGCTGGATTCGTGGAGAGATAATGTGTGAATTTGGTTTTGTCGTGGAATACTTTGGTTTCTCCATCTATGTTAATTGAGAGTTTGGCTGGGTATAGTAGCCTGGGCTGGAATTTGTGTTCTTTTAGTGTCTGTATAACATCTGTCCAGGATCTTCTGGCTTTCATAGTCTCTGGTGAAAAGTCTGGTGTAATTCTGATAGGCTTGCCTTTATATGTTACTTGGCCTTTTTCTCTTACTGCTTTTAGTATTCTATCTTTATTTAGAGCATTTGTTGCTCTGATTATTATGTGTCGGGAGGTATTTCTTTTCTGGTCCAGCCTATTTGGAGTTCTGTAGGCTTCTTGTATGTTCATGGGCATGTCTTTCTTTAGATTTGGGAAGTTTTCTTCTATAATTTTGTTGAAGATGTTTGCTGGTCCTTTGAGTTGAAAATCTTCATTCTCATCCACTCCTATTATCCGTAGGTTTGGTCTTCTCATTATGTCCTGTATTTCTTGGATGTTTTGAGTCAGGATCTTTTTGCATTTTACATTTTCCTTGATTGTTGTGCCGATGTTCTCTATGGAATCTTCTGCACCTGAGATTCTCTCTTCCATCTCTTGTATTCTGTTGCTGATGCTCGTATCTATGGTTCCAGATTTCTTTCCTAGGGTTTCTATCTCCAGTGTTGCCTCATTTTGGGTTTTCTTTATTGTGTCTACTTCCCTTTTTAGGTCTAGTATGGTTTTGTTCATTTCCATCATCTGTTTGGATGTGTTTTCCTGTTTTTCTGTAAGGACTTCTACCTGTTTGATTATGTTATCATGTTTTTCTTTAAGGATTTGTAACTCTTTAGCAGTGTTCTCCTGCAATTCTTTAAGGGATTTTTGTGCTTCCTCTTTATTGTCTTCTGCCTTTTTATCAGTGTTCTCCTGCATTTCTTTAAGTGTGTTATTAAAGTCCTTCTTGAAGTCCTCTATCATCATCAGGAGATATGCTTTTAAATCCGTGTCTAGCTTTTCCGGTGTGTTGGGGTGCCCTGGACTGGGCGAAGTGAGGGTGCTGGGTTCTGATGATGGTGAGTGGTCTTGGTTTCTGTTAGTAAGATTATTACGTTTAGCTTTCGCCATCTGGTAATCTCTGGGGTTAGTTGTTATTGTTGTCACTATTTAAAGATTGGAGCAGAAGCTGTGTTCCACTCACCAGCAGTCTCTATATCCTGCGGCGGGGGTCGTGGGTAGCTGACGGTACCCCGGTGCTGGTCCAGCCAGAAGAGGCCTGTGGTCCTACTCAGGCCGTTTTTCTGCTTCCCTAACTAATGCAGTCTCTGGTCCCGCGTGCAATTGGATTGGAGCAGAAGCTGTGTTCCACTCTCCAGAAGTCTTAAGATCCTGTGGTGGGTGTTGTGGGTAGCTGGTGAGTGTCAGCCGACCCTGCGCCCCAGCTGCCCCGGTGCTTTTCTGACCGGAAGAGGGTTGTGGCCCAATGTAGGCCGGATTTCTCTCTCCCCAACCAGAGCAGTCTCAGGTCCCGCGTGATTGGACTGGAGCAGAAGCTGTGTTCCACTCACCAGCAGTCCCAAAATCCTGCGGCGGGGGTCGTGGGTAGCTGGTGGGTGTCAGGCAACCCTGCGCTCCCGCTACCCTGGCGCTGATCCGGCCGGGTGAGGCCTGTGGCCCTACTCAGGCCGGTTTCTGCTTCCCTAACTAATGCAGTCTCAGGTCCCGCGCAATTGGATTGGAGCAGAAGCTGTGTTCCACTCACCAGCAGTCCCAAAATCCTGCGGCGGGGGTCGTGGGTAGCTGGCGGGTGTCAGGCAACCCTGTGCTCCCGCTACCCCGGCGCTGATCTGGCCGGGTGAGGCCTGTGGTCCTACTCAGGCCGGTTTCTGCTTCCCTAACTAATGCAGTCTCAGGTCCCGCGCAATTGGATTGGAGCAGAAGCTGTGCTCCACTCACCAGAAGTCTTAAGATCCTGTGGCGGGTGTTGTGGGTAGCTGGCGAGTGTCAGCAGACCCTGTGCCCCAGCTGCCCAGGTGCTTTTCTGACCGGAAGAGGGTTGTGGCCCTATGTAGGCCGGATTTCTCTCTCCCCAACCAGAGCAGTCTCAGGTCCCGCGTGATTGGACTGGAGCAGAAGCTGTGTTCCACTCACCAGAAGTCCCAAAATCCTGCGGAGGGGGTCGTGGGTAGCTGGCGGGTGTCAGGCAACCCTGCGCTCCCGCTACCCTGGCGCTGATCCGGCCGGATGAGGCCTGTGGTCCTACTCAGGCCGGTTTTCTGCTTCCCTAACTAATGCAGTCTCAGGTCCCGCGCAATTGGATTGGAGCAGAAGCTGTGTTCCACTCACCAGCAGTCCCAAAATCCTGCGGCGGGGGTCGTGGGTAGCTGGCGGGTGTCAGGCAACCCTGCGCTCCCGCTACCCTGGCGCTGATCCGGCCGGGTGAGGCCTGTGGCCCTACTCAGGCCGGTTTCTGCTTCCCTAACTAATGCAGTCTCAGGTCCCGCGCAATTGGATTGGGGCAGAAGCTGTGTTCCACTCACCAGAAGTCCCAAAATCCTGCGGCGGGGGTCGTGGGTAGCTGGCGGGTGTCAGGCAACCCTGCGCTCCCGCTACCCCGGCGGTGATCCAGCCGGATGAGGCCTGTGGTCCTACTCAGGCCGGTTTCTGCTTCCCTAACTAATGCAGTCTCAGGTCCCGCGCAATTCGGCCTTACTCTCCTTGATCAACATCATTCTCCCTACTTTCTTCTTTACTTTTATCTTTGCATTGCAACTTTTGAATCAGAACTAATCCAATCAGACAGATTCTATTTTTCTATTCTTTTACTCACCTCCTCAGTTTTAGAAGGTTCTCGAACCACTTTTGTATACTGGGCACTGCATGCAAAGCTGAAATATAATAACAGTGCCCTCTGTGTACTGTATCAAAGATAATTTTGGAGGAAACCCGTTGTTTTTCTGATGGAAATGAAAGTTGTGTGATTGTCATTAAAATGGACACATAGATGTTTCCTCCCCTTCCTTCCTTCTTTCCTTTCTCTCTCCCTCCTTCACTTCCTCCCTCTCTCATCAGCCCTTCACACTACATTGCTTTTTATTTATTTATCTCCAAATATTAGATGTTGAATATAAATTAATGCAGAGGAAATATCAGGTCAATAACAGCAGAAACTAGTGTCCCACGATGTTCTTTGCACTAAGTCCAGCTGTACTGTGTCCTAACCACGGTGTCACTGCCTCCGATTGGCATGCTTCCTTGAGTCCTTGCCATGCTCCTGGTCCTCTGTGACCACAGTGTTATGCACTATTATTAAATAAGCAAACAAAACAACATCGCTGGCTCTGGAAGTCAGAGTGCTGTTTCACAAATGTATATGTTTGTATTCACCAAGGGGTCTTTTCTACACTCATTAATTCTGTCAGGTGACCAACAAAAATGCTGTGCATATTGGGAAGTGCAAGGCCCAGGAACTAGGGGTGAAATCAGCACTAACAGCTGGAGTGCCCTCACATTAGTGAGGTAAGATCATCATCTAGCAATTAGAGTCTAACAGAAGAGAATGTTCTCAGAACACCTGTTCCTGAATAAATAAACTCTCTACTTACTTAAAAAACCTTTAGTCTCAAAAAGCGCATAGATAACCTCCTCTCTCTTTTACACACACACACACACACACACACACACACACACACACACACACACACACACACTCTACCCCATTGGGGTATGGCATTTGGGACTTGCCATAATCCAGGCATCACCAGACATTTGCTATGATGTCACTCACTACCATCATCCAGTAATACAATATACTAGATGATGTCTATACCCTGTGGCTTGTGGCATGACCTTTTGTGGCTTGCTGAGTCATTCCAGCATGATGTGTTTTTGGTAAGACATTCTTGCAAGAGCCTTTGTTTTTAGAACTACGATCATAAAAGATTTGTTTCCAACAAACTTGTTCCTTGGATATAAAGTTTTTAGACTCTAAGTACATACTCTATCTTGGTGCAGTTGGAAGATATAATTGCCAAGAAGGTTTATTTATTTATTTATTTTTTTATTTTTTTAAGGTAGATGATCTTCAAGATAGGACATGCCCCAAAGATGGAATTTGTACTGTGGTGTTGATGAGAATTACATGTTTGTTGATTCATTTTATGACTTATTAAGGAAAAGGCCTGATTTTCTAGGAACTCATGTTCATTAAATATTTATCAAATTATTTCCTTTCTGCTCTAAAATGTCATGGTAAAAACAGAGTGCATGCCTATGGATGGGTATATAGACTCTTTAACTATAAAGAGTTTAGTAAGCCATGTTGAAACGAAGGATTTGTTTTTCCTTTTGTTGAAATAGTTTTTTCCCCCCTCAGGATACACACACACACAAACACACACACACACACACACACACACACACACACACACACATACATTCACACGCACACGCACATGCACATAAGTGCAGCTAACCAGGAATAAATGAAAGACAGACAAGAAGAAGTGTAAGGATAAATGTGTGTGTGTGTGTGTGTGTGTGTGTGTGCGCTATCCTGATCAGTTCTCCCCTATTTTTCCCTCCCATCCAATTCCACTCCTTTTTTGTCTCTCAAAAAACAAATAGGCTTCAAGGGGATAATAATAAAATAAACATGATAAAATATAATAAGATAAAACAATTTATCATGTCAGAGTTAAGCAAACAGAAGGAAAAGAGTCCAAAAGAAGGCATAAGAATCAGAGACTCGCTTATTCACACACTCATGAATCTTATAAAAAAAAATAAGCTGGAAGCCATGTTATACATGCAAAACTAAGCCTATGACATCTTACTATAGGCTATGTTAGCACTCTTTATGGTGTGAGAAGATAGTCATAGGATTGATTATGGAGGGGAAAAAGAAAAATAAAACTCATATGGACTAAGATGACTCTTTTTTTTTTAATTAGGTAATTTCCTCAATTACATTTCCAATGCTATCCAAAAAGTCCCCAATACACTCCCCCCCAGTCCCCCACCCACCCTCCCCCACCCCTTGGCCCTGGCATTCCCCTGTACTGGGGCATATAAAGTTGGCAAGTCCAATGGGCCTCTCTTTCCAGTGATGGCCTACTAGGCCATCTTTTGATACAAATGCAGCTAGAGTCAAAAGCTCTGGGGTACTGGTTAGGTCATAATAATGATCCACCTATGGGGTTGCAGTTCCCTTTAGCTCCTTGGGTATTTTCTCTAGCTCCTCCATTGGGGGCCCTGTAATCCATCCAATAGCTGACTGTGAGCATCCACTTCTGTGTTTGCTAGGCCCCGGCATTGTCTCACAAGAGACAGCTATATCTGGGTCCTTTCAGCAAAATCTTGCTAGTGTATGCAATGGTGTCAGCGTTTGGAAGCTGATTATGGGATGGATCCCTGGATATGGCAGTCTTTAGATGGTCCATCCTTTCTTCACAGCTCCAAACTTTATCTCTGTAACTCTTTCCATGGGTGTTTTGTTCCCAATTCCAAGAAGGGGCACAGTGTCCACACTTTGGTCTTCGTTCTTCTTGAGTTTCATGCGTTTAACAAATTGTATCTTATATCTTGGGTATCCTAAGTTTTTGGGCTAATATCCACTTATCAGTGAGTACATATTGTGTGAGTTCCTTTGTGAATATGTTACCTCACTCAGAATGATGCCCTCCAGATCCATCCATTTGCCTAGGAATTTCATAAATTCATTCCTTTTAATAGCTGAGTAGTACTCCATTGTGTAAATGTACCACATTTTCTGTATCCATTCCTCTGTTGAGGGGCATCTGGGTTCTTTCCAGCTTCTGGCTATTATAAATAAGGCTGCTATGAACATAGTGGAGCATGTGTCCTTCTTACCGGTTGGAGCATCTTCTGGATATATGCCCAAGAGAGGTATTGCTGGATCCTCTGGTAGTATTATGTCCAATTTTCTGAGGAACCGCCAAACTGATTTCCAGAGTGGTTGTACCAGCTTGCAATCCCACCAACAATGAAGGAGTGTTCCTCTTTCTCCACATCCTCGCCAGCATCTGCTGTCACCTGAATTTTTGATCTTAGCCATTCTGACTGGTGTGAGGTGGAATCCCAGATGACTCTTAATCAGTGGCGAAAGAGGAAAGAGTTCCTGAAATTTAATTAAGATAATTTTAGTGGACTGATATAATCAAGTGTTATTTCCAGATGGCAATTTTGTGGCCACCTGGCTGAAAGAAGACGGTGAAAACACAAAGATTACAAAGAAGAAAAAGGAAGCATATGGAGGACGGGCAAGTTCATTGTCTTGGATGACTCAGTGGTTTCTTTTACATAAATATTTCAAGGCATTGAATTATATAATTTAAGTGCAATTTATTGCAATCAATTGTATATCTATAAAGTTGTCAAAAAGAAAAAAAAACAATAAATACCTGATTCATTAAAAAATTTATTCTTTAATCTTTTTTTGCTCAGTTTTTTTAATTTTTAATATATATATTTTTAATTTTTAATATTTTTATTACATATTTTCCTCAATTACATTTCCAATGCTATCCCAAAAGTCCCCCATAGCGCCCCCCACTTCGATACCCACCCATTCCCATTCTTTTGGCCCTGGCATTCCCCTATATTGGGGCATATAAAGTTTGCAAGTCCAATGGGCCTCTCTTTCCATTGATGGCCGACTAGGTCATCTTTCGATACATATGCAGCTAGAGAAAAGAGCTCCGGGGTTCTGGTTAGTACATCATGTTGTTCCAACAATAGGGTTGCAGATCCCTTTAGCTCCTTGGGTACTTTCTCTAGCTTCTCCATTGGGAGCCCTGTGATACATCCAATAGCTGACTGTGAACATCCACTCCTGTGTTTGCTAGGCCCCGGCATCGTCTCACAAGAGACAGCTATATTTGGGTCCTTTCAGCAAAATCTTGCTAGTGTATGCAATGGTGTCAGCGTTTAGAAGCTGATTATGGGATGGATCCCTGGATACGGCAGTCTCTAAATGGTCCATCCTTTCATCACAGCTACGAACTTTGTCTCTGTAACTCCTTCCCTGGGTGTTTTGTTCCCAATTCTAAGAAGGTGCACAGTGTCCACACTTTGGTCTTCATTCTTCTTGAGTTTCATGCGTTTAGCAAATTGTATCTTATATCTTGGGTATCCTAAGTTTTGGGCTAATATCCACTTATCAGTGAATACATATTGTGTGAGTTCTTTTGTGATTGTGTTACTTCACTCAAGATGATGCCCTCCAGGTCCATCCATTTGGCTAGGAATTTCATAAATTCATTCTTTTTAATAGCTGAGTAGTACTCCATTTGTAAATGTACCATAATTTCTGTATCCATTCCTCTGTTGAGGGACATCTGGGTTCTTTCCAGCTTCTGGCTATTATAAATAGGGTTGCTATGAACATAGTGGAGCATGTGTCCTTTTTACCGGTTGGGACATCTTCTGGATATATGCCCAGGAGAGGTATTGCTGGATCCTCCGGTAGTACTATGTCCAATTTTCTGAGGAACCGCCAGACTGATTTCCAGAGTGGTTGTACAAGCTTTCAATCCCACCAACAATGGAGGAGTGTTCCTCTTTCTCCACATCCTCGCCAGCATCTGCTGTCACCTGAATTTTTGATCTTAGCCATTCTGACTGGTGTGAGGTGGAATCTCAGGGTTGTTTTGATTTGCATTTCCCTGATGATTAAGGATGTTGAACATTTTTTCAGGTGCTTCTCTGCCATTCGGTATTCCTCAGGTGAGAATTCTTTGTTCAGTTCTGAGCCCCATTTTTTAATGGGGTTATTTGACTTTCTGGAGTCCACCTTCTTGAGTTCTTTATATATATTGGATATTAGTCCCTTATCTGATTTAGGATAGGTGAAGATCCTTTCCCAATCTGTTGGTGGTTTTTTTGTCTTATTGATGGTGTCTTTAGCCTTGCAGAAGCTTTGTAGTTTCATGAGGTCCCACTTGTCAATTCTCGATCTTACAGCACAAGCCATTACTGTTCTATTCAGGAATTTTTCCCCTGTGCCCATATCTTCAAGGCTTTTCCCCACTTTCTCCTCTATAAGTTTCAGTGTCTCTGGTTTTATGTGAAGTTCCTTGATCCACTTAGACTTGACCTTAGTACAAGGAGATAGGAATGGATCGATTCGCATTCTTCTACATGTTAACAACCAGTTGTGCCAGCACCATTTGTTGAAAATGCTGTCTTTCTTCCACTGGATGTTTTTAGCTCCCTTGTCGAAGATCAAGTGACTGTAGGTGTGTGGGTTCATTTCTGGGTCTTCAATTCTATTCCATTGGTCTATTTGTCTGTCACTATACCAGTACCATGCAGTTTTTATCACAATTGCTCTGTAGTAGAGCTTTAGGTCCGGCATGGTGATTCCACCAGAGGTTCTTTTATCCTTGAGAAGAGTTTTTGCTATCCTAGGTTTTTTGTTATTCCAGATGAATTTGCAGATTGCACTTTCTAATTCGTTGAAGAATTGATTTGGAATTTTGATGGGGATTGCATTGAATCTGTAGATTGCTTTTGGCAAGATAGCCATTTTTACAATGTTGATCCTGCCAATCCATGAGCATGGGAGATCTTTCCATCTTCTGAGATCTTCTATAATTTCTTTCTTCAGAGACTTGAAGTTTTTATTATACAGATCTTTCACTTCCTTAGTTAGAGTCACGCCAAGATATTTTATATTATTTGTGACTATTGAGAAGGGTGTTGTTTCCCTAATTTCTTTCTCAGCCTGTTTATTCTTTGTGTAGAGAAAGGCCATTGATTTGTTTGAGTTAATTTTATATCCAGCTACTTCACCGAAGCTGTTTATCAGGCTTAGGAGTTCTCTGGTGGAATTTTTAGGGTCACTTATATATACTATCATATCATCTGCAAAGAGTGATATTTTGACTTCATCTTTTCCAATTTGTATCCCTTTGATCTCCTTTTGTTGTCGAATTGCTCTGGCTAGGACTTCAAGTACAATGTTGAATAGGTATGGAGAAAGTGGACAGCCTTTTCTAGTCCCTGATTTTAGAGGGATTGCTTCAAGCTTCTCACCATTTACTTTGATGTTGGCTACTGGTTTGCTGTAGATTGCTTTTATCATGTTTAGATATGGGCCTTGAATTCCTGATCTTCCCAAGACTTTTATCATGAATGGGTGTTGGATCTTGTCAAATGCTTTTTCCGCATCTAACGAGATGACCATGTGGTTTTTGTCTTTGAGTTTGTTTATATACTGGATTACGTTGATGGATTTCCGTATATTGAACCATCCCTGCATCCCTGGGATGAAATCTACTTGGTCAGGATGGATGATTGTTTTGATGTGTTCTTGGATTCGGTTAGCAAGAACTTTATTGAGGATTTTTGCATCAATATTCATAAGGGATATTGGTCTGAAGTTTTCTATCTTTGTTGGGTCTTTTTGTGGTTTAGGTATCAGAGTAATTGTGGCTTCATAGAATGAGTTGGGTAGAGTACCTTCTGTTTCTATTTTGTGGAATAGTTTGTGAAGAACTGGGATTAGATCTTCTTTGAAGGTCTGATAGAACTCTGCACTAAACCCATCTGGTCCTGGGCTTTTTTTAGTTGGGAGACTATCAATGACTGCTTCTATTTCTTTGGGGGATATAGGGCTGTTTAGATCATTAACCTGATCTTGATTCAACTTTGGTACCTGGTATCTGTCTAGGAACTTCTCCATTTCATCCAGGTTCTCCAATTTGTTGAGTATAGCCTTTGGTAGACGGATCTGATGGTGTTTTGGATGTCTTCAGGATCTGTTGTTATGTCTCCTTTTTCATTTCTGATTTTGTTAATTAGGATGCTTTCCCTGTGCCCTCTAGTGAGTCTGGCTAAGGGTTTATCTATCTTGTTGATTTTCTCAAAGAACCAGCTCCTTGATTGGTTGTTTCTTTGAATAGTTCTTCTTGTTTCCACTTGGTTGATTTCGCCCCTGAGTTTGATTATTTCCTGCCGTCTACTCCTCTTGGGTGAATTTGCTTCCTTTTGTTCTAGTGCTTTTAGGTATGTTGTCAAGCTGCTAATGTGTGCTCTCTCTAGTTTCCTTTTGGAGGCACTCAGAGCGATGAGTTTTCCTCTTAGAAATGCTTTCATTGCGTCCCATAAGTTTGGGTATGTTGTGGCTTCATTTTCATTGAACTCTAAAAAGTCCTTAATTTCTTTCTTTATTCTTTCCTTGACCAAGGTATCATTGAGAAGAGTGTTGTTCAGTTTCCACGTGAAGGTTGGCTTTCTATTATTTATTTTGTTGTGGACGATCAGCCTTAGTCCATGGTGATCTGATAGGATGCATGGGACAATTTCAATATTTTTGTATCTGTTGAGGCCTGTTTTGTGACCAATTATGTGGTCAATTTTGGAGAAGGTACCATGAGGTGCTGAGAAGAAGGTATATCCTTTTGTTTTAGGATAGAATGTTCTGTAGATATCTGCCAGATCCATTTGATTCATAATTTCTCTTAGTTTCTCTGTGTCCCTGTTTAGTTTCTGTTTCCATGATCTGTCCATTGGTGAAAGTGGTGTGTTGAAGTCTCCCACTATTATTGTATGAGGTGCAATGTGTGCTTTGAGATTTACTAAAGTTTCTTTAATGAATGTGGCTGCCTTTGTATTTGGAGCATAGATAATCAGGATTGATAGTTCCTCTTGGAGGATTTTACCTTTGATGAGTATGAAGTGTCCCTCCCTGTCTTTTTTAATGACTTTGGGTTGGAAGTCAATCTTATCAGATATTAGAATGGCTACTCCAGCTTGTTTCTTCATACCATTTGCTTGGAAAATTGTTTTCCAGCCTTTCATTCTGAGGTAGTGTCTATCTTTTTCCCTGAGATGAGTTTCCTGTAAGCAGCAAAATGTTGGGTCTTGTTTGTGTAGCCAGTTTGTTAGTCTATGTCTTTTTATCGGGGAGTTGAGTCCATTGATATTAAGAGATATTAAGGAAAAGTAATTGTTGTTTCCTGTTATTTTTGTTGTTAAAGTTGGCATTCTGTTCTTGTGGCTGTCTTCTTTTAGGTTTGTTGAGGGATTACCTTCTTGTTGTTTCTAGGGCGTGGTTCCTGTCCTTGTATTGGTTTTTTTCTGTTATTATCCTTTGAAGGGCTGGATTCGTGGAGAGATAATGTGTGAATTTGGTTTTGTCGTGGAATACTTTGGTTTCTCCATCTATGTTAATTGAGAGTTTGGCTGGGTATAGTAACCTGGGCTGGAATTTGTGTTCTTTTAGTGTCTGTATAACATCCGTCCAGGATCTTCTGGCTTTCATAGTCTCTGGTGAAAAATCTGGTGTAATTCTGATAGGCTTGCCTTTATATGTTACTTGGCCTTTTTCTCTTACTGCTTTTAGTATTCTATCTTTATTTAGTGCATTTGTTGTTCTGATTATTATGTGTCTGGAGGTATTTCTTTTCTGGTCCAGTCTATTTGGAGTTCTGTAGGCTTCTTGTATGTTCATGGGCATGTCTTTCTTTAGATTTGGGAAGTTTTCTTCTATAATTTTGTTGAAGATGTTTGCTGGTCCTTTGAGTTGAAAATCTTCATTCTCATCCACTCCTATTATCCGTAGGTTTGGTCTTCTCATTGTGTCCCGTATTTCTTGGATGTTTTGAGTTAGGATCTTTTTGCATTTTACATTTTCCTTGATTGTTGTGCCGATGTTCTCTATGGAATCTTCTGCACCTGAGATTCTCTCTTCCATCTCTTGTATTCTGTTGCTGATGCTCGTATCTATGGTTCCAGATTTCTTTCCTAGGGTTTCTATCTCCAGTGTTGCCTCATTTTGGGTTTTCTTTATTGTGTCTACTTCCCTTTTTAGGTCTAGTATGGTTTTGTTCATTTCCATCATCTGTTTGGATGTGTTTTCCTGTTTTTCATTAAGGACTTCTACCTGTTTGATTATGTTATCCTGTTTTTCTTTAAGGATTTGTAACTCTTTAGCAGTGTTCTCCTGCAATTCTTTAAGGGATTTTTGTGCTTCCTCTTTACTGTCTTCTGCCTGTTTAGCATTGTTCTCCTGTATTTCTTTAAGTGTGTTATTAAAGTCCTTCTTGAAGTCCTCTACCATCATCAGGAGATATGCTTTTAGATCCGTGTCTAGCTTTTCCGGTGTGTTGGGGTGCTCTGGACTGGGCGAAGTGGGAGTGCTGGGTTCTGATGATGGTGAGTGGTCTTGGTTTCTGTTAGTAAGATTATTACGTTTACCTTTCGCCATCTGGTAATCTCTGGGGTTAGTTGTTGTCGTTGTCACTGTTTAAAGATTGGAGCAGAAGCTGTGTTCCACTCACCAGCAGTCTCAAAATCCTGTGGCAGGGGTCGTGGGTAGCTGGCAGTACCCCAGTGCTGGTCCAGCCGGAAGAGGCCTGTGGTCCTACTCAGGCCGGTTTTCTGCTTCCCTAACTAATGCAGTCTCAGGTCCCGCGCGCAATTGGATTGGAGCAGAAGCTGTGTTCCACTCACCAGAAGTCTTAAGATCCTGTGGCGGGTGTTGTGGGTAGCTGGCGAGTGTCAGCCGACCCTGCGCCCTAGCTACCCTGGTGCTTTTGTGACTGGAAGAGGCTTGTGGCCCTATGTAGGCCGGATTTCTCCCTCCCCAACCAAAGCAGTCTCAGGTCCCGCGTGATTGTACTGGAGCAGAAGTTGTGTTCCACTCACCAGCAGTCTCAAAATCCTGTGGCGGGGGTCATGGGTAGCTGGCGGGTGTCAGCCGACCCTGCGCTCTAGCCACCCCAGTGCTGATCCGGCTGGATGAGGCCTGTGGCCCTACTCAGGCCGGTTTCTGCTTCTCTAACTAATGCAGTCTCAGGTCCCACGCGCAATTGGATTGGAGCAGAAGCTGTGTTCCACTCACCAGCACAGCTCAGTTTTTATCCCCCTCCTAGTCCACCCTCTGACTGTTCCTCATCCCATACCTTTGCCCCTCTTCCCATCTCCAGGAGGATGTCCCCGCCCCCACCCTCCAACCTCACCCCACCAGGCCTCCTCACTCCTTGGGGCCTCAAGTCTATCAAGGGTTAGGTGCATTTTCTCTCACTGAGACCAGACCAGGCAATCCTCTGCTGTATATGTGTTGGGGGCCTCATATCAGCTGGTGTGTGCTGCTTGGTTGGTGGCTCAGTGTCTGAGAGATCTCGGGGATCCAGGTAAGCTGAGATTGATGGTCTTCCTATGGGGTTGCCTTCCTCCTCAGTTTCTTCCAGCTTTTCCCTAATTCAACCACAGGGGTTTCTGGCTTCTGTCCATTGGTTGGGTATAAGTATCTGCATTTGACTCTTTGAGCTGCTTGTTAGGCCTCTCAGAGGGCAGTCATATTTAAGGCTCCTGTTTGTAAGCACACCATAGTATCAGTAATAGTGTCAGGCCTTGGGGCCTCCCCTTGAGCTGGATCCCAATTTGAGCCTGTCACTGGACCTCCTTTCCCTCAATCTCTTCTCCATTTTTGTCCCTGCAGTTCTTTCTGACAGGAACAATTCTGGGTCAGAGTTTTTGACTTGTTATGGCAACCCCATCCCTCCATCTGATGTCCTATCTTTCTACTGGAAGTGGATTCTACAAGTTCCTTCTACTCACTGTAGAGCATTTCATCTAAGGTCCTTCCCTTCGAGTCCTGAGAGTCTCTCACCTCCCAGGTCTCTGGTACATTCTGGAGGGTCCCCATACCTCCTACGTCCTGGAGTTGCCTGTTACCATTCTTTCTGCTGGCCCACAGGGCTTCAGTCCTGTTTCTGCCCCCAACCCCCAATACCTGATCATTGTTTCCCTTTTCCTTTCTGTCCCCTTTCCTATCCAGATCCCTTCTTCCCTTTGCACCTCTCCCACTGTAATTGCTTTCTTCTCCCTTCCATGTGGGATTGAGGCGCCCTCACTTGGGCCCTTCGGCTTGTTAACCTTCTTAATTTCTGTGGATTCTATCCTGGCTAATATCCACTTATTAGTAAGTACATATCATGCATGTCCTTTTGAGTCTGAGTCACCTCACTCAGGATGATATTTTCTAGTTCCATCCATTTGCCTGCAAAACTCAGGATGTCCTCATTCTTAATAGCTGCGTAGTATTCCACTGTGTAAATAAAAACCATATTTTCTATATCTATTCTTCTGTGTGAGACATCTGGGTTGTTTCCAGCTTCTGGCTATCACAAATAAAGCCGCTATGAACAAAGAGGAACATATGCCCCTGTGGCATGGTGGGGCATCTTTTGGCTATATGCCCATGATTCTTTGGTATAGCTGGGTCTTCAGGTAGATCTATTTCTAATTTTCTGAGGAACCTTCAGATTGATTTCCAGAGTGCTTATACCAGTTTGCAATCCTCCCAGCAATGGAGGAGTGTTCCTCTTTCTCCACATCCTTGCCAGCATGTGCTGTCACCTGAGTTTTTGATCTTAGCTATTCTGATTGGTACAAGGTGGAATTTTAGGGTCATTTGATTTGCATTTCCCTAATCACTAAGAACTTTAAACATTTCTTTAAGTGCTTCTCAGCCATTCAAGATTCTTCTGTTGTGACTTCTCTGTTTAGTTCTATACCCCGTTTTTTGATTGAGTTGTTTGGTTTCTTGGTGGTTAGCTTCTTGAGTTCTTTATATATTTTAGATATTAGCCCTTTATCAGATGTGGGGTTGGTGAAGATTTTTTCCCCAATCTGTAAGTTGCTGATTTGTCCTATTGACTATGTCTTTTACCTTACAGAAACTTTCCAGATTTAGGACGACCCATTTATCAATTCTTAATCTTAGAGCCTGAGCCATTGCAGTTCTGTTTAGGATTTTTTCCCCTGTGCCAATGAGTTTGAGGCTCTTTCCCACTTTCTCTTCTATTAGATTCAGTGTATCTGATTTTATGTTGAGGTCCTTGATCCACTTGGACTTGAGAGCACCTGATTCTTATTGAAGTCCTCCTGTGTTCATCGGTGAATGCTGATCCACCTGTAGGTGGCTTTCAGTCCAGGAGGTGGGTATAACCATCTCTCATATGGAGGGTGGTTGTAAAAAATTAGATCCACAATTAGAAGCATGTGCAATTTGGTGAGAGATTCTTTATGTCACTGAATAAGAGCCAATATCTAACTCTGTGTGAAAATAGATTTAATTTTTTTAAAATAAATGATTCCAGAAAGCCATAGGTTTCAGAGAAGTCACTACTTTGATAGGTTTACAGGCTTCCAGGTGTGTTGCTGTGAGAATGTACCTCACAGCACCCTGTAGAGGCTGGTAACCAGGCAAACATTGAAAAAAAATGACAAGAAGTGTATGGACAGCAACAGAATTTCTAGTGAAAAACAGACAACACAAGGTAAGTGGAATTGCTGATTAAAATGAAACACATTGCTAGAGAAACTTTGCATGATCTTCAAAGCATAAACCAGGTATGTCTCATCACAATGTTGACTTCTCATAAATCTGTATCACTTACAGACCTCTTGATTTGACATTTTCTTTCTATAACAAAACAAAGTGACCATATATCATTTGCTTATCTGTGAATGTCCCATTTCCCTTTGGAATTATCCTGGGGAATATAAAACATCTATAAAGTTGGGTAGAAATTGAGTAGTGTACATTGCATTTAGATGCCTACAGTCTGCTACACTACATTTTAGATTGAGCTCAGAGTTGTCACTGTTTATACATCTGTGGATAATCCCAAAATACTTTTTATCATCATTTGTTCAGAAACAAGAGACATCTGGTAGTGGACTGTGCTGAAATCATTAGACTGGGAAAAAAGAAAAAAAATATTCATCTAATGGCTTGCCAGATGGTTGACAAAGAATGCCTTTACTAATTTGTGGGGCAATTTTTGCTAAGTACTGAGATGTTTTTGACAACATAATGCTCAAATGAATAGAGCATTTCTGACAAAATCACAGCCCCATAGCAGCCACTCAACAACAGTTTACTGATCTTAGCTTCCTATCAGAGCATAAGGTTTGGGGTGCAGGGCAAAAGGGTATGTTAGTGTTCACATTCAAAATATTTTAAATAGTCATTACTAAAATTAGGGCCTTAAGACATTATTAGCTTTCACATTTATTTGAAAAGGAATATGATATAGGATTAGGTGACTCAGATAAAAGATAAAAAAAAGATCACCTGTCCAAGCCTCCATTAAAATCAAGATTGGCAGCAATATCCATGTGTGAGTGATTTTTTTCCCACAGGAGTTACGTTGAAAGGACTGAGAACCTTTGTCTTAGTGGGACCTTAAAAGAGCCCCCCTTTCTCTTCTTTTTAAAAAATCTAACATTTATCATACACACAGTGCACTATAACCACCTGGACCACCCAGAAGCCTTTATCATCCCCCACTCCTTCTGTTCGCCGCCTTCTTCCCAAATGATTTCTCTTCCTCCTTTCTTCCCCCACCATCCCTTTTCTCTCTCTTCTTTTTTCTTCCATGATGTCAGTCACAGCTGTCATGCCTTCATAAGTGCAAGGTCATGTAATATCCAGGTGATAGTGTTCCATTACATTTCTCTCTGTCCTTTGCTCCCACAGTCCTTCCATTGCTCTTTTCTGATGTTCTCTGGACCTTGGAATGAGTGACACAGACATCCCTGGGCCAATCACTCAGCAGTTACTTATTCCCAAGCCTTCAGTCAGTTAGGAGTCCCAGCTTTGACCATTGTTTACCAGCCAAAAAGGTTTCTTAGAGGAGTACTGAAACCTGCCCAAGTTCATGGGTAGAATATAAATGTTTATAAGGTAGTTTAGTGACATGTCCATTTGGCACAGTGTCAGTAGTAGGTTCTTCCAATGGGGCCCATGGAGTCTCTAGCCATAGGCTTTTGACCATTTCTACAGTCATGCTTACTCTCTGACAGAACAGGGGCTCAGCTTTTGACTCTAGGCCCTCCTTGCTAGATTTCCTCCATGCTATAGATCAGGACCTCTGAAGACTCCACTAGAAAAGCCTGTCTTCCTTTGTCACTTGCTGCATGATGCTGGGGTAGAATGCTGGGGTCTTTGCTTACAGTACTGGGGTTGAGACTGTCCAGCTAGGTGGTGCAGTGTGCTTTGGTGGAAATTTCTCTCATAAGAAGTCACTTCTTATTGGAATATTTTGAGGAGTGAATGCTATGTTAAGATATTCAGAGAGCTAGCAGAAGTGATAGAATCATGCTGGTCTCCATGACAAACATTTATATTTTTTCTGTTCCTAAAAGATTTCTGGTAAAGGGAATAAAGATTTCTATCTTGAACTTCTTGCTCCTGCCTGAATCTCTTCCATGAACACAGCTGTACCATCAGTCTTGTTTATGTCACTAAACATTATTTGTATCTGCTGAAACAAAATGCCTAATATTGTACAACATAAACACATCTACAGAGACTGGAAAACCAGGGTCAATACACTGACACAGTCATTTCTACTGAATTCTAAGTCTGTAGGTTAAGACAGTTACCTTTGTTTTTCTTTTTTGCTTGTTTGTTGTTTTTTGTTTTTGTTTTTGTTCTAACAGCAAGAGGTTAAGGCCAGAAAAGGAGGGATTTTTGTGCACGTGTTCTCTCTCTTCCTCTCTCTCTCTCCCATTTTTTATTTTTTCTTTCATTGAAAATAGATTTTTTTCATAAATATGTTCATATTATGGTTTTCTTTTCTCTGACTTTTCCCAGATCCTCTCCACTTCTCTGATCCGAATCCACACCCTTTTTCTCTGTGCAATAAACAGGTATTTAGAGAACAATAATAAAATATAATCTAAAACCCACACAAATTGGGATAAGACAAAACAAGCAAACAGAAGAAAAACAGCCAAAGAAAAAGAATAAAAAGCATACATTCAGAGACATACATATATTTACACACACAGGAATTCCATAAAAAGACAAAACTGGAAGTAATCACACACACACACACACACACACACACACACACACACACACACACAGGACCTGTAAGGTTTAAAAAAAAAAGTCCTGACAAAACATTAGGAGACAAACTCTAAAGGTGTCATTGAGTTTGTTTTGTGTTGGCTGTCTTCTCCTGGGCATGGGGCCTGCCCTTAAGTGTGGTTTGCATCCCCAATGAGTCTCTGTTAGAGAAAACAATTTTTTCATTTGTGAATAGTTGTGCATTGGCGATAGCTTCTGTTTTAGGGATGGAGGTTTGTGTCCATTTCCACTCTCAGAGCCAGCATCCTATCTGGTGTCGACCAGTACAGGCCCTGTGCATACTGCCACATTCTCTGTGGGCTTGCATGTGTGCCATTCCTACTGTGATTAGAAGCCCTTGTTTCCTTGCTGTCCTCTATCCATGTTGGCTCTTACAGTGTTTCCACCTCCTCTTTCTCAGGGTGAAATGGTTTTGATGAGACATCACATTTAGGGCTGATTTTCCAAGCTCTCTTACTCTCTGACTAATGGCGGGCTGTGCATTTCTGTATTTGTTCCCATCTATGGTAAGAGAAAGCTTCTATAATGCTGGCTGAGCAAGGCACGAATCTAAAAGTATAGCAGAATGTCATTAGGAGTCATTTTGTTGCTATGTTACTTTGGCAGAACAGTAGCATCTGGTTTTTCTCCTAGGTCCCTAGCTGATCTCATCTCAGCTTGTTGGATACCTGAGCAGTATTGGGGATGTGTTCCTTCTCATGGAGTGGACTTTACATCTAATCAGATATTGGTTGGTTACTCACCCAAGTTTTGTAGTTGGCTTGGTGTTTACTTTTCTTCTTTGATAGCATGCAAAATAGATTTCAGTATGATCAGCACTAGTCCGTATGGGTAAAGGCTATAGGTAGCCACTAGCTTGACTTTACTGTGGACAGTGAGTTGTGCAGGTATTGTCTTCAGCAATAGGCACCTTATCATCAGTTTGAGGAGAGAACCAATAATCTCGGGAACAGCCTAGCTCACACATGTGCACACACTCACACATGCACACACCTATTCCACACATGCTGCATAGAGAATGCCTAGCATATAGTTAGTGCTATACCAGTGTGAACTGCTATCATTGTTATGCATTCTTGTAAATAGGACTATGAATGCACATTCTTGTTGCACATTCTGCTGTACATAAAAGAATGAATGAGAGCTTGACAGCGATGTTGATCTAATTTCACCCAGTTGACCACATTATATTGAGTGCCTTTTATTTTCTTTTTGTTTGTTTGTTTGTTTTTACAAGGAAAAGGGACCATATCTCTAGAATCTAAAACTGAAGGAGTTATCCATTTATTTATTTATTTATTTATTTATTTATTTATTTATTTATATTTTCTCTGCTGTAAGGTGACTGTTGAGAGCATACACATAATTCAGAAATTTATCCCTGTGATAAGAATTGGCTTTCAGTTTCCCTTACTATTACAAGCTTGCTTATTCCATTTTGCATTTTCTGAGAAACTCTAGAGGCAGGACCGTTCTGGTTACTGATGAAAACACACTGCTATTTTATGCCATTAGTTAATGCATTATGGTCATGTACTTGCAAATGGAAAATTTAGAAATAGGGAAGATAGAGCTTGATTACAAAATAGAAGATAGAGCCAGTACAAAAGTCTGCCTTGTACCAACCTCAGCTCTGAGTGTTTAATGACTCTGGGGATGGAGAAGGAAGCAAATGCTCTTGCTATCCCACGGGTCATTTCTGTGTCCAGTGAGGAAGCTTCCCAGTAGAAATGATATATAATGTGTGCATGCTTTAAATGGAGTAGCCATCTGTTGTTCAATATCTCTACCATGTCAAGATGTTTTATTTATTATTTCTGAACATGGCACTAGAACCTTGTCAAATTATCTGCTTAGAGTGTATGGGTGGTTTTAATCCACTTCTCCGGTACCTGCTAGAATACAGAGGACTCTAGCTACTTAGGAGATATTAGGAGAAACTTCTATTCTAGAATTTGTCTGTGCTCATATATTTTAATGGTGTTATTTATTTATTTATTTGTTTGTTTATTTAAAATGGCGCACAGTCCTATTGTGTAGTCTAGACCAGCCTGAAACCTACAATAGCCTAGAATAGCCTCGAACATTCAATGTTTATACTTCCATCTTTCTAATGCTGGGATTGTCATGTATTTAGCTGGAAAAACTATCATCAAGAATTCTATCAGTATTATTGAGCATTGATAAGCATTCTTCTGGTGTTAGTACAAGACAAGACAGTCTTCTTTTTAACATTTAGAGTCCCCCAGTAGATAGGGAGCTTTGTTGTCTGCAAGAAGAGAGCACATTAGCCGGGTAGTGGTGGTGCACGCCTTTAGTCCCAGCACTTGGGAGGCAGGCAGATTTCTGAGTTTGAGGCTAGCCTGGTGTACAGAGCGAGTTCCAGGACATCCAGGGCTACACAGAGAAACCCTGTCTCGAAACAAAACAAAACCCAAAACCAAAACAACAACCCAGATAGAGAAAGAGAGAGAGAGAGAGAGAGAGAGAGAGAGAGAGAGAGAGAGAGAGAGAGAGAGGGAGGGAGGGAGGGAGGGAGGGAGAGAGAGAGAGAGAGAGAGAGAGAGAGAGAGAGAGAGAGAGAGAGAGAGAGAGAGAGAACACATTAAATAAATCTGGGCAAATTTTGGACTCTTCCTATTTCCCATATCTTCATATTTCCTATATCTTGGGTTGTGTAGATTTTAAAGCAAGACTTACAGAATAAAAATGAAAAGAAACACTTAAATGTGGAAAACGATTGAAAAAACTGGTATTTTAGACTTACTTGTATTGTTTTACCTAAACCAGGGATACTTAACAAATGATAAGAACAGAGTTTATTTTAATTTTAGTTTCTTTTTATGACTGCATCTATTGAAAAAATGGAAATCTTGGAACAATTAATTTGAAACATGAAAATGAACTACTGTTAAATAATGGAGAAGAATTTTCATTTGGTTTTTGGGAATCTTAGCATGGAGGAAACAGAAGGTACTTTCCATAAACCTTATCATTTCCTTGAAGAGGGGTGCTTCATTGAACTTGCAAATGTCACAGCCCCTGGCCTGGTACACGGTGACATACAGTAACACCCCTATTCCATCATGGAATATGATTATGAATTGTTTGGCAGCAGTATTCCCTCAGTTACTGCAAGTGTGTTCAGGCAGATACTGTTACAGGGGTCAAGTCCAAAGTCCCAGTTTTCATATCGACAATAAATAACAAATATGTAGTGAAATATCAGATGCCATAAAGACAAGGTTAAAGGGGTAGAGCATAATATAAGGCACAGTTTGAATGCAATGGTCACATTGCACATCTCTCTGAGATGGTCGCATTTGAGGAGTGAAAGGGTGAAGTACTCATTTAGGGACAGCATTCTAGACAAAGGGAGCATCACACACAAGAGAATTTTTCTTATAAACTCAAAAGTATATAAGGAATTGAGTGCTGTGATTTGGATACAAAGTGTCTGCCCTTTCCCTCCAAAAGGCTCTTGGCTTAGTTGCCAGATGAACTGTAAGGAGGTGATTGGACTTGAGGGCTTTAATGTGATCTGTGGGTTGGTCCTTGATGGAGTCATAATATGGTGCCATAATTGGAATGTGGGTCCTCAGTGGAGGAAGTAAGTCACTGGTGATGTGCCCTAGAAAACTACACTTTGTCCTCAGCAACAACCACCCCCTTGTAGTTTCCTAGCTTCCCTGAGCTATGCTGCTTAACTTTGTCAAACTCCCCACATGATGGTCTGTATCAAGTTAGATCAAAACAATGGACCTTGGACTGAGGCCTATGAAATCCCAAGTGAAATAACTCTTTTCATCTTGTAAATGCTTAGATGGCTATTTATCACAGCAGCAGCAGTGGCAGCAGCAGCAGCAACAGCAGCAGCAGCAACAACAAATGGTTATTCAGTAAGTGTGGTGGAGGCAGATGATAATTTGTGTCAGTCATTTTTAACTCTTTAAAAGAGCCATATTAATTCTCTCAGATGTGTTGATTGTGCCTTGCTCTGTGCTTTCTTGGAATGTTGCAAAGAGGGATGCATGGACTCTACTCTGAATATGAATTCTGGATGAAAGTTTTAAGGCTAGATATTTTGATGTCATCTTGCTCTGTTTCTATAGGGGAATTAAATAGTCAACCATAAGGAGTAAATAAAAACATTGGATAATGGTTTTCAGCAAGGACTCTGGCCATAGTTCCATGTTGTATTTATGGGGTTGGATCATGACATAAGTAAACACCAGTTTGAATATTATTTGTATTCCTGGCATATTCTTGGGAATAAACCCACATGCCACTGTATTCAACATTTATTGTTATCCATGGTGTTTACAGAGGATAATCAGATGTTTTGGTAAAAACCAAGCATTGTCATGAATGCATCTTGAATCTGTCAGAGCAGAAATGCAGCTCAAGGAAAATTTAGCTCCTCTAACTTATAATGGCATGGCTCAGAATACACAGTTGGCAGCTCCTAAATCCACAGTGTTTATGATCAAATGTGTGCTGTTGAGAACTGACCTTGGGGGACTGTTGTTGTGATCCAAATTTCTGGTGCACATGGAAAGGTCAAGGAATAAATGAGGTGTAGATAACTCTGTTCTGACAGGTTCTCTCTGTTCTTGGGCTTTATGATGTCTGAGGCAGAGAACTGACTGGCAGCTTCACCAGATACTGGGAAATGTGCTCAGATATTTTTTCTTTCCAAAAAAGATGACTTATTTGAGGCAGCTATTTAATGCCATTTTCATTTTGTTTCCCTTCAAAGGAAATGATTAAATTTCAGTCTATTTTTAGATCAAGAGTGTCACACTGTAATTTTGTTCACTGATTTTGGCAAGTATTCTCCTACTGTTAGGGTTTTCCATTTGTTTGGTACTTTCCAACTTAAAAATGAAAACACAGAAAGGTCTATTAATAAGTGGGCCTGTTTTTGAGCCATGTGCACAGAGAAAAAAAATCAATGGAACTTTTAGATAAATGATGTTACATAATTAGCCTACTTAGAGCAGGTAATGGGTGAGACAACCTAAAAACAAGCTAATACCAAAGAGGAGACAGATTTATGTTGAAGATTCAAAGCAGATTGTTTTATCTTCTTTGTTACCTGATGGTCATGATAAAAAGTGAGAAAAGAATCCATATACTAATCACAATCGTCGATGTTCATGGATTGCTTGGAATTATACATACCCGTTATTAGCTTGGAACTAGAGATAGTGCTTAGTTTAACATCTTGTTGTTGTGCTACTTTGATAGTTAATATCAATTGACAGTTCGACAGGATCTAGAATAATCCAAAAGACAAGCATGTGGCATGTCTGTAAGAGTGTTCTAGATTTGGCCAACTGAGGTAGGAAGATCCATCCTAATTATGGACGGCATCATGATAATTCCTACAGTGTCACTTGTTTATCTTTTATTCTAGAAAATGTAAATATTATTAAATAACCTTTAATGTTTATGGCTCTTAAGATGTTTTAATTATGTTTTTATTCATTAAGTCTGTTCTCTGGCAATTCATTCCTGTATATAACTTATTCTGATTGTTCTTGCCCTGGCTTTATATCCCTTTCCCACCCTCACAAGTCCTTCTTTTCCCTACAAGTTCCTTTGCTACCCTCATGATTTTGTTTGTTCTGTGGGAAGTGTCTGCGTGAACATGGCTTTGAGACTCTCCATTGAAGCCTGGTAGCTATGCAACAGAGGGCACACAACTAAAGAAAATAACCACTATCTCCCAGAATCTGTCAGTTGTTACAAGTTCAACAGGGAGGCACAGGCAGAAAAAAACATAAGAGTCAAGCTGGATGATAGGGAGAAAGGCTGCAAAATAGTATGTGCTGGTTACGGCACAGACATACCATATTCTGCAATCATATTCTCACAGACATTGCAGCCATATTCTTATAGTAGCTGTGCTTGCCTATACTTGGACTGCACAGAAGTGGGCCCTTTCAGTGATGTTCCCTGAGCCTTGGAGGGGGTGGTATAGATAGCTTGTTGGCGCTGAGTATTCAACTCTCTTTCATTCTCAACACCGTGAGCTTTCACAAGTCTTTGTATTCATCACTATTTCCTGGAAAGAGCCTCTTCTTTGATTAAAGCAGAGAATAACATTTGTCTATGGAAATAAACATAAATATTTAGAAGGAAGCTTGATAATGTATCAATTTAGCTAAACAGTAGTAATAAATTATCTGATAGGAACTGTGATCCTCCAGAGATTTCTTTTTGATTCATACTACTTGCATATATATATATATATATATGGTTATCAGCAACAATGTAGATTAAAGCCAATTAGAGGTTTTAATCATTTCATTAATGGCCAGAGCAAGACTGGTCCTGCACCTCTGAAAAGTTTCTTGGTGACCAAGCTCAAGAATATAGCAATTTAAAAAGAGAACACTACAAAGACCATTATTTATACCCATGTTAGATTAGGTTCAGAGTAACCTTGAAATTTTCATTCCTGGCAGAGCATAGTAGTTATTTCAGACATAACAAGAAAATTATTTTTGGGTTATATGTTTTTAGTTATTATAGTTTCTTTTAATTATTTTGGTTAATACATCTGGATCATGGTCAAGGCCATGGAAATCTCAGATGGGTTGCCAAGGCAGGTATGACCATTTGGGGAGGGATTAGCTGGCTGAAAGCCTTATAAGCAAATACAAAATGAAGTCAGAACACAATGCGTTCTTGATCATTTCAATTCTTTATTATTTTCCGTTTCTGCATAAAGAAAAACGATTCAGGAAACATCAATAAACTTTCAGGAAATGATTCCTGTATGTTATAATTGTAAGGGATTCAATTTCTAAATTAATTAATTAAAAAAGGAAGTGTCTTGAAATGACATTATGAGACCTTCCACAGACGTGGTTGGGTTCATTTTCTGCTAGCCATCCAGTGCTGGGCATACATCCTACCCTTAAGAGTAGTTTGTTTCCTCAGTGAGACTCCCACAGAGGAATCTAAATTTTAGTTTGCAAGTGGTTATCAGTTAGCAATAGCTTCTGGGTTAGGGATGAGGGCATGCGTCCCTTCGCCTTTCAGCAGACCGTGAAGGTGCTCTGCCCGCTGCTTCAGTTTCTGAGTTTCTATGTGCTTCACTCTTGTGGATTCATTCAGAGGGCCTTGTTTTCTTGGTGTTCTCCAGCCCCTTCAGCTTTTCTACTCCTTTGTCCTTCTCTTCTATGGGGCTCCCTGAACCCTCAGGGAAGGGATTTGGTCGACACATTTATGTCCTAATGTTCCAATGAAGGTCTTTCGCTCTCCACTCAATGTCTGGCTGTGTGTTTCTATATCTGTTCCTATCTGCTGCAGGAGGAAGCTCCTGATCTATGAGTATAGTAGAATGTCTTTTAAACATTTATCTCATTTTAAATTTTCATTCTCATTCTCTTTTTTTAACCCTATAGGTATTTTTTATGGGAATCCTGAGTGTGCAAATGAATGTGTCTTTGTTTCTTGTGCCTTCTCTTGGGCTTCCCCACCTTCTGTTTGTTTTGTCTTATTCTCATGTGTTAGTTTTATCATATGATCATATTGTATATTATTATAATCTCTTAAAAGCGTGTTTGTTTTCTAATGTGAGACAGAAAGGGGGTAGATTCAGTTGGGAAAGGAGGTGGGGAGGAACTGGGAGGAGAAGAGAAAGCAGAAACCTTAACATACATTCTGTGAGAAAAAAATCTATTTTCAATTAAAAGGAAAAAAATAAATTAATTTTTACATTTACTTATATGGGGTTTATTATTGAGATCCCAAATGTCTTCTTCATAGAGAGCCTTGATAGAAGGAAAGTGGGACCAGTGGTCTGATAGTCACTCAGTTGTTCTACCTACTTACTTGTTGGCTCACTTCAAAGTGCTGGAAAATCGAAGGCAGAGGTAACTGCTTTAATTTTAAGATAATCTTGAGGTAATTATATTTGTCACTGAGATGACTTATCATCAAATTGCCTATCTTGCTTACAAATCTGTGAAATCAAGTATTTTCATTTTATATTTTGCAGCATATCTGTAGTCTTTGCAAAATGATCATCATGTATGTGTTAAAGTGATACTCATTTGTTGATCCCACTAAGAACATAAAAGGAATCCCTGAGTATTTGTTAGGGTGGATTCTGAGAACATGTGAAAAATTTACCATAATTCAGTTTAAGAAACTAATATCTGCCTTGCAACCATGAGAGCTCCACAGGGCCCGTTTGTCTGAATTAGTCATAGCTCATCTGATCTCTTGCAGGCTTGGAGATCCATAACATAAAGTGTCAGCTTAGGCGGCCTTTTAGCCCTAACTTACTAAGCTGGCATTGTGCCTACATGCAGAAAGCAGCCCATAGACCCTTGGATTGGCTCCCATGAAGGGTCTTATGTGGCAGTGGAGAAATGTGTACCCTGGGCTAGGTTTTCTCACTACTGCTTGACTGCTTAACCAAAAGAGTCACTATTATTTTTAAAAAATAGCTGCTGGGTAGAGCCTTTCCAAGGACAGTTATGCTAAGCGTCTGTCTGCAAGCAGAGCAGAGTAGCATTAATAACATCAGGGACGGGTTCTTGCCCCATGGGGTAGATTTCAAGTTGGGCCATTCGATCATTGGTTTGCCACTCCTCAGTTTCTGTGACATCTTTGTCCCTGTACTTTTTGTGTTTTACATGGGTTGTTGTCCTTATCTCTTTACTGGGAGTCCTGTTTGGCTACAGGAGGTGGCCACTTCAGGTTCCGTATCCCCACTGTTAGGTGTCTCACCTAGAGTCACCCTAGTAGACTCTCTAAGCCTCCCTCATCTCAGTTTTCTGGCACATCTTAGAGATGCTTCCCCCAACCCTGCCAATTTCAAGTCACTTTCCAAGCCCTCTCTTTATGGACATCTGATTCCCCCATTTCCTTTTCCATCCACTTTCCTACCCATCCCCTTCCTCCATCTACCTCCAAAGACAACTTTATTTCCCCTTCTGAGTGAGATTCAAGCATCCTACCTTAGGCCCTCCTTATTATCTAGTTTCTTTGGGTCTGTAGACTGTAGGGTGGGTAATCCTGAACTTTGTGGCTAATGTCCACTTACAGTGAGTACCATGCATGTCCTTTTGGTTCTGAGTTACCACACTCAGGATGATATTTTCTAGTTCTGTCCATTTGCCTGCCAATTGACAATGTCCTTGTTTTTAACAGCTGAGTAGTATTCCACTATGTAAATGAATCACGTTTTCTTTATCCTCTCTTCTGTTCAGGGACATCTGAGTTTCTAGTTTCTGGCTATTACAAATAAAGCTTCTATGAATGTAGCAGAAAAATTTTCCTTGTGGTATGGTGGAATATCTTTTGGGTATATCTAGGAATGGTATAGCTGAATCTAGAGGTAGAACTATATCCAAATTTCTGAGAAACCATCAAATTTATTTCTAGAGTGGTTGTACAAGTTTGCATTTCCACTACAATGAAGGTTCTGTGAGACAAATCAGGAGTGTGCTTCCAGCCCTTGCCACAATGGGGGTGGGTGACAAGATGGAACCAATGGCTACTCCTGCTTCTGTGTGCCTGGATACCAAGGCAGGCATTGTGACTTGGGAGTGGGTGAATGTGTTTCTGATCCCTACACATCTGATCTGATGTGTGTCTGTCCTCAAGAGTATTCTGATGTGAGTTGTGAGTTGGAATGTGGAATGTTCCAGCCATGTCTACATCGGGCCATGTGTCAGGATACTTTTGGGGGCTTACTTCTGTGAATATGTACCTGGATTCCTTGGAGACCACTGTGAACTCATCTTTGATGAATGTTCCAGTCAGCCATGTCTCCATGGATCTCTGTGTGGTTGGAGACAACTCCTACTTTGACCGCATGGGTAGTGGATTCACAGGAACACACTGTGAGACTTGAATTGACTTCTTTATTTGTCAAAGCCTTGTCACAATGATACATGTGAAGACACTGTTGTCATCTATATTTGTCACTGCTGGCCTGGATATATAGGTGCACTGTATGAGACGGACAGAAATGAATGAAGTAGCAACCCTTGCTAGTTTGGAGGTGGGGAGGGGAGAGCTAATATGCTGAGCTGTCCTCAGAGGATCAAAAGGTACAAACTGCAGGCCTGCCATCCTCCTTCAACTACATTGGCGCCTCAGGTTATGTTTGTATCTGTTAGTCTAGAACAGATGAAGAGACCCACAGTCAAACATTAGACTGAGGTCAGGAAGTCTTGTTGGAGGAAGGACTGAGGAACCTGGAGGGGACAGGGTCTCCACAGGAAGACCAACAGAGTGGGGTCTCCCATAGACTTAAACACCAACCAAAGGCTGGACCTAGCCTGTACCCCGCACATATGTAACAGATATACAACTTGGTCTTCATGTGGGTCCACCAACAATGAGCAAGGGCTTACCCTGACTCTGTGCCTGCCTGTTGATCCTGCTCCTCTAACTGCACTGCTTGTCTGGCCTTAGTGGGAGAGGATGTGCCTAGTCCTGCAGTGACTTGAGGTACCCTGTGGGTTGGACCTCCCCCTTCTCTCACCTCCTACAGTTAGACAGGACTCCCAGTGGAGGGATAAGGAAAACAACCCACCTACCCCTTGAGGTGAAGGGGAGAGATGATGGGGGGAGGGGTATGAGAAGGGGAACTGGGTGGGGGGAGGAGAGGGGAACTGCAACCAGGATGTAAAATGAATAAATAATGAAAAAAAACCATAAATACTAACCATTTAGATACTTTTACATGCATTGTTTCCATGTGGAAGGCTGGTGAGTGATGAGGCAATTAAGTCAGTTGCTTAATGCACAGCTGCTGTTATCAATCATATCTGTGGTGTTAGGTTTTACTTAGCACTGTTCTTTTGAAGATTTATCATATGAACTTACCAATTTACAAAACCAATTAAGAATTTTGACAGTGGTCCTCACCCATATCTATGTTCCTTGAGACTAGAACATGGCACTAGGAAGTTCTGGCCTTTGGCTTGAGCCTAGTGTTAGTGAGTAGCTTTATTATTTTTAGTGATTATCTACTGAGAGTCTAGAGGTAGAGGTAAGGTAGACATAGAGGTAGAGATAGAGAGAATTTGTTCTTCTGTGAAGGATAAGGCATAATCAAGATTTATTTCCCTTCATCCTCCACAGCACCTTGTTTGTATCTTTTGATGATACCAAGGCTGCATGCTGTCTTTCGTTGCTTACACTGTACATTTTTGAGGAGAGACACTGACTCATTTGGTTTCTCCTAGTATCCCTCTTAATAAATATTTATTAGGTTGAGCTGAACCTAATATAATTTAAAAGAGAAACTTAATAGGTTTCAGAGCAGAGATCCACATGGGTTGGAATGAGAAGAGGAGGAAGGTTCCCATTCTGACTCAGACGTTTTACAGGACATTACAGTTAGCTTGTATTTTGATGTTAATAGGGCAGAAGGGAATAATTATAAACACATATAAATGCACGTATCTTTATGTCTCCTGATTATGTCTATGAGCAGTCTTGACTAATCCACTTTATGTGTCCTTTTTAACGCCATATCCATATATCTGGTTTCCAGCTATATCTTTGTATATTAGTTTTCCCAGAAGCAGATGGCATACTTCACATCCAGAATTTAAACTTAGCTTATTCTCAAATTTAATACCTCAACTCATTTTATTTTTGTCATCAGTAAGTCACACATATCTGAAGTCTCAGGATCTCATGTTTTGAATCCTCTTCTGTGTTTGTCTAGTTAATATTTAGGTACAGTATTTCTACACTACAACATTCCTTAAGGCATTTCCCCACTTGTTACTACATTTTCTATTTTTTTAAAATTTAATTTAATTTTTAATTTTATTTATTTTATTATTTTTTATTTTTAATTCAGTTTTTACACTCCATATTCCACCCCCACTCCCACCCTCATCCACCTTCAGATTGCACCACGTCCCACATCTCCTCCCCATCTCCAGGTGGATGCCTCCACCCCCACCCCACATGACCTCTAAACTCCCTGGGTCTTCCAGTCTCTTGAGGGTTAGGTGTATCTTTTCTGAATGAACACAGACCCAGAAGTCCTCTACTGTCTGTGTGTTGGAGGCCTTATATCAGCTGGTGTATGCTGTTCGTTTGGTGGTCCAGTGTTTAAAAGATCTCAGGGGTCCAGATTAATTAAGACTGCTGGTCCTCCTACAGGGTCACCCTTCTCCTCAGCTTCTTTCAGCCTTCCCTAATTCAACAACAGGGGTCAGCTGCTTCTGTCTATTGGTTGGGTGCAAATATCTGCATCTGACTATTTAAGTTGCTTGTTGGGTCTTTTGGAGGGCAGTCATGATAGATCCCTTTTTGTGAGTGCTTCATAGCCTCAGTAATAGTGTCAGGCCTTGGGACCTCCCCTTGAGCTGGATCCCACTTTGGACTTTTTTTTCCTCAGGCTCCTCTCCATTTCCATCCCTGTAATTCTTTCAGACAGGAACAATTATGGGTCAGAAGTGTGACTGTGGTATGGCAACCCCATCCCTCACTTGAAGTCCTGTCTCCCTGCTGGAGGTGGGCTCTCTAAGTTCCCTCTCCCTACTGTCAGGCATTTTATCTCTCCCCTCCCAGGTCTCTGGTGCATTCTGGGGGCTCCCCCCAACCTCCTATTTCCTGAGGTTGCCTGTTTAAATTCTTTCTGCTGGCCCTCAGGGCTTCAGTTCTTTTCCCTTACCCAATACCAGGTCAGGTTCCTCTCTCCCCCCACTCTCCCCCCTCCCCCATCCACTTTCTTTCCCAGGTCCCTTCCACCCTCCCAGCTTGTGATTGCTTTCTTCTCTCTCCCAAGTGGGACTGAGGCGTCCTCACTTGGATACTTCAGTTTGTTGAGTTTTTTTAGTTCTGTGGACTGTATCTTGTTTCTTTTTCTCCTTCTCCTTCTTTCTCCTACTTTCTCCTCCTTCTTTCTCCTTCTCCTCCTCCTCCTCCTCCTCCTCCACTTCCTCCTCCTCCACTTCCTCCTCCTCCTCCTCCTCCTCCTCCTCCTCCTCTTCTTCTTCTTCTTCTTCTTCTTCTTCTTCTTCTTCTTCTTCTTCTTCTTCTTCTTCTTCTTCTTCTTCTTCTTCTTCTTCTTCCTAATATCCACTTATTAGTGAGTACAACTGGCTGTCTGTATGTAGAAGAATGAAAATAGACCCATATTTGTCACCTTGTACAAAGCTCAAGTCCAAGTGGATCAAGGACCTCAATATAAAACCAGATACACTGAATCTAATAGAAGAGAAACTGGGAAAGAGCCTTGAACTCATTGGCACAGGGGAAAATTTCCTAAACAGAGTTTTCTATTTTTAATGCTCCTGTAAATTGAGCCTTATCTCCATTCTATTATCTTCTATAACGTCATGGTTACTTTCCTGAAACCATTATTTGGTTACTTTTATCCTTCCCAAATTTTGTAGTGGTCCCAGATTTCAACAGTTAAGATTCAAACATCTTGTCTTGGATATTTAAGATCCTTCTCTGAATGGATGCGAAGCAACTTTTCAGCACATCTCATAGCTCACTGATTTTTCTCTTGTTCTCCATTATGGAATATTCATTCTTTCAATTACATACTTTCTATTGCTTATTTCAGAAATTATCTTGTAAAGCATCAATTTGTTCTTTCTCTGAATATACATACATATTATTTTATATGCATACTGACTACCTGCATACCCTTTTAATTTAAATACACACATATGTTAGGGTATATACCCTCTCATATACACATATTCTCTCTCATATACATATGATTGATACTATAGGAATAGCTCATGTGATTTTGGAGACTAAAAACTCCTATAGTCTGTCATCTGTAAGCAGAGATAGGAGTACAAATTCAGTCTGAGTTTGAAGGCCCAAGAGCCTGGCACTTTGATGGTGTATGTTCAGTTCTGAGGTCAGGAAAATCAGTGTCTATTGGCTTCTGAGCCAGTCAAGAAAGCACAATCAATATTTCTCCGTATATTTAATGGATTGGATGATGCCTACTGTCTTAGTCATGTAGTTCACTTCTGTGAAGACCATGACCAAGGAAACTCTTATCAGAGGTAGCACTAAATTGATAGCTTGTTTTCAGTGTAGAAGTTTAGTCCATTATTATCATGGTGGGGAGCATGGTTGCAAGAACATGGCAGAAGGTATGTTCTCTGGTTGATGGTTCAGTCTCTGTGAGCACCTATGTTCCCAGGTTGGTTGATTCTGTAGGTTTTCTTATAGTGTCCTTGACAACTTGTGGTACTGACGAAGTAGCCAAGTGTTACATCTTGATCTGTTAATAGACATAATTGGTGGAGGGGGGAGGGATAGAGGGAGCTAAGGAGAGAGAGGGAGAGAGAGGGGGAGAGAGAGAGGAAAAGAGAGAAGGGAAGAGAGGGGGGAAAGGAGGTGAGAGGGGGAGAGAAGAGGAGAGGGGAGAGAGAGAGGTTGGACCTGGACCAGGGTTTGGGCTTTTGAAACCTCAAAACTTATGCAGTAACACACCTCCTTCAAAAAGGCCACACCTCTTCCAATAAGGTCACACCTCTGAATTCTTCCCTCACTGCTCTTCAATGGGGGATCAAGCCTTTAAATATATAAGCCCATGGGGGCCATTCTTTTTCAAATAGCCACACCCACCCACAATGAGGAGCGCCACATGCTTTACTCAGTGCATCAGAGCAAGAGCCCTTCTCTTGGGAAAACGTGTGCTTAGGCACACCCACTGTACTAGTCAAATCTCTTTTCCTGTGACCAATGTGTAACTTAATTTAAAATGTGAAGAAAGCTCAATTTAGCTTATATTTCAGAGGGTCTAGTCTATGAGAGTTTCTATTGCTCTTAGGCATATATGGTGGAAAGGTGTGGTAGAGGAAAGATGCTCGTCTGAAGACATTAGGGACCAATATCCATCTTCAAAAGGACATGCCCAGTGGCTTCCTCCCTGCTAAGTACCAGTTTCTAGTAACCCATTCAGCTATGAACTCATCAGTAAATTAATTTTTTCTCTTTTTTAAATTAATTAATTTACTTTACACCATGATAAGAGCTTCTTCTCTCTCCTTTCCTCTTAGTCTCTTCCTCTCACCTCCTCTGTCCCTATGCCCCCTTCCTTTCTCCACAGAGAAGCAGAGATCTCTCATGGATATCAACCCACCTTGACATATCAGGTTGTAGTAGGACTATGTTCATCTTTTTCTATTGAGGCTAGATAAGTCTGTCCAGTTACGAGAAAGGGATCCAAACGCAGGCAACAGAGTCAGAGACAGCTCCTACTCATCCTGTTAGAACTCTCACATGAGGACCAAGCTGTTCATCTAGCTGTTACTTTTTTTTTCTTTTTTTTGGAAGTATTCCTTTTTTTTAATTAGATATTTTCTTTATATACATTTCAAATTTCAAATGCTATCCTGAAAGTTCTCTATACCCTGCCCCCGCCCTGTTCCCCTACCCATTCACTCCTGCTTTTTGGCCCTGGCATTCCGCGGTAATGGGGCATACAAAGTTTACAATACCAAGGGGCCTCTTTTCCCATTGATGGCTGACTAGGCCATCTTCTGCTACATATGCAGCTAGAGACATGAGCTCTGGGGGTACTGGTTAGTTCATATTGTTGTTCCACCTATAGGGTTGCAGACCCCTTCAGCTCCTTGGGTGCTTTCTCTAGCTTCTCCATTGGGGGCCCTGTGTTCCATCTTATAGATGACTGTGAGCATCCACTTCTGTATTTGCCAGGCACTGGCATAGCCTCTTAGGAGATAGCTATACCAAAGCCCAGTGGTCAGTTACGCTATAATCAACAACAAGAACCTTAAACTAGTAGTAATTGCAAAATGGGCTAGGTTGTAGCTTACTGTTAGATTGCCTTTCTAGCATGTGCTAGGTCCTAAATATGTGTAGAGGGCCAAGGTACATCCCATGTATGCTCTTTGGTTGGTGGTTCAGTCACCATGAGCAGCTACGTTCCCAGGTTGCTCGATTCTGTAGGTTTTCATATAGTGTCCTTGACATCTTGGGCTCTATTCTTTAATTATTCAAGATCAACCCACTGGTGAAGTTAGTCTCTCCTAAGTCAGTCCTTTCTTAAAATACTACAAGATTCAAGCTTTAAGCATAAACCTTTATATGAAAATTCATATTCAAACCGTAACAGCTAGCAATAATGTTACACCTTGGCTCCATTTTCACATAAAAGAAGCTATCACACAGTGTGAAAGAATTAAATTTAAAAATTACTATGAAGATGTGATAATTAGAGATGAAATTACTCAGGAAAAGGGAAAATGCTGAAATTTTAAAATAAGGTGATTTTAGGCAATTAATACAGAATTATGTGTCTATGGGTGCATGCACATGAGTTTATTGGAATATGTGAGAACATTATTACACAAGAGACTACAAAAGACCAAGGTGAGTACTTTCAAAAATTTATTTAGGATTTAGTCAAACTGTTTCAAGTGTAAAAAGAGAATATATTCATCCTACTTTTTTTTGTAAAAATAAGTCCAGTGGTCAGTTATGCTATAATCAACAAGAACCTCAAACTAGTAGTAATTGCAAAATAGGCTAGGTTGTAGCTTACTGTTAGACTGTCTATCTAGCATGTGCTAGGCTCTAGGTTTGATCGATAATAGTGCAAATTGGGTAAAGGTAAATAAACATGGTTTGAATTCAAAGTACTCTAAAAAGATCGGTGTGTAAAGTCTAAGTTCTATCACATCACATTCATAAACTAAAAATTCAGGTACAATCTTAGCCTGATTTTAATGACAGATTTAGATGTATGAATGAGTTACTTTTCTGTTGCTGTGATAAAACACCACTGCCAAGGTAAATTAGAAGAAAGTTTATTTGGGGTTTTGGTTCCAGAGGGTTCTAAATGCCAGGGACAGCACAACAGCAGGTGGCAGAAACATGAAACTGAGAGTGCACAACTTTAATCTAAAACATGAAGCACAGAGTACAAAGGGAAGCATGAGAAACCTTAAGTAAGTTTCCCAAGCCAGCCCCCAAGGACATGCCTACTCCAGTAAGGCCATACCACCTACATCTTCCCAAACAGCTCCACCAGCCAGGGATTAACTGTTCAAATGCCAAGACTGTGGGGGACAGTTCTCATTCAAACAACTGACATTTTGTATTGTTCTTTGTATATACCCAAATTGTATTGTTCTTTGTATATACCCAAAGACACACACACACACACACACACACACACACACAACCACACACACAACCACACACACACAACCACACACACACACACACACACACACGAAAACATTCACATAGGTACACAAACACATATGCACACACACATTCAAATGCACATGCACACACACAAGCACACACATACACATGTATTTTTGCAACAAATTTTAGGTCCATTTAGAAAACAACTTGTCCACTTTAAAATATTTTTCTGAAACTAACAACTTACAGATGCAAGCAAACATCTTTATTATTGAGACTAACATCTGTGAGTTGTGGGTATAATATTTATATAATTTATTAGTATCAGAGAAGATAAGATTATTATATTTTGTATAAAATAGAGGTTATGGCAATGCTCTCTGCAGGGAGGACAATAATGACAAAAATAAATCCACAAATGACAATGATGAAGTAATGCTGTGGAGAACATTAAGGGCTAGAAGTATTTATGGTGCATGATTTAGCGAATGGTTTGAAACCTCAGTGAGAATTCTCATTTTGTTCTCCATTGGAATCTCTGTGCTTTCCTTCTATGCTGCATTTCTACTTGTAGGTAGAGAATTAATGTGCCTGATGTTTATCAAGGAATCCAAATAGCAAAGATGTGAGAATTAGAGATGTATGTGAAGCAATTGGTTATAGAAGTGCCCTACAAAATGATAGAAAGAGACTCTAGAGTCTTGTCCAGCTTGTGAAGAGTTGTTATGACTTTATACAGGTTGTTTAATTTCTCTAGAAGGTGTCCCTCCATCTATTTTTAGCACTTGTTTTCTGCCTGGCGGGGATGTTAGATGGTTACCATTTACTCATCAGGTTTTAAAAATAAGAGATTAGTACTCTGTGTTCCAAAAATGCCTCTCAGAACAGGAATTGCTCCAGGTAGTGGAAATATTTAACCATAAATAGTAGAACCACTCAACGTAGCCAAGTATGTGGTTTTGGACTAAATTCATCTACATATCTATTAAACATTTTATTATAGTAGATCCCTGATATGTGTCATCTAACTTACTGCTTTATAAATACTTTAGAAATTTATAATATTTATAAATACTTTATAAATTTATAAAATTTATAAATTTTATAAATTTAGAAATTTATAAATTTAGAAATTTATAAAATTTATAAATACTTTAGAAATCAATAACCACGAGGTAAATTAACACCACAAAGTGGTGTAAGCTTAGATTGTTCTCAGCCTGCTTTTAATGATGGTTTTTAAATGCTTTACCTTCTTTCTAGCCCATCACCCACCAGAGGTAATGGAAAAGAAAGGTCATTAGGATACAGAGCAAGTGGATCTGTTTAGAAATTGTTCTTTGGAGCAAATCCCATTTGCATTGTCAGGAAGTCAGTAGTTCAGTTCACAGGAATCAACAGTGGCAGCTCAATCTGCTTGCAAACACTTCATGAATATACCAACAGACCAGTTTGGTAATGATATAGCAAACAAGAACCAGCAGTGGTGGCACAACTTGGCAAAGACAGCCAGGCCTCAGCTTAATTGGCACAAGCGAGCAGGAGTGACCAGGACCACCAAGGATACCAAGAGAAGGTCTCTGCCATGCTTCTCTCAGCAAAGCCAAGATCAGCAAAGACTGGAGACCAAGAAGCATTACGCAGCTAGCTATGCAAGCTCCTCTCATAGTCCATTGAGGTTTATTTTAAATACTCCCTCCAAACATCATGTGTCCTCCACTTGTCTTCTCTCACCATGTGTCTTGCCTCAATGTGAGTCACCAAAACTCCACATGAGTCTGTATCAGCTCACATCACTCTGCCAAACAGCCTGAGCCTGTGCAGCAAAAAGCCACCAGCACACTACCAGAAGTTTTTGGTGCATATCTCTCTATGGAGTCACAACAAATTGAACTCAACTAAGAATTCCCCCCGCCCCCTTGGGGTGGTGGTGGTGGTTTCGAGACAGGGTTTCTCTGTGTAGCCCTGGCTGTCCTGGAACTCACTCTGTAGACCAGGCTGGCCTCAAACTCAGAAATCTGGCTGCTTTTGCCTCTTAAGTGCTGGGATTAAAGGCGTGCGCCACCACCACCGGCTTCAACTACGAAATGTAAGGGCAACTAATACATGCTTGTCATTAGGGGAGAATCCTTCATCATGTGTCCTTTCACATGCTTGCTTTAGCACACATGCATCCTTTCACTTGTATCTCCTTCATCAAAACGTTCCTTCACATGTCTGCCTTAGCAAAACATCGTTTCACCTGTGTCAGCTTCAGGAAAAAATCCTTCACATATTAGCCCCAGCAAAACACCATCAGGCACAACTGACTTTCAAAAGAACTCTCAAGTTTCCACTTTAAAATGATTTACTCTCAGTAATTTAAAATTGAATTTAACTAAAGCAAAACCAGAAAATATTGGGGGATGATTCCACTGGACATGTGTATTGTTTCAGCTTGGCAGTCTAGCTGGCTTTAGTGCATTATCAAGAAAACCAAGAGTGTGGGCTTCAGCTCTTGCCCGCTGGTTTTTCAATATTCAGGTTTATGTGTTTCCAGAGACCTGTCACAATCTCAGGCAAGGTGAGACATATTAAACTTATAAATTGTATGAAATATATAAGGTGATAAATGTATATGCTAATAAAATTGTGACACTGTTTAGGTAGAATTAATTCAGTGTCTCCTTTAAACACGGCTGTGTAGTTGGATACTGTGGGGTAGAAAATGCTTGCCCAGTGAATGATTCATTCTTAAATCAATCATTAGTTTTAAAGTTTTATTTTTATGTATCAAAAATAGCATTAGAGTTGGGTGTGGTACTTTATTTCTACAATCCCAGTCTCAGGAAGGCAAGGCAAGAGGATTGCCATGAGTTTGAAGGCAGCTTGGGCTATAGAATGAGTTTCTGGCTAGCTGTGGCTATAAAGTAAGACCTATCTCAGAACCAAAATCAAAGCCCAAACCAAACCAAACCAAGCCAAACCAAACCAAACCAAACCAATACAGAATATAACAAAACAAGCTAGAGTAATGCAAGTGACACAAGTAAGCGGCAGGCTGACGAACCTTTCTCTTCCTTTTCTCCTCTGAGGAGAACTGAAAAAAATATGGACATTTTCATTCCCTTGGCAGGAGAGTGATTGTCTCACCCCAAACTTAAACAGAAAAAGGGACCATGTCTGATTGCCCATGTGAAGCATACAGCTGACATTTTGGAAAGTTTATTGTTAGAGCAGAATTCCCTCCAATGAAACCACAGCATGATTGAAAAGACTGCTTAGCTTTAGATAGTTCTGCATCTGAATTCCTGTCTGTGACTTACCACCATGTGACACTGGAATATCACAGTGCTGTAGGCTGCAATTTCTCTAACCACAAAGGGAATATAAAAATGCAATACAAGGCTCCATAAGTATGACATAAAGTATAATATATTGAGTATAATGATTGACAAATATTTGTCAGTCTGTGTGGCTATATCAGAATCCAACGATAGTTCTCATTTTCCAACGTTCAGGACATGAAAAACTAGATTTAAAATACAAGCTCCTAACACCCAGGAACCTTTCTTATGGTAGATTGGGAAGACACAAAAAACAACAAAGTTACCACTAAACAAAAGACCTAGAAGGAGGAGTAGGAGAAAAAAACCAGAATGTCTTTTATCTTAGCCATACTAGCTTGTGTTTTTCCTATTCCATTGTGAGAAGGGTGTAGACTTTTATCCAGCTCCTAATTTTTTACTTAGGATAATATTATGTTATCTAGTTGGATAATGCATTCACATATGTTCTAATAGCATTTACATATCCATATGTATTTACTCAACTTGTGATAATTTATCCTTAAATTCTCAAAGTCTTGATTGCCTTATGAAATGCTGAAAGAGGAAAAACATTAGTATGATTTCACATAAAGAGCTTCACTACATTCCTTTGCTCAACAAGAAAAACCAGGGAGCATAGAATATTGCAGAGCCTTAGGCTTGAGGTCAGATAAACCTGCATTTGGGATTTTCATTACCTTAGTGAGATTAGATAGTGTTCTTATTTTCTCTGAGATTTCATTTTTTTCATCTATGAACTGAATAGAACGTTCCCTCCTTTGTGTACACATTTTAAAGAACTGATCGTCTGTAGGGAAAACTAGACTCTTCCATCTGGATTCGGGTAGAGTCTCTTAGCCTGTAATGGTTGTTACATGCACAGCTGTATCACTGTTTCCACAGTGTTCTGTTAATCATTACCATGCTGAACCTCTTATTATGTTTGTTATACCTCAGTGAGAACAGCCACTGCCCATCTATCTTTATGTTTTGTCAACATTTATTCTTATGATGTTCTTGATCATGATAAGATTTATTTTTAGGTACCAAGAAGCAAAGAGAGACAAATTGTGGTCCTTGGCTCACATTCATCTTTTCCCTCTTTGTTCAGTCTGGGAACATGGTCCGTGGGCTATCACCACCCACATTCAGGGTGGGTCTTTCATGGCCATTTAACCTTTTCTGCAAAGGCTTTTGTAGTTGACTTTGTGTCTTTACTTTGGAAAGTATTTCTTTTTATCTTTTGAGATTATAATATAATTACATCATTTCTCTGTACCCTTTCCTCCTCCTCCCAAAACCTTCCAAAAATATTCCTCCTTTCTCAACTTCAAATTCATAGTTTCATTTTTCATTAATTGTTGTTACTGTAAATACAACCTGCTCAGTCTGCATAATGTTAGTTGTAAGTTTTCAATGCGGTTCATTTGGTATTGAATAGCCAACTGGTGTGTGCTTCCCTGATAGCATGCTCTCAGTATTTCTTAGTTGCCTGTGTTTGTTTGTTTGTTTGTTTGTTTTTGTTTTTTAGTATAGAATAGAGTTTATTTAGGGCATGGGGAGGGGAGCTGAGGGGGTAGTAGAGACAGAGAAAGGGAGAGAGAGAGGGAGGGAGAGGGAAAGAAGAGAAGAGAAGAGAAGAGAAGAGAAGAGAAGAGAAGAGAAGAGAAGAGAAGAGAAGAGGGGAGGGAAGGGAAGGGAAGAGAAGAGGAGTAGAGGCTGGCCATGAACATGTGGAGAGACAGGGGAGAGAAGGGACAGAGTGGGAAGAGAGTAAGAGAGCAAGAGAACAGCTGTATTTGGTAGTAGTAGTAGTGGTAGTGGTAGTAGTAGTTGTTTGTGTGTGTGTGTGTGTGTGTGTGTGTGTGTGTGTGTGTGTGTGTGTGTGTTTGTGTGTAGGATTGAGGCCTCATGGGCTCTCACTCCATCTACTTTAACATGTTTATCGGTATCTTTCTTGTTCAGTTTATGTTTCGGCAAATACGTTGGTGAGACCTTACGAGTGAAGTTTCTGACCTTCCTTTGTGACACACTCTCACAGCAAAAACCTTGATCATCTGGATAATCTTTCTGTTATTTCTTTGGCAATCCTCAAGTCTAGATATAGAAGTTGTATTGTAGATGTATCCATTGGACTGGGCTTCACAACTGTTCATTTTTCATAATTTTCTCTGTTGCCAAGAGAGTTTCCTTGTTGAAAGGTGAGGACTACACTGATCTGTGGGTAGGACAGATATTTAGAATATAGTTAGGAATTATGCTGCTTTAATAAAGTGGAGATGTAGGTTCTTCTCCAAGATCCATGACTTCATTATCTCTGGGCAATTGGCTGCATTTCTGTACTAGGTATGGTTTCTCTCTTGATGAGAGAAATTCAATTAGGAAGCTGTTGTTTACTGCCAAATTATGAATGTCATTATTGTACCCTCATCTTTATCATGCTGTGCTTCTTCTTGTGGTTCATAAGTGTCACAGATGGTAAGAATTGTTGGTTGCTTACATTTTTGAAAACCTGCATGATGCTTTCTGATACCATAAGAGCTAGTCTTAAAGGGAAGAGAACTTGCAGGTCAAATACAGCCTAGAGACCTCTGGGCCTTTTGTCTGAAATATGTGGTGTCTTTAGCAATAAATCCTTATTTTTAACCTTGCAAACAAGGTCAATAGCAGTAGCTTGTGATATTTTGGGAGTGTCTTGGACAACCTTGACTCAAAAGAGGGCCTTTATACCTTATGTTGGAGTGTTTTTTTTCAAGATGGTCTTTATTTCTTGGCAGGAGCACTGTCGGCTCAGTTGGAGAAATTTTACTTAAACTATATATGCACATTTTATTCAGACTTATGTATATTATATTATTCTTTGGTAGATAATTAATATAATATTAGCTATTCCACAATTAATTCCTTATGGATTTTTCAGACATCCTTACTGCTATTTGACCCAACTCCCTCTCTTTGTATTTAGCTCCATTTTTATCTTGCTATTTCCCTCTCTATTGCTTCCCTCCCCCCTCCCCCTGAAATGGTCCTTCATACTTTCCTTGTCCTTGCAGTTACTCAAGGATATATCACCACATCAGAAGACTTGGAGCTAGTAGCCTCAAATGAGAGAGAACATAAAGATCACACTGAGTGAGGTAACTCAGACCCAGAAAGGTGTCTCTTCTCATAGATTCCACATCCAGCAGTGCCGACACTGAAGACTAACCATCACAGCTAACAGCCTGTAATGCCCAGGTCATGGTCATCCTCACATCGGAGTTATCCAGTCCAAATTGCCAGTGGAGGCAAGGTTAGGAAACATTGTTCTGGCTAGATAAACGTGTGCGCTGGAGGAACTGGAGGTGCTGAAATTTCATTACATTCTACAATTTGCCATCAAAACATTTGGGAACATTAGGTGCCTTTAGTTTTATTTAGACCCCAAAGTCAATTATTTAATTAAATCAAGACCTTCCACTTCAGAGCTTGTACGTGAATGTTCCAGGCCGAAACAGAGGCAGTCCTAGGACTTTGGAATCTGTTGTTAATATGAATTGCATTTGAATTAATAAAGTGGGTGTAATGATTCATTAATTTTAATCTGAAAAAAAATGTACCCGGTTAGGGATAGGTTCATGGGATCTGGTTTACAAGCAAGTTACAGGAATCCAGTGTGTCCAATACACTCCATACTTTAGAAGACATTCTAGGTTTAGGACACTAACAGTGCCACCACGAGTTTAAGTGACGTGCATAGCAATGGCCCAGTGAGGGTGAGCTCTAGAATGAGCATGTTACAGATGGCGCCAGTTTCCTAGTTAAGGGAGAAGAGAACATGTTGACATCCCAGGTCTCAGATGAATGGGGCAGAACTTTGGGAATGTGTTGGCTTACGAACAGCTACTCACAGTATCTACTAAAGTTGAGACAGGAAAGACAGAGCCAAAGTCCTAATTGCATTAAATTAAATTGTATTTTCTTTGATTGTGTGTTTTCTTAAAAGTAGATTTTATTTATTTATTTATTTATTTATTAGGCATTTTCCTCATTTACATTTCCAATGCTATCCCAAAAGTCCCCCATACCCTCCCCCACCCCACTCCCCTACCCACCCACTCCCACTTCTTGGCCCTGGCATTCCCCTGTACTGAGGCATATAAAGTTTGCACAAACAATGGGCCTCTCTTTCCACTGATGGCTGACTAGGCCATCTTCTGATACATATGCAGCTAGAGACACAAGCTCTAGGGGGTACTGGTTAGTTCATATTGTTGTTCCACCTATAGGGTTGCAGATCCTTTTAGCTTCTTGGGTACTTTCTCTAACTCCTCCATTGGGGGCCCTGTGATCCATCCAATAGCTGACTGTGAGCATCCACTTCTGTGGTTGCTAGGCCCCGGCATAGTCTCACAAGAGACAGCTATATCAGTGTCCTTTCAGCAAAATCTTGCTTGTGTATGCAATGGTGTCAGCGTTTGGAGGCTGATTATGGGATGGATCTCCGGATGTGGCAGTCTCTAGATGGTCCATCCTTTTGTCTCAGCTCCAAATTTTGTCTCTGTAACTCCTTCCATGGGTGTTTTGTTCCCAATTCTAAGAAGGGGCAAAGTGTCCACACTTTGGTCTTTGTTCTTCTTGAGTTTTATGCGTTTCACAAATTGTATCTTATATCTTGGGTATTCTAAGTTTCTGGGCTAATATACACTTATCAGTGAGTACATATCATGTGAATTCCTTTGTGATTGGGTTACCTCACTCAGGATGATGCCCTCCAGGTCCATCCATTTGCCTAGAAATTTCATAAATTCATTCTTTTCAATAGCTGAGTAGTACTCCATTGTATAAATGTACCACATTTTCTGTATCCATTCCTCTGTTGAAGGGCATCTGGGTTCTTTCCAGCTTCGGGCTATTATAAATAAGGTTGCTATGAGCATAGTGGAGCATGTGTCCTTCTTACCGGTTGGAACATCTTCTGGATATATGCCCAGAAGAGGTATTGCGGGATCCTCCAGTAGTACTATGTCCAATTTTCTGAGGAACTACCAGACTGATTTCCAGAGTGGTTGTACAACCTTGTAATCCCACCAACAATGGAGGAGTGTTCCTCTTTCTCCACATCCTCGCCAGCATCTGCTGTCATCTGAATTTTTGATCTTAGCCATTCTGACTGGTATGAGACGGAATCTCAGGGTTGTTTTGATTTGCATTTTCCTGATGATTAAGGATGCTGAACATTTTTTCAGGTGCTTCTCTGCCATTCGGTATTCTTCAGGTGAGAATTCTTTGTTTAGCTCTGAGCCCCATTTTTAATGGGGTTATTTGATTTTCTGGAGTCCACCTTCTTGAGTTCTTTATATATATATTGGATATTAATCCCCTATCTGATTTAGGATAGGTCAAGATCCTTTCCCAATCTGTTGGTGTCCTTTTTGTCTTATTGACAGTGTCTTTTGCCTTACAGAAGCTTTGCAATTTTATGAGGTCCCATTTGTCGATTCTTGATCTTACAGCACAAGCCATTGCTGTTCTATTCAGGAATTTTTCCCCTGTGCCTGCCTCTTTGAGGCTTTTCCAAACTTTCTCCTCTATAAGTTTCAGTGTCTCTGGTTTTATGTGGAGTTCCTTAATCCACTTAGATTTGATCTTAGTACAAGGAGATATGAATGGATCAATTCGAATTCTTCTACATGATAACTGCCAGTTGTGCCAGCACCATTTGTTGAAAATGCTATCTTTTTTCCACTGTATGATTTTAGCTCCCTTGTCAAAGATCAAGTGACCATAACTTTCAGTGCTTCAGTAATATAGAGAACAGCTGTTATATATTAAGTTTTGTTTTTCTGCACCAACTGTGTGGGAGTCAGGTTCTTTAAAACTTTGAACAAATTACATCATTTTAAGCAGGATTTTTAAACACACATCTCTGATAATTAGCTGTATTAAAATACAATGTGGAAATGAAGGCATAACTTTCAGATGACTTTAATTCCAGGAAATTTAGGTTATATGGAACTAGTGGTTTTTAGGTGTATAGTCTAGATACACTTTTTATTCCCCTATTTCACATTTGTCACAACCTCAGAGGATGAGTCAGAGCCTTCCCAAGAATGTTGTGAAAGACTGCTTTATCTCCTCACGGAGATTAAAAGATTTTTTTTTTCTTTTTTAAAGTTCAGGGCATCCATCCTTCCAGTGTTGCCATGGCAAATGGGTAAGCCTGTCTGATTCTGGACTTTGTTCTGGGGCCCAGGTGGCCAGACCCAGCACTGGACTCCAGTGGACAGGCTCACAATCACTCCTGCTGTTTCCTGGAGCCTCCACTAGATATTTTGAAGGATGACATTTTCCTTATTTTCTTGCTTAATGTCTTGATCACATTGCGGCCCACTTCTTTAGCAGCCTCCACTTTTTCTGTACATCGATGTCTTGTTGGAGTGGGTCTTCGTTCTGCTATTTGGGCCTCAGGGATTGAACTCAGGTTGCCAGCTTTTTGTGCTTTACCTATTGGACCATCTTGATAGTCCTCAGATGTATTCTAACACAGACGATAATGTAAATACTGGATTTTTTTTTTCATGCCTCTGTAGGTTTAGCCTTACATGACGGGTGTGATAGGGCTGTCAGGAGGATAGCAGGGTAAGTGGGAAAATCAGCCAACTCACTTGACTTGAGGGTGCCACTGGACTCTCAATGTGAAATTCACTTGGGGAAAAAAAGGATTACTTGAATCTATCAGCACATTGTCAGTTTGTAGAAAGAGCTACAAATGAGGCACATCATTAGTGAGCATGACTTCCTTGCCCAGAAAAAAATAACAGACTCTAATATTTACTGTACTCCATAACATTACAAGACGTACCAGTCAAAATTAATCAATCACAGTCACTAGGGAGCAAATAATTAACATATCTCATCATCATTCATCCTGCTAGCGGGCTGGCAGATTTGATAATGTGCACTCTGTGACACAACTGTTTGCATTTAAATTGGAGTGTAATCAGAAAATACTCAAGGATTCTTAAAACATTAGATGGCAAAGACACCATCCTGGCCTTATTGACATAACACCTGCTCCTTTTTTTTTCCCTAAATGTTTGGTTTCCAGGAAATATTAAAAGCAAAATGATATACCACTATATAAACATATTTACTGAAATGAAATTATCCTAAAAATTGATCCTTTAAACACCTTGACATCATGTAGGTGTGATGTGGGAGAGAAGAGTTAGTTTGTAATGTAATCAAAATATCAACCAGGATGTTCTTGAATTCAGAGATCCACCTGCCTCAGCCTCCCAAGTGCTTTGATTAAAGGAATGGATTACCAAAAATTGGCTTAAACAACCAACTCTTTATGAGGTTATTTGCTTATTATATGTTGCTCTACAAGTACAGATGAACATCTGAAGTTATTACTCATAAAAATGCAGACCAACAAGCCAACACGTCTCTCACTTTTCAGAATAACCATTACTGTGTTTGATGTGTTTCAGTTTATAATGTTGAATAAGCTTATCCTGGGCAGGTGTATTTTTCCATTTATAAACAACAGAAAGGTGCAGTAGAAATAAAATGTGTGTTTATCAAAATTTATGGAGAACTCCTGTAGACTGGTTGATTTGTTGGTTCCTTTACATGGTCTACCAGTCACCTTTTTGTAACTATGACAAAATAAGTAATTTAAAAGATGAAGGGTTTATATTGGTTCCTGATTCCTTGGTTTTAATTGTATGCTCTCTTGCTCCCATTGTTGTAGACATATGGGGAATATGGGTGGAGTAAGGCTGTCTATTTCATGGTGGGAAGGAACAGAGAGACAGATGGGAAGGGCTACAGAAACAAGACATGGCCATCTAAGCCTGCAGTGACATACTCTCTCTAACATTGTTATACTTCTTCATAATCTATTGAGCCAGGAATTCATAATAGATTAATTCATTGATGGTATCAGAGCTTTCTTTATTCATTTGCCCCTCAAAAGATGCCAACTAAGACTTTAAGACATTTTAAGGTTGAGTTATAAAATGCACACTTCACTACAACTTTGGGAAGTGACTTTCTACTTATTAAGTGAAATTCACTGTAAGTCTCTTTTCCCCTGGTAATCATTTCTTCCACTGTGTCTTTCAATCTTTTGAAATCTTTTATCTTACAACCTATGAGAAAAGGGAGACTCGCAGATATCAACTTGCCTAAGTATGGCAATCTTAAAAGAAATAGTAGATTCTACAAGTGATTATGAAATGTTTTCTTTCTTTTATCTTACTCATTATGCATAATACAAGTAGTATATTGTGCTGTTTTGTATATGCTCAGCCGAGGGAGTGGCACTATTAGAAGGTGTGTCTCTGAAAGGGTAGATGTGGCATTGTTTGAATAGGTGTGGCACTATGGAAGTCATCCATAGCTGCCTGGAAGGCAGTATTCTGCTAGCAGCCTTCAGATAAAGATGGACTGAACCTCTGAACCTGTAAGTCAGCCCCAATAAAATGTTGTTTTTATAAGAGTTGCCTTGGTCATGGTGTTTTTTCACATAAGTAAAACCCTAGCCAAGAAATTGGTAGTAGGGACTAGGATATTGCTGTGATAGGCTTGACAATGGTTTTGTTTGGAAGAATGTGGATTTGGTGATTTTGGATTTGGAAAACAGTGCAATGTTTTAAGTGGGGCTTACTGAACTATCCTAATAGGAATATGAAAGACTTTGTTGCTGTGAGTGATTTGAACTGTGCAGACCTGGCCCAAGAAGGTTTCAGTGGAGAAGAATTTCAGTGTGTGGCCTAGAGACTGTTTTAGTAGTATTTTGGTGAAGAACATGGCTGTGTTCTGCCCTTGTCTAAAGAGTCTGCCTGAGGCTAAGGTGAAGGGACTCAGATTAATTGCATTGACAAAGGAAGTCTCAGAAATGCCCACCATAGACTTTGTTCTCTGGTTAAGTCTCATGAAGAGCATTTTGAGTAAGTATAGAAAGCTTAGAAAGGAAATACATAAAGTATATAGTTGGTATATTAAAGAAGTATCAGGAAGTGGAATCCTGTGTTCAAAGATATTAAATTGTCCCAGGACAGCTGAGCTAGGCAGTAAAGGAGTTAGAGAACAGAAAGCTGGTGATGATGTAATAGAACAGGGGTGGGGGTGGGGGTGGGGTGGGGGGCATGTTCCAGCCCCAGCAAGCAGCAGAACTTTGGCAGCATCAGCCATGTGTTTCTGGCTTTATCATCACCAGGAAGAGGAGACTACTGCAACATTTGATTCTGGTTAGCTGGATGTAAGAAATTAAGAAGAGATCAGCATCACTGAGGTGAAAATTTCTGGGAAATATTTTCTGATTGCACAAGGAAGCTGTGTTCCAGAGATAGCCAAGATTGTACCTCATGCTGCAGCTGTACTGCATAATGTGTAAGAGTCACCTAGGTGGTACTGGTTTTGAAGGCATGAAGGAGTCATGAAAAGCAGCTGAGGGTTGGCACTGTGAGAGGCCATGGAAGGCCACTGGTGAAGGTATAGCCTCAGTTGCAGTTGACTGCCCAAGACTGAAGGAGTCATACAAAGAAGTTGAGGCTTGGCACCATAAAGAGAACCTATGAGAGGTTATTGTGAAGCCTAGTTGCAGCAGAAGGCTCCAGTATATTGGAGATGCCAGTACCATGGGGTGATCAGCAGCAGCAGTGGAGTGAATCAACCTGAGCTTAGAGCGCTACAGAGGGCAGAGCTGGAGAAGTGATGCCAGTACTTTGAAGAAGCCCAGAAGATTATATGTGGATCCCAGACACTGGAACAAGAAGCTGTGAAGTTTAGGTTGTCTTGGAGACCCCAAGATGTTTGAGATGCTAGAGCCATAGGATATCTGCTGAGGGAAGCTGCTAATAGGAAGTAGAACCAGTCCAGGAGAAAAAAGTGTGTTGTAGTCAACAACGATGAAAAATGATTTGGAGATCTGAGGACCTCTTTGACATCAGACAATGGAGATGAAGGGTTTGGAGTTTGCCCAGCTGGTTTCCTGTCTTGCTTTGGGGATTGCAGTTAAGTGATTGGATGAATTTCAGAAGAGACCTTCAACTTTGGACTTTTAACATTTGTTGAGACTGCTATAGACTATAAGCACTCAAGTTGGGCTAAATGTATTTTGCATTATTCTATGTTTAGGTATGGTCCCCATAGACTCATATGTTTGAACAAGTCTCTGGGGGTCAGGGAGTGGAATGTGATGGTTTGTATATACTTGACCCAGGGAGTGGCACTATTGGAAGGTGTGGCCTTGTTGGATTAAGTATGCCACTATGGGTGCAGGCTTTAATACCCTTGTCCTTGGTGCCTGGAAGCCAGTATTTTGTTAGCAGCCTTCAGATGAAGATGTAGAATTCTCACCTCCTCCTGCACCATGCTTGGCTGGATGCTGCCATGTTCCCACCTTGATGATAATGCACTGAACCTCTGAACCTGTAAGCCATCCCCAATAAATTTCTGTCTTTATAAGAGTTGCCTAGGTCATGGTGTCTGTTCACAGCAGTAAGACCTTAACTAAGACAGATATTAAACAAAAAGTCCAAATATTTAGGTTGAGAATAAAATATTGATCATTAGGCAGCACAATAATTATAGTTCAAATGATACAAAGTCACAGATATGTAAGGTGAATAAAGCTAGAGTTTTTAACCTGAAACAGAGATAAAATAAAATTGTATGGCATTAGGGATTTTTATGAAATTAATAGATTTTTAACTGTTCTTGCCCTGGGTTGAAATTTTAAAGTCTTATGTTGCCAAAAAATTGGATAGAATTTGTTAATTTGTTTCAATTTAGCAATATTTTATGACCTACCTTTTATCTGCATTGTAAACTTCTTTTATAAAAAGAGATGGGTTAAAGGGAAATGTTCAAGTCTTAAACTATTTTCATATAATATAAGATATTGGAAACTAAGGTAATTTTTAAAATATAGACTTGGTCTTTTGAATACAAGTCCTTCCTCTTTGAAGGAGAGTGGGTGGGACTTGTAGACAACAGAGATTGACAGAAAGCAAACAAAATATGTGAAAATTGTGAAGAAGAATAAAGGCAGAAACTAGAAAAAGTGGGTGCAGCAGCGTTATCTTAAATGGAGTCATCCAAGGGTGTTTGGGACTTTTGAGCCGAGGACAGGCACAAGCATGGCAAGGGTATGCACCTTGGGTAGTGAAGGAGAGCAAGAACTGAATAGGAGGCCGCGAATGTGACAGGGTGGTTACATTGTTTATCATGGCTTGAGGGTGGTTATGGTGGTAAATGAGAGGAGAACAAAAGGTCAGGTTATTGCTGGGGAACTGAGACCCCTGTAGAACATGCAAGGATTTGGGATATTTTTCGGTAATGTGGGTTAGAAATTACTTGAGAATTTTGAAGAGTGTGACGCATTTTTAAATGATCACTGTGGGGTGTGTGTGTGTGTGTGTGGTCTATGTGTGTGTGTGTTGTTGGACACAGAAATGAAGTGAGGTTGGGGAGGTAGAAGAGGGAAGGCCACTTAGGAGCCTATTGTAATAATCCAGTCACAATGAATAGGAAGGAAATTTTAGGAAGAGTCTGTATTTGGGTATTGAAGTGGTATGCTCTGCAACCAGGTAATATGGGGTAAAAGAGGTTTGGACATGATAAAATGTATTTTTGGCATGTGAATTTAGAAATGTTTTCTTAGAACCCTCATTATTTACTGCTATTCCTTAGACATTTCATAGTCCCTTTGCTGGTAAGGATTTTTTTGTTGTTGTTGTTCCTATCTGGAACAGTAAACCAAGAACAAACAGTGCTGCACTCAGAGTGTCTTATAATCTCCCTGTTCTTATTTTCATTATTTCTGATTCATAGAGATGATTATTTTTGCCAAATTCAAATTATACTAGGAAGAGTTTATTGAAAAAGAAACCACTTCACTCTGTCTTGGTGCATTAGGTGACAGCAACTTTTTCATGGAGCTTCAGTCTTTGATGACCTCATTGTTCTTCGTGATCACCATCAGCTCGGTACTTTAATGACAATTAGCTAATATTTGTGAAATTACAATTATTTGGTTTTCTGATGCACTTTATACTTTGCTAGGGTGATTTAGTTTTTCCATAAAGTTTTTCTTTCTTCATTAAATCCATGAGCCAAATTTACCATCATCTGTGGTTTAGTTTGTGAAGTCTGTGATGGAGGGCTGTTTCTTTGTTCCTGGAGGACAGAGTTACTTCAACAGGCATTTGTTGCTGATAAAGAATGTAGTTCCAAAACTATTTTTTTTTCCAGACTGTTTCTGGTCATACAAAGATAACAGTTTGTGATGGTTTGTATATTTTTGCATCAGAGAATGGCACCATTTAGAGTTGTGGACTTGTTGGAATAGGTGTGACCTGGTTGGAGTAGGTGTTTCACTGTGGGTGTGGGTATAAGATCCTCACCCTAGTTGCCTGGAAGTCAGTCTTCCACTAGCAGCCTTTGGATGAAGACTTAGAACTCTCAGGTCTGCCTGTGCCATGCCTGCCTGGATACTGCCATGCTCCCACCTTGATGATAATGGACTGAACCTCTGAACCTGTAAGGCAGCCCCAAGTATATGTTGTTTTTTATAAGACTTGCCTTGGTCATGGTGTCTGTTTACAGCAGTAAAACCCTAACCAAGACACAGTTTAATGAAAAATACAGACAAATAGGCATATAGTTATTTTAACAAGACTATCTTTTTTTCTTTTTTGAGACAGGGTCTTGCTATGTAGCTCTGACTGTCCAGGAACTCAAACTATGTAGACCACTCTAATCTTAAACTCACAGAGATCCACCTGCCCTGCCTCTTGAGTGATGAGATTGAAGGCATGTGCCACTACTCCAGGCAGTTCCCATTATGGAAAGAAAGCAGAACACATTCTCTATACTCAGTTTTGGGTATAAAATCCACTGAGAGGTATTTAGAACAAACTGGGATTGTGGTTGTGGTGTGAGGAGAAATGGGGAATGTGGAAATGAGAACTAGCCTGGGCTTCACTGCCTGGATCATCACCTGTGAGGGCATGACTTCACACATGTGCATTGCATCCATGAAAAATGGGAGCTAGATTACTCGTGCTGCAGAGTTCCTGAGGAGAAGTGACAGGAACGCATCACATGTACTTCACAGGGAGACAAGCTACATCTAGCCAATGGCAGTTTGCAAAAACTGTCTTGATTGCTAAATATCTCTAACCTGCATAGTTATTCAAATCTTCGTCAGATGAAGAATTTCCTTTCTATGGGGTGACAACATCAATCTTTAAAATATTTAAAATAAAATATTTAGAAATATTTAAAAATATTTTTAAAGCTAGGCCTTTATGATTTTTTTCTTAGATGACACCTATTGATTTTTCAAAGAATTTTCTAGTATGTCTATCTTAAAGATGATGAGTACAAACATACTCAGGCTATCACTGGAACACCAGCAATAGCCATCTTGGGATTTGTTTAGAAAACTGACAGAAGGCCAATACCCAAAATATGTAAAAAAAAAAACAAAAAAAAAAAAACCTCAAGAAGTTAGACACCAACAGTCCAAATAACCCAGCTAGAAATGGGGTACAGGGCTAAACAGAGAATTCTCAACAGAGGATTTCTAATGTCTGAGAAACACTTAAAGAAATGTTCCCAGAAGGTATGTGTAAATACTTGTGTAAGCAGTGTTTTGGGGATGTAATTAGTATTTGTAATACAAGCAGGTACATAGGTACTCCACAGGAAGAGCAACAGAGTCAACTAACCTGAACACTTCTGGGTTCCCATAGTCTAAACCATCAGGCAAAGAGGCCCCCCGTACATATGTAGCAGAAGTGCAGCTTGGTGTTCAGGCAGATCCCCAATAACTGGAACAGGGACTGTCACTGAATTTGTTGCCTGCCTGTGAATCCAGTTCCCATAATTGGACTGCCTTGTCTAGCCTCAGTGAGAGAGGATGTGACTAGTTGGTCAGTGAGTGATGTGCCTGGGGTAGGGGTGAGTGGGTGTGTGGGGGGTGGAAGTGTGTGTGTGTGTGTGTGTGTGTGTGTGTGTGTATGTGGTGTAGGTGGGTGATACCCAGAGTGGCTCCCCCTTCTCAGAGGAGGAGAGGGTGGAATGGGGGAGGATCCACAAGAGGCTATGAGGAGAACGGGTGCTGATATTGGGGTATAAAGTGAATAAATAAAAATAAAATTTAAAAAATGAAAAGAAATCAGTATTAGAGACTGTTCTCCATGCAGTGATTCAGCAGGGCTGCACTTTAGTCTTGTATCTATCTGTACTGTGCTATCTTGTATTTGATTTATGAGAAAGCATAAGTTAGACAATCCAGTGACTTACTTAGTCTTGGTTTGACTTTTTATAGTCTTGAATGAGTTTGGATAAGTTTTAAATTTCTCTGTCCCCAGTGTTCTCAACGTTAAAGTGTAGTTAATAATAACATTGTTATACATTTATTACCAGGCAGGTGATGGGAACAGTGAAGTGACCATCTGTAGTGCCTGGCATCTAATACTGTCCAAGCTTTTCCTGGAAATGAGATTTCAGAATCTTTGTTTTTTTCTTCTCATTCTTTTCTCAAAAATAAGCTCTCGTGACACGTTTCACCAAACCTTTCTGCTAATAATAAAACACATCATGGCAAGTCTAGATGCACAACTGCCAAAATGAGGCATAAAAACTCCTCACACATACTCTCCAATTTTAGACTGAGTTGCTTGGGATGGGCTCTGCTTATGAATCACTTATATGGCAGCGGGTGCTGCCAACTCAAGGCAGACTATATTTACCTTAGCCATCATGGATCCTTCTCACTTGCAGAATCTTGTAAGAAAGAACTCGCTGGCAAGAGCTGCTTGAGAAACACATCTATGTGTGCAGTCGCATAGCAAATACATTATGAGAAATAGCAGCTCATGCTCTAATCTTGTCCAGAAATCAGGTCGTACCTGCTTCTTTCTGCACGTTGCTTATTTTATTTTATTTTAGCCCACTAATACAATTTTTTTCTTTTTCTTTTTTATTGGATATTTTATTTATTTACATTTCAAATGTTATCCTCTTTCCCAGTTTTCCCCCTCCCAGAAACCCCCATTCCATCCTCCCCCTGCTTCTATGAGGGTGTTCCTCCACTCACTCACTCCCACATTCCCACCCTCAACTCCCCTACACTGGGGCATCTATCAAACCTTCATAGGACCAAGAACCTGTCCTCCCACTGATGCCTGGCAGGGCCATACTTTGCTAAATATGCAGCTGGAGCCATGTGTACTCCTTGGTTGATGGCTGAGTCCCTGAGAGCTCTGGAGGGTCTGGTTGGTTGATATTGTTGTTCTTAATATTGGGTTGCAAACCCCTTTAACTCCTTCAATCCTTTCTGTAACTCCTCTATTGGGAACCCTGTGCTCAGTCCAATGGTTGGCCTCTGTATTCGTAAGGCTCTGGCAGGGCCTCTCAGGAGACAGTCATATCAGGCTCCTTTCAGCAAGGACTTCTTGGCATCCACAATAGAGTCTGGGTTTGGTAACTCTATATGGGATGAATCCCCAGGTGGGACAGTCTGTGGATGGCCTTTCCTTCAGCCTCTGCTCTACAGTTTATCTCCATATTTGCTCTGGTGAGTATTTTTTTTTTCCTTCTAAGAAGGACTGAAGCACCCACACTTTGGTCTTCTTTCTTCTTGATCTTCATGTGGTCTGTGAATTGTCCCTTGAGTATTTGGAGTTTTTGAGCTAATATCCACTTATCAGTGAGTGCATACCATGTGTGTTCTTTTGTGATTGGGTTACCCCACTCAGAAGCACCTAAAGAAATGTTCAACATGTTTAGTCATCAGGGAAATGCAAACCAGAACAACCCTGAGATTCCACCTCATACCAATCAGAATGGCTAAAATAAAAATTATATACAATTTATATTTATAAAAACAAAATCTGGTGACTGCAGATACTGGTGAGGATGTGGAGAAAGAGGAACACTCCTCCATTGCTGGTGGGATTGTAAGCTGGTACAACCACTCTGGAAATCAGTTTGGTGGTTCCTCACCAGTGGACATAGTACTACCTGAAGGCCCAGCTATACCACTCCTGGGCATATACCCAGAAGAGACTCCAAAATGTAATAAAGACACATGCTCTACTATGTTCATAGCAGCCTTATTTATAATAGCCAGAAGCTGGAAAGAACCCAGATGTCCTTCAACAAAGAAATGGATACAGAAAATGTGGTGTATTTACATATTGGAGTACTACTCAAGTATTAGAAATGAATTCATGAAATTCTTAGGCAAATAGATAGAACTAGAAAATATCATCCTGAGTGATGTTGCTTATTTTAAAGGACACATTTCATGTTTGATGTTCATACATCTGCTGTACTTCCTCCTTGACTTCAGGTTTCTTTTCCTTGCTGGGTCTAGATGTTCTCTAAAGATGGATGTTTAGTAATATTTACTTGTTTGCCATTAGTACATTTGTGCTTTTTAACTATTCATCTATCATTCCTTCTTTTTTCTCTTATCTTAAGTATTTGGACCCAATTTCATTTATCTCCTGCATACCAGATAGTCAAGTACTCAACCTGTATTAGATGTTAATGAAGCAACTGGTGAGTTTGAGCTCATAAAGACCCACTGGCTCTGTGCATACTGTCTGATACCCGAGGATGCTGCTCCCCTCAACCCTCTACCTCTCTGGTTTCTTTTTATATATTTCATTGTTTTATTTTCTCTTGTAAGGAATGCTGCAATCCATTTTGATTTTCATTAGACATTTCTCTCTATCCACATGCTTTCTTTTAATAAACTGTGGTTTTAGGATCTTTGAGGATCATAATTCTCTGTTGCATACTGGGTACCTAATGCCCTGTGTCTAGTCCCTAGTTCTCTTTGCTTCAGCTTTCTTCCCATCATGAATTGCTTATAATAATGGATAAGGTTGTTTATTAATGATTAATATGATTGTATGTTAACTTGTCTGTTACCTGCTGTATTTGTATCCTTCACCTTACTTATTTATACAGAACCCTGCAGAACAGGTTCTATGAACACAGAGTGGCTTGTGTCCAACCACTTAACCACTGGCCCACAGAGCATCAAGCTTTCTGCCTCCTGAGACAGCTCTATAGCTCTTCTTCATATGTCATGGGTAAAGATGCATTTATAATGGATTTGGTTTGAGACTGAAATAAAAAGAGACCACTAAAGGCATTCTTTCCATAAAGTTTTAAGTATATATTTGTACATTTATACATATAAGGTCTTTGTATACTTTGTCTACAATTTGCTTGTTTGTGGGAAGCTGCACTTGTACTGGATAAGGAACTAAATATCAGTAAACAATCTTGGATCTAGTGAGAGAACAGAGAAGGAAAGTGCATTCTTGGCACGTCTGTCAAATCACTTGACTCAATATGGGTACACTTACTTCTAGTATTTGTGTTAGGTTCCATTTGTTCATGTATTTTCTTTTGTGTAAGTTCTATATTGTAAAGAAGATATATGCATAGCAAGAAGTTATACAAAATAGTGTTACATTAATAATCATTAGGAAAATGCAAGCAAAAGGAACTCTGACATGACATGAATGTTTGTATGTATTAAATATGTTCTTTTCTCGCTATATAATATTATTCAACGTAAAGTCCTATATTTTGTAACAATACAGATAAATGTTCAAAACATAATACTAAACAAAAGAAGCATGTCAAAGAAGGACATATATTTCATGAGTCTAGGAACATGAGCTGTCTGCCTATAGTAATTAAACTCGAATAGCATGGTGCTTTCTAGGATTGAAGGGAAAAAGGAACTGTAGACTTGCTTATCAGTGGGCATGAATTTTCAATTGTGTAGGATGAATAAAAATTGGTTTGCTGTATAATATTTTATTTATATCAAGCTTTAAAGACATACTTAAAATATGCTAAGAGAGTAGAGCATTGCTCAATGTTCTTAACATACACATGCTTATATATACATGTTAAATATCTCTTAGATAAAGTCTTAGATTCTTCGCTTTGGGTTAGTATTGTCAGCGTGTGTGTGAATTATGTAAAGATGAGCACAACAACTTTGTCCAGTACATCTATCTGCTCTTCTCTTACTATATTATCTCATTTTTACTTTGTTTATAGAACTTTTTTGTAATCTTATGTGTTTTTTATGTCTTTTATTAATGCCATTCTAAGGTTCATGAAGGCATTTTCTGATTGGTTTGTTGGTGGTAGGTTTTTTCCTATGTCTAATCACCCTATTGGTACACATAACACTTAACTATTTGTTGAATGAATGAATGTGTCAAAACACATTCTATTCTTTAAAACACAACAAATTCTCTTTATTATTGATTTAACATGGTAATGAGCCTACAAAGGACATCTAGGAATTATTAGACTGTTGTATGTTTCCCAGAACATTGTTTCCTGTGAGTTTCTGATTACTCTCATGTACTGCTTCCCTCTAAGATCCACGTACTTGGCTCCTTGGTCCTACAAATGGTTCCAGTTTCATTTCTGCTGCTTTTATACAATACTGAGACCTTTCAAACCCTGGACCACCTAACAGACAATATACAGATGATATGAGGCCCCCAACACACATACAGTAGAGGACTTCCAGGTCTGTGTTCATTCAGAGATGATGCACCTAACCATAAAGAGACTAGAGGTCCCAGGGAGTTTAGAGGTCAGGTGGGGTGGGGGTGGAGGCATCCACATGGAGATGGGGTGGGGTGGGGAGGAGGTGTGGGATATGGAGCAGTCAGAGGGTGGATGGGGAGGGGCAGGGAATGGAATATGGAGTGTAAAAACTGAATTACAAATAAAATTAAATTTAAAAAACGCCACTTAGGGGAAAAGAAACTTATTTTAGTTCACAATTACATGTTATAGTCTATGACAGCAAGGAGGTCAAGGTGTCAAAAAGTTAAAATATCTAGTTGCATTATATCTACAGCCAAGAGCAGAAAAAAATGAATGCATGTGTGCTTGCTTGTTTGTTTCTGCTTACCTTCAGTTCTCTTCTTACACACTTCAGAATCCCTTCTGTTATCCCCACGTAGGGAATGGTGATACCTACTGAGGGCTGGCTCTTCCTACATCAACTATGACATCATTAAGACTCTCTTTTTAAGTGATTTTAGATTGTTCCAAGTTGAAAAAGCTAACCACCACACTTAAGGTTTCCATGACATGAAATAACTGCATCCTCTGCATAGTCTCCAAATCCCTTAGGTCATTGTGTCACAAGATGGTATTTGAACTTATCATGCTGATTGCTTTAGAAACTGATTGTCTGTGATCTTTTCCCTCTTTGTTCAAATATAATCTGTTCAAAATTCCTTCCTCAGAAATATTCTCTTTTCCACATTTGCTAGTATTCCCTTTTGTTTGGGCTTTTTAGGTGACTGACATGGCTACTTTTTGTTTTATTTTTGAATCTAGACACCTACATCGGGGGTGGAGAGATGGCTCAGCAGTTAAATCACTGCTCTTCCAGAGGTCCTGAGTTCAATTCCAAGCAACTACATAGTGGCTCACAACCATCTGTAATGGGATCCAATGCCCTCTTCTGGGGTGTCTGAAGACAGCAACACTGTACTCATATACATAAAATAAATAAACCTTTTAAAAAAGAAGCACACATCAGTAAATTAATTGTATTATTTCATCCATAAAAATAAAATAAATTCCAATGATATTGAAGAATGTTCTGAAATATGCATAGCTGCTAGACTTTGGAGTCAGGTTGTGAACTTGGAGCAGCCTCTTAGCAGAACTCCCACCATCTTCTGCATCTCCCCAAGTGTCGCATGTTCTCCTGTCTTCAGTCCTTGTTCCAGGTCACATAGCCTTCCCCTCTTCCCCAAGAAATCTCTTAATTATTCTTCACAACCCTTCTCAAACAGCAAGTCTTCTGTTCTTTATGGGTTCCACTGTGCAGAGGAAGGTGCTTCTTCTGGGTTTCCAAAGCAGCCTTTGTCCATGTATACTTTGCTGTTATTGCTATGGGCTTCAGTTATCACTACACATGTCACTGAGAGTGGAAATCATACCATAATTAATGGTTGTCTACACAGTGTCTTGGTGCTACAGGAGCCTGGTTAATTTTCTTAAACAGATGCCTCTATGTCATTTGTGTAATAATTTTATATTTTCTCTTCTATTTTCACAGGACATTATTATTTTTCTACCAAGATATATGATTCTCATGAAGCTTATTTTGCCTCTTTAATTTTTCTATTAACAACACTGGGAAACTTTCATAAATAAAATACTTTGTTTGCCCCCTCTCTTGTTCCCAAGTCCAGAGTTTTCCTAATTAATGTCTTTGTTCCCCGAGTCTAGATATTTTCCTATACTATACTATACTATACTATACTATACTATACTATACTCTGTACTTTATTTTTACAGGTTTTGTTTTCTGCTAGGCAACAGCTAATGTGTTAGAATTAGTGACTCATTCTTCTTGTGTGAGTTTAGATGCTATTTTTCATCTATGATCAGTGGTGGGAATTTCAAGCCCTAGATAGGTGAAAGATACTTTTAAGGCAGTGGGTACTTAACATTTTCTCTAAATTATAATCTTTTATGTCTTTGAAGAAAGCCTGTGTATGTCTTTTCTATATTATTCCAAAATTAATAGAAAGTCGTTTGTAAAGAAATTGTGTGTGTGTGTGTGTGTGTGTGTTTAAGTCTAAATAGAAAAATGGTCATCTGTGCTAGGATACATGAATTCTGAGACATTTCTTTATCACTATTTTCTTATTGAAAAGCTTGCATCTTTACACAGAGATAATGAAGTCTTGTGTGTGTGTGTGTGTATGTGAATACATTTGCATGTGTATATGGGTGTTCAAGCATATGTATGCTTGTGGCAGCCAGAGGTGTCAGGTTCACTTTATAGTTTAAATTTCTTATATGTTTAAAAAAATATGTGAGTGCTTTGCCAGAACATATTGGTATGCCATGTGCATGCCCAGTGGGTGCAGAGGTTAGAAGAAGGCATCAGAGCTACTGGAACTAGAGTCACCAGGAGAGTGTTGTGAACTGAATGTATGTACTCTTCAAGAGCAGAAAGTGCTCTTAATTTCTAAGCATCTCTACAGTCACCATCATCTTAATTTTTGAGATAGGGTCTCTCACTGAGCCTGGACCTCATCTATTTAGCTGTGATATATGGCTAGTGATATGGCAGCTAGTTTTATCTCTAGTTTTGTACATCTTCATTGCCCCTTTACATACTGTGAGAGCTTACTCCTCAGGGAGACACTTCCAGGTTAGTTCCAGCTTGGTGCCTCCAAGTTCTGTGTCTGAAGCCTTTGGTGTCTTCAGTAGTAAGGTCTTATCTTCAAGTTCTGGGAGACAACTAAGGACAATGTCAATAATCTATATAGTTTTGGGAGTCTCTTGGATGCTCATGGTCAGCCACTCAAAGGGAGATTTGCCCTGCCCAGCACAGGATTTTTGTTAGATAATTTATAGTTCTTGTGGAGAACAGCCTCACTCCCAAGTGGCACAATTTCATTTAAATATACATACATACACACACACACACACACACACACACACACACACACATACATATACCTATACACATATGTATACATGTATAAGTAAACAGTAGTTTTCTTTATGACATTTTCAATCATCCTTAATGTTGTTTATCATCCATTTACTTTACTTTTTCTGTCTCTGTCTCTCTGTCTCTCTGTCTCTCTGTCTCTCTGTCTCTCTGTCTCTCTGTCTCTCTGTCTCTCTGTCTCTCTGTCTCTCTGTCTCTCTGTCTCTCTGTCTCTCTGTGTCTCTGTCTGTCTCTGACTCTCTCTCTGTGTCTCTCCCTCTCCCTCTCCCTCTCCCTCTCCCTCTCCCTCTCCCTCTCCCTCTCCCTCTCCCTCTCCCTCTCCCTCTCCCTCTCCCTCTCCCTCTCCCTCTCCCTCTCCCTCTCCCTCTCCCTCTCCCTCTCCCTCTCCCTCTCCCTCTCCCTCTCCCTCTCCCTCTCCCTCTCCCTCTCCCTCTCCCTCTCCCTCTCCCTCTCCCTCTCCCTCTCCCTCTCCCTCTCCCTCTCCCTCTCCCTCTCCCTCTCCCTCTCCCTCTCCCTCTCCCTCTCCCTCTCCCTCTCTCTCCCTCTCTCTCTGTCTCTCTGTCTCTCTCTCTCTCTGTCTCTCTCTCTCTCTCTCTCCCATCTGTCTCCCATTTTTCACATTTCCTTCACAGCACCTGTGCCCTACCATATCCCCCTTCTAGAGCTCTCTAGACTTCCTTCTTATCTCTGATTCCTTTTGATTTTTTTCTGGTTCCTGTGGTTACTTCAGGTTATATACTCATTTCTAAAGATTCATAGCTAGGGCCTACAAATAAGAGGCATTTGTCTTTCTGTGTGGGAGTTACTTTACTCAGTGTAATGTTTCCTAGTGGCATCCATTTACCCACAAATTTCATGATTTTACTTTTGTTACAGATGGATAGAATTACACTGTGTATATGTACCACATTTTCATTATCCATCTTTCTGTTGAAGGGCATTTACATTGTAAACAGAGCAGCAATAAACCCGGCTGAGCAAAAGAAATCCAACATGCCTTCAATGATAAATCCTAGAGAAAACAGGATTGGAGGGAACATACTTCAATATGCAAAAAGTTGCATATAACAAACTTATGAATCCAAATATCTTTGAAGACTGAGGCAGGAGATGTATGAGTTCAAAGTCTGCCTTGGTTTGAGAGTGAGTAGAAGACTAGGGTGGGAGGCTTAGAAAGTAAAAAGAGGGCATAGAAAGGGAAACTTGGTCCTAAGAGATGACTTAATGAACAAAGGTGCTTGCCATTAAACCTGATGGCCTGGTAGTGATTCCTGGGACCCACAAGGTAGTGAGAACTAACTCCTCTCTACAAGTTGTCCTTTGACTTCTGTACATTCAATGTTGCATGTATGTACCTACAATCCTCCCAATAAATAAAATGTAAAGTAAATTTTAAAAAGAAAAGTAAGGAAACTGAAGAGCAGAGACACTGTGACATTTTTTTTCTAACCTCTATAGTGTACACAGATCTAAATAAATTCATATAATTGTTAGTTTGGGAAACCCACAAGTGAAACTTAACTCTCTTATAATACATTTAGTATTCTTTCCATGTGTGGAGTCAAAGCATACATTTCCCTACTATATTACCAGTGATTCTACACTTATTCACTTACTGTTTGGCTGGCTTCTCTGGGGCTGGAGGCAGGTGGTTTGGTGCCTTAGCATTTCTCAGCATCTGAGTAGACTGTGGTTGGCTGTGAACTCACTCCTGCTGCCCCCTTTGAACGTAGAAAGCACTAATTAAAATGCCTGGAACCTTGTGAACCATGGACTCAGCACACTATTTTTTTAGTTTCAATAGAACACAATAGCTCCAGGAGTTAGGACCATGGTTCTATGAGAACTCAGAGTTCCTTGGAAGAGTGGGAGCTTGGCTATACCAGAAGGGTAAAATCTATTTTAAGGTGCTTTTCAAAACCAAGACAAAACATGAGGATTGAAAAGTGAATCTGGAATATGGTGAGGGTCAGTTTCAATACTTTCTGTCCATCAGGAACACAATGTCATTTTTTTACAGTATAAAAATGTCAAGGTACACTTGACATTTTTTACAGTACAAAAGGTAACAGTTCAAATTTTGTGTCTGTGTATGTTTTGTTGGTCCTCCAGAACTCCAGATCTGGGGGTTGAGTCTAAATTCTTTTAAAGTTTAAGTGATAGTGGGTGACATCAAACAAGAAAGTTAAACTGCTTTATTTTATTTTTTTTCACTTTTGCAAACTTTAGGCCTTTTGAAATGTTCATGGTAAGGTACAATAAGGTGTTTTTGAAAAATATGCACACAGCTTTTAGTTTCTACTGATTGATTTCCAATACTATGGTGAGTTCATATTATGAAGAAGTTAATCTCAAATAAAAGATCAATTTTATAGTTCAAGGACATTGTAAATGTAAAAAAAAATCCACATATAGTAAAAGCTTACAATTATCCCAAAGATTTAACATGTAGAAGACGTATGTGATATACGTTAAGTGACCTTCAAGGTCAATCATGGACATGCTGCTGGGAAATTTCGTAGCTAAATTTCCTCTTAATATCATATTTTTTATATTGATTATGTTAAAATTCAACAGATTATAATATGACTTATATGTTTATATACTAATTCAAGATATTCTGAGCATATCTGTAGAATATATAAAGACAAAATTCATGGAGCAATGGTTTTAAAACCAGTTATTTGTGCTATGACTGCCAATTTTTTTTAATGAAAAATATAATTAGTTGCCTATTATAGCAAAAATGTTATAGTGTTTATATGGTAAAAGGAAGCTCATTTTTTTTTCCTTCTCTGTTAATTCCTCTCTGTAAGTATGCTATACATTGTGTCACAGCATCTGGGAGCTTTTTAGGTTTGGAATGAATTTCCCTTGGGAACTAGAGATCAACTTAGGACTTGGTTTCTGTTTCATTTCTCCCTTCCTTCTCATTTTGTGTCTTTTTCTAAATTACATTAGCACTTGCAACATGCCATCTTTCGTTTAAACTTCTGCGTAGTAATCAAGCGCTTTTGGATTGAACAGTTTTCAGGAGTTGTTGGTACATTTCAGACTTTAAAAATCTGGGATAGGAATCCATTTCCATGTGCATGTATACAATCTTCTGAGCTTCTTCAAAGCATGTTTGAGTGGGTTCGAGAATGCTTTTGATGATAGCTTCCCGTGTTGTACTGTCGATGTTAATCTGAAAAATAAAATTGTAGGTTAAGCACAACAAATGCATATGCCTGCAATGGGATGCTTTCATCTACTACCCTCTTTTTCAGAGTAACAGGATAGTTTAGGCTCAATTTTCAGAGGTATTTAAAAAGACTTTTAAGAAATGAAGTCTTCACTCTTTTTAAAAGTAAAAATCTATAATTAGTACCCAGGGAAAGAATGAAAGCATGAAGTCTGTGACCAGGGAACTCTAGAAACCTCTGCTTCCTTGGGACATGCCAGTGGTTTACTAGTGGGAGTCTGCAAACATGGAAGTCTATGGACTGGAGGGCTCTTCTGTAAAGAAAAAAAGGAAGTTGGTGTCTGTTTTAAACTTTACTCTCCTTAGTAGTCACAAATGCTGTGTTAGCCAACCAAGTCCTGAAATAGGAAGCAAATGAGGAGAAGTGAAGACATAGAGGGGAGAAGTGGTTATCTCAGAAAACTAAAAATTTCCAGAAGGGTTTGTGGGAATCATTGAATAATATAGGGTTATGCTGAGAAATAGATATCTCCTGTGCTATCCTCCACCCTTGCATTTAACATGAATTGTAAGTTTGGGAAGTCTCTCTGTCAGGAGCCTTGGGGTTAGGCAGTGTGAGAGTAGTAATGGCAACTTGGATGTCAGCTGGGGTGGCTGGATTATGCTAACATGAAATGACTCAGAGGACCAACCTCACTGGGGTGCTCATTCATGGCATTTCAAGTTTGTGATGCCAGAGAATTCTTTCCACAACCCCTTTGCTCTTTATAACTGTGCGGGACAGTAAGATAGGCTATTGGGTAGAGGGTTGTGGATTAAACAGCTCACCTATGAATTCTATGGTTACTACTTGATGGCTCTACCACACAGGGGGAATTCATAGGTTTTGTGACTGAAAAATAACAATGGTAATTCTTAATTTATATAATTTTAGGAGATATTGGGAATGGACTATGACTAGCATGTAATGGTCTTCAAGTTAATAGTGTCTTCCAAGTGATGCCCCAACTGCCATGTCCCATTGTTACCTCTCTAGGAGACTGTGGCTGGATGTAGATATTGTAAAGCTTTTTTGCCCTAGAAATTCTGCCCCTTCGTGAAGCAATTTTCTTGTAGGTTTCACATGCCATCCAGAATTTAATGTTCTCATCACTGTGCTCCAATTTTAAATATGCTGTGTACACTATTGGGCCATCTAAAAGTAGAAAAAAAATGTGATTGTTTTTATGGGTTAACAGAATTTGAACAACAATTCATAAAAAACCCCAAACAACAATTCATACAGTTTAATACAGAAGCCCAAAGAAGAGTTCTAAAGATACAGAACAAGTGGATACTCTCTAAGGTCCACACTCTCAGGTCTCTGTACATCTGAAGCATGTTCAAGGATGCCATTAGTTGGTGAAGTTACCCCTTTGTTCTGAGTCACTCACTGGAAAATATTTGTCAGTTTAGATGTACCTGTGACAGAAAGGCCACAAGATGTCATAAGAAAGATGGCCTAGTCAGCCATCAGTGGAAAGAGAGGCTCATTGGTTGTGCAAACTTTATATGCCTCAGTACAGGGGAACGCCAGGGCCAAGAAGTGGGAGTGGGTGGGTGGGAGAGTGGGTGGGGGAGCGTGTGGGGGACTTTTGGGATAGCATTGGAAATGTAAATGAAATAAATACCTAATTAAAAAAAAGAAAGAAGATCTTTTAGGACACATTAAAAAAAAGAATGCACACAAATGACTTAAGCTACATAGGCAGACAGTACTCTCCTCATAAAGTTATATAAAATATTTAAGACCTCACAATAAATAGGCAAGAACTAGGTTAACAATCTGGCAAGTCAGGGACGGGAGAAAACTATCCAAGCTATGCATGAGTGATACTTTGATGAGCTAGAGTTGTCTGGAGTGTTTCTCAATGTCCAATCAACAGGAGAACAGGAAGATGAAGAATTGAACATCATACTCATAGTTTATGGATCGAGCCAGAAATAGGGACCAAGTAAGGAATGGAATCCAGGGGGATGTTGCACACCTTCTCAGAACCTAACACAGAGCGATGTATTGTGTTGAACATAACCAGGAGATGGCACTTGGTGCTTAGATGGTTAACTTCAGTTGTGGTCTTGAACAGCCACTGGGGTGAGAGGATGAGTACAGAATGGGAGGACTTTTATTCTGACCCCTATTTGTGGGATCTTGTGCTCATAGATTAATCATGCTTTCATAAGTTCAGCTTGTTACTCATCATCCCTGGGACCATCTAGCATCAAGGTTCAAGATGAATACATTGAGATTGGCACTAATCTCCTTTTGGTGACTGTGAAGTCTTTTAGTACATATGAGACATTTAATTGCTAAATGCTAAAATGACAAAGCAACTTTCAATTAATGTTAATAGAATGATGTTTAGTCAGACTGAATATGAGACCACTTACAGACTAACAGTATAACATTTTTCTTTTACAAACACTCACTGCATCATTTAATGTTTGCAAGTTGATGACTTTTAAGGCTAATACCTGTCGGTGAAATTTTTAACCATAAGTCGTGCCCTTATTTCCTAAGGTATAGAATTTTGCTAACAAAAATGTTGCTTAGTATCATTAACTGTCGAAAGAAATAGTGGTAATCAAATGGAATAGAAGTGACAAATAAAGACATATTTCCCTGCATCTTCATAGAAGACATTATTAGATCATTTCGTAGCATTATAAAATCAAGCTACTTGGTCTTCGTGTGGGTCTGGAATGAATGGAACAGAGACTATCCCAAAAGCTTTTGCCTGTATGTGGGATATGATTTTCTAGCTGGGCTGCCTTGTCTGGCCTCAGTGGGAGGGAAGCTCCTAGCTTCTCAGAGACTTGAAGTGACAGGTTTTGGGGACGCCAGGGGGAAGGGTACCTTCTCAGAGGAGCAGGAGGGATAGGGGAAGGATTGTGTGGGAAGGGGTGAGTGGGAGAGGTACAGTGATTAGGATGTAAAGTGAATAAGTAAAAAAAAATTAATTAACACCCACACATACCCACACACACACACACACACACACACAAACATACACACACGAGTAAAGAACTAACTCTAATTCTAACCCTACCACCATTGGAGACATCAGGACAGTTAGACATATGCATGTTCATTGCAATTAGGCCATAGGAAATTGTATTGCATTATTTGAAGTACATATGTCAAGGAACACATAAGTAATCAAATTAACACCATTGAAGAGATTAAGGTGAACTATTACATATATGCAGTGTCATTGTATATATGCCATAGGAAATTGTATTGCATTTTGTGAAATGCCTATGTAAAAGTACAGGAAAGTATAAAAGAAGAGTGTTCCCTCACTAAAACAAGTCACATCCATAGCAGAGATGACTACATTCAGTTGAATGTGAAAAAACACAGGATTCTCTGGGAGAAAAGACCTTGCCTTTCTTTTTAAAAACACATATGTGTAAGGAAAGAAACCTAACCATAACTCTAACCCTGACCCTAATCCTAACCCTAACTCTAACCCTAACCTTAACCCTAAACCTCATAGTAACCATAATATTAACCTTAAACATAACACCATTAGAGACATTAGGACAATCAGTTACACATACGCATCCTCATTGCCTTTATGCCATAGGAAGTTGTATTGAATTCTGTGAAATGCATGTTTTGGAAGAGATAACATTTTGGAAGAAAAAAATCTTGCCGTTCTTCTTTAAAACACATGGGTGTTGAGGTTTGCTTTGTGGCTATGCATTGTAATGTTAATTTCTAGACCAGAAGAAGGTCTGGGCCTAAGAATGACTTCCCATGCTTACAAGCTTCTGTTCTACAAATCTTATTCCTTTAAAACTATTGGTTAAATAAAATTGGCTACAGCCAATTACTGGAGGGATTAGAGGTAGGTGGGTTTGGGGTTGAGATCAGGAGGAGAAGGTGAAAGGAAGGAGTGGAGAGAGGAAGCCACCATGAGAAGAATGAATGATGAGCACATGGCCAGGAGAAAGAGCAAGAATCTTGGGTACAGTGCTGGGGAAGTAACCAGGTCAGCAGTTAGAAGAGTAGATTAGGCATTATCTCCTGTAATTGTCAAAGCCAAAAAAAAAAAAAAAAAGAAAAAGAAAAGAAAATCAAGCTACATGCTCTTTTGATTTTCACTGACTATATCAGCAGTGAAATAAGAAGAGAGACAACATTTTATATTCAGGGAAAATAATAGAGGTGGGGTATATACCGCTTCTGAAACTCTCAGAATGTGGCATGGGAATACAGAGGCCTAGGGCATGGCTCATGGTTATGTGGCCAGTTGCTGCATATAGTCAATGAATGGAAGAGTTTTGAAAGAACCTTCACCTTGGCTGACAGTACAAATCATATGAGGTCACAGTGTACATAGATATGTAGGCTAGGAAGTGACAGAGTTAGACATTATTACCCAATGGGAAATATATTGTAACATATTTCTTTTTTTACTATTAGATATTTTCTTAATTTACATTTCAAATGCTATCCAGAAAGTCCCCTATACCCTCCCCTGCCCTGCTCCCCAACCCACCCACTCCCACTTCCTGGCTCTGGCATTCCCCTGTACTGGGGCATATGATCTTCACAAGACCAAGGGCCTCTCCTCCCATTGATGGACGACTAGGCCATCCTCTGCTACATATGCAATTAGAGGCCATCAGTGGAAAGAGAGGCCCATTGGTCGTGCAAAATTTATATGCCTCAGTACAGGGGAACGCCAAGGCCAAGAAGTGGGAGTGGGTGGGTAGGGGAGTGGGGTGGGGGAGGGTATGGGGGACTTTTGGGATAGCATTGGAAATGTAAATGAGGAAAATACCTAATAAAAAAAATTAAAAAAAAAAGAAGTTTGGTTTCCCATTGACATCACTTAATGATAATCTGTGCCTCACCATATGCATTGAAAATTAGGAGCAGAGAAATACAGTTGTGGTTATTAATGCATGTTGGAGAAATAGCTAAAGCTGTGGGCAAAGTAACACACAAAAAAATCATTACTTCTTTAATAAGAAAATTTGAAAGCTCCAAATTCCCAGCATGCATTGAAATAAAGTCTTATTAACATGAATAAAATTATATAATTGGTACTTAGAGCAATATTCACTGGAGACAAGTAGAAATAGGAAACAAGGATGTTGAAATGGAAAAATAAGCTATAAACCAGAAATAGATATTGGTAAAGTTCATAGGTCATTGAATGAGATGACTTCTGGCCAGTTAGAGAGTTAGTTGACTGAGGTGAGAATATGGTCTGGTATCCAATATTGGATTTTGTTTACATTTAAATGTGTGTCCTTTTCTTTCCTTCCTTCCTTCCTTCCTTCCTTCCTTCCTTCCTTCCTTCCTTCCTTCCTTCCTTCCTTCCTTCCTTCCTTCTTCCTTCTCTTCTCTTCTCTTCTCTTCTCTTCTCTTCTCTTCTCTTCTCTTCTCTTCTCTTCTCTTCTCTTCTCTTCTCTTCTCTTCTCTTCTCTTCTCTTCTCTTCTCTTCTCTTCTCTTCTCTTCTCTTCTCTTCTCTCTCTCTCTCTCTCTCTCTCTCTCTCTCTCTCTCTCTCTCTCTCTCTCTCTCCGTCTCTCTCTCGTTAAAACTTGAGAGTTTATTCCCTCCAACTGTTCTACATCACATACCTCCTCTCTGCCCTGCTGTCTCCATGAGGATGTCCCTACCTCCCAACCCCCACCACACCAGAACTTTAAACTCTCTGGGGCCTCCAGTCTCTTGAGGGTTAGATGCATCACCTCTGACTAAATCGAGACCCGACAGTCCTCTGCTGTATATGTGTTGTGGGCCTCGTATCAGCTGGTATATACTGCCTGGTTGGTGTTCCAGTGTCTGAGAGGTCTCCAGGATCCAGGTTAATCGAAACTGCTGGTCCTCCTACAGGGTTGTCTTCCTTCTCATCTTCTTTCAGCTTTCTCCTAATTCAACCACAGGGGTCAACAGCTTCTGTCCATTGGACAATTGCAAATATCTGCATCTGACTCTTTCAGCTGCTGTTGGGTCTTTCAGAGAGCAGTCATGATAGATCCCTTTTTGTGAGCACTCCATAGCCTCAGTAATAGTCTCAGGTCTTGGGGCCTCCCCTTGAGCTGGATCCCACTTTGGGCCTTTCTCTGGACCTTCTTTTCCTCAGGCTTTTCTTCATTTCCATCCTTGCAGTTCTTTCAGACAGGAACAGAGTTTTGACTGTGGGAGGGCAACTCCATCCCTCACTTGATGCCTTGTCTTTCTGCTGGAGGTGGGCTCTACAAGTTTTTTCTCCCCACTGTAGGGCATTTCATCTAAGGACTCCTGAGAGTCTCTCACCTCCCAGGTCTCTGATACATTCTGGAGGGTCCCCCCCACCGCAACCTCCTACCTCCTGTGGTTGCTTGGTTTCTATTCTTTCTGCTGGAACTCAGGATTTCAGTCCTTTCCCCTCACCAAATACCAGATCATGTTCCCATCTAGCCTCCATCTCCTTTCCTTTCCAGGTCCCTCCCTCTCTCCCCACCTGTGGTTGCTTTCTTCTACCTCACAAGTGGGACTGAGACATCCTCACTTGTTCCCTTCAGTTTGTTGACCTTTTTGAGTTCTGTAGAGTGTATCTAGGGTATTCTGTACTTTTTTTTTTTGGCTAATATCCACTTATTAGTGAGTACATACCATGCATGTCTTTTGGGGTCTGAGTTACCTTACTCAGGATGGTATTTTTTAGTTCTATCCATTTGCCTGAAAAACTCAGGATGTCCTCATTCTTAATAGCTGAGTAGTATTCCATTGTGTAAATGGAATACATTTTCTGTATCCATTCTTCTGTCCTGGGACATCTGGGTTGTTTCCAGCTTCTGGGTATCTATCACAAACGAGACTGCTATGAACATGTGCCTCTGTGGTATGGTGGGGGCATCTTTTGGGTGTATTCCCAAGAGTGGTATTGCTGGGTCTTCAGGTAGATCTATTTCCAATTATCTGAGAAACCTCCAGATTGATTTCCAGAGTGGTTGTACCAGTTTGAAATCCCACCAACAATGGAGTAGTGTTCTTCTTTCTCCCCATCCTCCCCAACATGTGCTGTCACCTGAGGCTTTAATTTTAGCCATTCTGATTGGTGTAAGGTGGAATCTCAGGGTCATTTGGATTTGTATTTCTCTGATCACTAAGGACTGAACATTTCCTTAGGTGTTTCTCAGCCATTCAAGATTCCTTTGTTGTGAATTCTCGGTTTAGTTCTATACTCCATGTTTTGATTGGGTTGTTTGGTGTTTTGGGTAGTTAGCTTCTTGAATTCTTTATATATTTTGGGTATTAGCTCTCTATTGAATGTGGGGTTAGTAAAGATCTTTTTCCCAATCTGTAGGTTGCTTATTTGTCTCATTGGCTGTGTTTTGCCTTACAGAAGCTTTAGGTCCCATTTATCAATTCTTGATCTTCGAGTGTGTGCCATTGGAGTTCTGTTTAGAAGATTTCCCCCTGTGCTAATGAGATCAAGGTTCTTTCCCACTTTCTCTTCTATTAGATTTAGTGTATCTGGTTTTATGTTGAGGTCCTTGATCCACTTGAACTTGAGCTTAGTGAAAGGTGACAAATATGGGTCTATTTTCATTTCTTTTCTTTCTTTCTTTCTTTCTTTCTTTCTTTCTTTCTTTCTTTCTTTCTTTCTTTCTTTCTTTCTTTTTTTTCTTTTTTTTTTTTTTTTTTTTTTTTACATATAGACAGCTAGTTAGACCAGCACCTTTTGTTGAAGATGCTTTGTTTTCTCCACTGTTTGGCTTCTTTGTCAAAGTGTCTGAAATTGTGTGATTTTATTTCTGGATCTTCAATTCTATTCCATTGATCAACATGTCTGTCTTTGTACCATGCAGTTTTTATCACTATTGCTCTGTAATGAACCTTGAGGTCAGGGATGGCGATTCCTCCAGCTACTCTGTTTTTTTTTTTCCTTTTCCATATGAATTTGAGAATTGCTCTTTCCATGACTTTGAAGAATTGTGCTGGAATTTTGATGAGGATTGCACTGAATCTGTAGAGTGCCTTTGGTAGAATGGCCATTTTTACTATGCTAATTCTGCTATCCCTTCAGCATGGGAGATCTTCTTTGATTTCTTTCTAGAGAGACTTAAAGTTATTGTCATACAGATCTTTCACTTGTTTGGTTAGAGTTACCCCAAGTTGTTTCATATTATTTGTGGCTATTGTAAAGGGAATTGTTTCCCTAATTTCTTTTTCAGCCTGTTTATCATTTGTATAAAGGAAGGCTGCTAATTTATTTGAGTGAATTTTATATCCAGCTACTTTGCTAAAGTTATTTATCACCTGAAGTTCTCTGGTAGACATTTTTGGGATCACTTATGTATACTATCAAATAGTGTGCAAATAGTGATACCTTTATTTCTTCTTTACCAACTTCTATGCCTTTGATTTCTTTTTGTTGTCTTATTGTTCTAGCCAGCACTTCCAATACTCTATTGAATAGATATGGGGAGAGTGGGCATCCTTGTCTTGTCCCTGATTTTAGTGAAATTGCTTCAAGTATCTCTCCATTTAATTTGATATTGGCTGTCAGTTTGCTGTTTATTGCTTTTACTATGTTTAGGTATGGGTCTTGAATTCCTGATCTCTCCAATATTTTTAATGTGAAGGGGTGTTGTATTTTGTCAAATGCTTTTTCTGCATCTATGGAGATGATCATTAGATTTTTTTTCTTTGAGTTTGTTTATATAGTAGATTATGTTCATGGATTTTCGTATATTGAACCAACCTTGCATCCCTGGGATGAAGCCTACTTGATCATGGGTGAATGATGGTTTTGATGTGTTCTTGAATTCAGCTTGAAAGAATTTTATTGAGTATTTCTGCATCGATATTCATAAGCATGTTTGGTTTGAAGTTCTCATTTTTGGTTGAGTCCTATGTGGCTTAGGTATCAGAGTAATTCTTGCTTCTTAAAATGTATTAGGTGGTGTTCCTTCTGTTTCTATTTTATGGAATAATTTGAGGAATATTGGTATCAGGTCTTTTTTGAAGGTCTGGTAGAATTCTGCATTAAATCCATCAGGCTCTGGGATTTTCTTTTTTTGGTTGTGAGGTTTTTAATGACTTCTATTTCCTTCTGGGATATGGGCCTGTTTAGATAGTTTACCTGCTTTTGATTTAACTTTGGTATATGGTATCTGTCTAGAAAACCATCCATTTCATCTAGATTTCCCAGTTTTGTTGAGTATAGGCTTTTGTAGTAGGATCTGATGATTTTTTTTGAAATTTTTTTTGTTTCGGTTGTTATGTCCTGGGAGGCCTTCAGACTGTTGGGGAGGCGGGGAGGATCTATGGACTATGGTTTCTGTTTCCCAATGCTCTGAGTGCAGCAGATCTTTTGGGCTGGCTCAGGCTATGGGGTTTCCAGGGGAGCAGACTAGCTAGCAGTGTGCCCCAGCAAAAAGGACAGAGTAGAAAGGGAAGGTATTTGGAGGGGGGGAAGAGGAGTGGCTTTGGGTGGTGATGGGTCGTCAATGTACTGGGCTCCCAGCAGCAGCTGTGGGACTTCCAGAGGGTTCTTACTTATTTCTCTGAGTGCAGCAGATCTTCTGGACAGGCACAGGGTATGGTGTCTCCAGGGGATCAGACTAGCTAGCCATGTATTTATTTTTAATCTTAAACTTGTACTAAAATGTTTCTAAATTCTTACTCCAGAATCTACCTGTACCTATCCCTGCTTTCTTTAGCTTCCCTTTTATGAGAGATGAATAAAATATCTTTTCCTCCTGGGCTGGAGTAATGGTTTTATAACTCCTGACATAGCCACATGCTTGCTAATGAAACTTTTTCTGAACTGATTTTTTTATTTTATTTTCCACATTACAGTATCTTGTAGGTTAAATGCACTGTGGGTAGTTGTTGCAGTAGACCTACTATTCTTTTCTTTTCTTTTCTTTTTTTATGAGGATTGATTTAACTTCATTAATTTATTCTGGTGAATCAAAGTCTATTATCATCAGTATACAAAAATTTTTAATTAAAGGAGAAAATGTATGAGTGAAAGCCACACATTGTTCTGATAAAATAATTAGTTACTTATAACACACACACACACACACACACACACACACACACACACACACACAAACTCATCAGAGTCAAATTGGAAAACAAGAAACTCAGAGAGATGTAGGAGGCTGGTTATCCCCAATGCAGCCTTCTTATTGTTCTTCTAAATGTTTTTAATTCTTTCTCTCTGCAATATAGGAAATGGCTATCACTGCTACCTTTTTGCCCCACATGAAAACACTTATTATCTGATTTTGTTTGTGATTTAGGAAAGAAATGAACTCAATCTCTTATTTTAATGATTTCATGGTTTTTGTTTTTTTCTTGCACAGGGCATTATTTTCAGTTCTATTTTTTTAAGAGGTCCATATTTCCTTGTCCCACTCACCGGTATACTGGCGAGTGGTTTTCATGGGTCTGTGAAAGTTATGCAAAAGTGGATTTTAAGGTGGAGACAGAAGACTTTCACTTTTCTTCCCTCGTCACAAGGTGAATAAATCTAGAAGAAACCTACGCTTTTATCCCAATGCCAGAATTAAGGCATGGGACAGAGTTGCAACTGACCTTAGTTGTCATATATGATGAATGAGAAGAAACCCTCCTTTATTATAATCAAGTTGGATTTTAATGGTACTTATTATTTCATCATAATTTTGCAAAAGCTTACCTAGACTATTGGAATCTGTATAATGTTTCAGACATGCTCTAGTGTGCAGAATGACTATGCATACGTATTTGTTTTACAGACATTTGTGTAAATCCTAGCTACCTAAGAAAGCAGCTAGAACAACATCTGTGCAAAAAAATTTCAGGAATCTTAGTAAATGTTAAATGGAAAATCAATTTGCTGAGTTTATAGTTCTGGTGACTCATACCACAAATGAATTACAAGGTGAAATGTTTTTCCTAAATTAGGTAGTACTGCTCCAAATAGCCCATTTTGAAGTTTGAGATGGTGCTCAGGAGACTTGATGCTGCTTAGAAGAGCCAATGAAGGAAAGACCAGGACTGATTATTTGAGAGGATAAAAAAATAAGTTTATACCATATTTTGTATATGTATTTTTCTTTAAAAATATGGATGGTACCTTTAATAATCTCTATATTGCTGTTTAAAAAGTACTGAGATTGGCACACAAACAGACATGTAACAGTTAGCTTGATGGGAAGGAACATGTGAGATTTTTTGAACTGAGTCAGAATAGTGTCCTATTTTTCCGATTTTGTGCTTTCTGCATAAGGCAAGTCTTAATCGTGCATTAAATTTGGCATGTTAGACGTGGCCATGCTGAACATATACATGCTAAAGTATGTGCAAACTAATTTTTAATTCTTGTACTCTCAATATACATCACTGAGCACACTAAAGTTTATAATTCTACTAGAACTTCTGTACTCTTTTATAACACATCTTCGGTTTTTATTAAAATCTGTGTTTTATAGTTAAGAATTTTTCTTTCTTTTTTATTATCTTTAAATTTTGTTAGTTGACAACCACACTTAATACAAAGAGAGTCTATAATGCCAAGAAGTATATTATGGTCTATTATATTTATCGATTTCCTTTGTTCAACTGAGAAGCTTTGAGAACCAGGACTGCAGGTTATTGTCTACTGTATCTAGAGTTCCTATTCACTGTTAAGTGGCCGGTCCTGGTGGTTAAAACATTTATAATCTATGCTTCTGTATCCTTTATGCTTTTATATTTTAATAACCTTCTTATACATTTTAAAAAGTAAAATAGGCTCTAGTCATTCCCGATGCAGGAGGTACTGAATACCCAGCAATTATAATAGTATATTATTGCTTTTCATTTTCTGACAGTGGGGAAGAAAGGGCTGGCTGAACAACAATGTCTATAAAAGGCCATTTCTTTTCTCACTTTGGCAGGTGAAAAAGTGCATGAGAAATTGGAGAAGACAAAAAAGTGCTAAATGGAAAGGGCTGAGGCAAAGTTGTACAGTAATATAAGGTGTGATGAAGGTAACCATGACAACAGCAATGGTTAGCAGACATTAGGATAAATGGTAGTGTGGGAAGCTGCCAATCCCGAGTGGGAGGCAGGAAATCTCTTACAGATGCAGAGAGCTGAGAAAATGCACATTGGGAGCAACAAAATCCACCAGTCACGTCTCATGTCAGCCCGGTACCACTACTCCAATAAAGATGCTTCACCAGGTTTATTAGTAGGGAGAGATTTCATTGCCTTGTTCAGCTTGCCAATTCTACACTGTTAAATTCAGTACTCTAAATGATTATCTACCTATAATTATGATACATTAGAAGGGGGAGTATAAAGTAATTTAGGTATAATTTTGACTCAAAGTAAAGGACTAATGCTAGCTTTTATTCAGAACTCCTACCTATCTAGAATATCAGTGCTGGGCAGCTGAGCAGGACACAGGAAAGCCCTCAGCTGTGCTTTCTGAGTTAAAATGATCTCTGCAATCATTTTAAATATCACTCAACAATGTGCAGTTGTCAATTGCTATTTCTCCGATACCATAGCCCTAGAATTTTCCCAAAGAATTATTTTGGCTCCTTTTGTACTGGCTAAAGTTTTTCCAGGTTCTCTTCTGCCTTTGCTCTCTTTAGTACTTTACATCTCCTAGTTGCTTTTACCCCATTATTCCCTCTCCTGTCTGTCATCATCACTGTTAGCTGTCATCATCAGACGAGGATATTGATGCGTTTCCCAACTGCAATTAAAACAATTATTGACCCCACACCTCCTTCCTGCTCCTGACCATATGCCTCTTTCCTCTCTCTGTTATTTGCATTTGTGTGTGTGCCTCTTACTAGTCTGGAACTGGCAAAGTAGGCTAGGCTGGCCTGTCCACAGGCTCTCTCACTCTACCTGTCTCTGCCTTACCTAAACTGGGATTGTAAGTCATGAATCAGAGGAAGATTTTACAGAACAGGATCTGTCCAACTTTCTCCAGAAGAAGGAGGAAAGGGAAGCTACTTAAGAAAGAGCAGTACAGAGAGGGAGAGAGGAAGTTTTACCAGGAGAGTTTTACAGAGACAGATGGAAGAAAGAAAAAGCTAGACACAGGTAAAGATAGAATGAACCAGAGAGTAAGAAGGAGCCAGAAGATTAGAACAGATTCCTAGAGATAGTTTGAGGTCAAGCAGCGAAATTTAGTCAAAAACCTAAAGAGAGGCAAGATTGAATCAATCAGCTTGGAGAGGAGTTTGAGCCAGAACAGCTGAGTTGAATCATCCAGCCTGAGTTCAGAAAGAACAAGAAAGAGCTTACTCCACAGTAAGTCTCAGAGGCTGAAAACACTCTAGGCATAGGTAAGTTTGTACAGAGGCTAGAAGCTCCCAAGAGTAGGCCTAGATTAGCAGATGGAGGCAGTATGCTTTAGAGATTAAATCAGTCGAATAAAAAATATTTTTACACCCACTTGACTTTTTTCATAATTATCTTCAGATGCACCTGTGTCCCCACAACCAACAAAATTTTATTATTTTATGATTAAAATATTTTATCATGACTATGTTCACATATATATGTCAGCCATATTTTCTTTAACAATTTAAGCACCTTGATACTAGTGTTGATTCCACATCTGGCTGACTGAGAATAGTGTGAAAAAGTTCAAGTACCGATGGTTTTTTCACATTCACATGTTAACTGCTTTGGCTGTGTAGATAATAGTGAGAATACCAGATCATAGGGTAGTTTTATTTTGTATTTTTTGCTTTTGTTTTTGAATCCCTAGACATGTTTGAATTAATCTATACTACCATCAATCATGTACAAGCAGTTCCCTGTCTTCAGATTCTTGCTAGGACCTTTTATTTATTGTCCTTTGGTAGTGGTTACAGTGATAACGTGTATGATAATAGTCCATTATCATTTGATTTGCATCCTCTTGATATGTAGTGATGGTTAGCCTTTTTCATATCATGGCTAATGATTTGTGCATTCTATTCTGGGAAATTTCTACACAAATTTTATCAATTTTAAGTTGGATTGCTGGTGTTGTTATTACTGTTTTAGTGCTGAATTGTTTTAATCTCTTGTATATCCTGGAAATCAATCCCTGTTTGAACGAATCGTTTGTAAGTATTTATCCCATCCTTTAGGATGCATTTTTACTTTCTTTCCTGTTCCTTTGGCTGTATTGAAGCCATTCAGATTGATATAATCCTGTTCATCATTTTTTTCTTTCTCTCTTTCTTTTTTAATCTGTGTGTATATGGGGTCTACCCATACATTTTTGTTTATATCAAAATTCAAAAGTATTTTTCCTATGTCTTGTTCTAGTACTTTTATGGTTGAGTTACACTCATGTCTTGGTCTACTTTGAGTTGTTATTTGTACATGATGATGATGGTGATGGTGATGGTATGTGTGTGAGTGGGTGGGTGGGTAAGAGAGAGAGAGAGAGAGAGAGAGAGAGAGAGAGAGAGAGGTTGTTCAATTTTCTTCTGCATTTAGATATCTGTTATTAAATTTCCTGAGAAGAACCAATTTATTTCTAAAATGTTCCATTCTGTTCTATAAGATTCTGAACTGTTCTTTATACCAGTCCGTCTTTGTTTTGGATGCAAGGAATCCCTCTGAAGTATGTTTTGAGTCTGGTGTTATAATGATTTGCCTTTTGTTTATTTCCTTTTTGTTCCTGATTGATTTGATAATTTGGGTCCTTTATGGTTCCATAGAAATTCTAGAAGTGTTTTTATTTAATTATGTGAAATATAGTTGATAATTTGAAAAGGAGCTTTATAAAAGTTTCTATGCATCTATTTATACAATTTCCAAAATGCCAAATGTTATAGGTATCTAGTTTTACTCCACTGTGATAAGAGAAGTGAAATGTTATAATTTCAAGGTTTTTAATATTATTAATTGTATTATTTATTTACATTCCAAATGTTGCTCCCCCTTTCTGGACTCCGCTTGAAGAGTTTTTCATCCATCCTTCCTCCCCTGCACCTCTGAGAGAATGACCCCATGAGCATTCCCCCTCCTTGGGACATCAAATCTCTACAGAATGAGGTGCATCTTCTCCCACTGAAGTCAGACAAGGCAGGCCTCTGCTACATATGTGCTAGGGACTCTGACCAGCCCATGTATGCTCTTTGGTTGGTGACTTAGTCTCTGGGAGTATCCAAGTTTTCAGGTTAGTTGACACTGTAGGTTTTCTTATGGGGTTGAAATCCCTTTGGTTTCATTCAATCCTTCCCCTAACTCTTACATTGGAGTCCCACAGGGGAGTACTCCTCCATGGCAGATGGGATTAAAAACTGGTACAACCAATCTGGAAATCTATATGATGGTTCCTATATTGAAAATGGTTCTACCTGAAGACCCAGATATACTGCTCCTGGATATAGACCCAAAAGATACTCCAAAATATCACAAGCACACATGCTCCACTATGTTCATAGCAACATTATATGTTATAGACAGAAAATGTAAGCAACCCAGATGTCTCTCAAATGAAGAATGGCTATAGAAAATGTGATTCATTTATACAATGAAATACTACTCAGCTATTAAAAACAAGGATATCATTTTGCAGGCAAATGAATGGAACTAGAAAATCATCCTGACTGAGGTAACACAGAACCAAAAAAATTCATGATATGTACTCACTGATAAATGGATATTAGCCAAAAAGTACAGAATACCCATGATACATTCCATTTAGAAGAGGGAATGAAATAATCATGGGAGGCAGAAGGAGGGACCTGAGTGGGAGACAGGAGGGAGAGGGGCAAATGGGGCAAAATTAGGTATGGGAGGGGGAGATAGGAGAGGAGTTCAGAGGGCCATGACAATGAATGGAAGTATGTAGCTGCTGGGAATCAGGGAATCTCTAGAAAGTCCTAGAGTCCTGGGATTGGGGAGGCTCCCGGGACTCAATGTGGATACCTTATTTGAAATGCCCAACAGTGAGGAGATGGAATCTGAAGAGACCACCACCAATAGCTATACAGAGCCCCTAGAGGAGGAATGGGGACACCAACATGCCTTCAAATATTTCTACCCCAAATTGTTTCTGCCTAAAAGAAATGTAGGGACAAAAGTGGAGCAGAGACTGAACAAATGGCTGACCACTAATCGGCCCAAATTGGGACCCATCTCATGGGGGCTGGGTGCCAAAACCTGATCCTATTACTGATGCTATGTTGTGCATGCAGACAGAAGCTTGAAATACTCAAGATACAATTCACAAACCACATGAAACTCAAGAAAAAGGAAGACCAAAGTGTGGATACTTCGATCCTTCCTAGAAGTGGGAACAAAATACCCATGGAAGGAGTTACAGATATAAAGTGTGGACTAGAGACTGAAGGAATGACCATCCAGACTGTGCCACCTGGGGATCCATCCAAACCCAGACACTATTGTAGATGCCAACAAGTGCTTGCTGGCAGGAGCCTGGTATAGCTGTCCCCTGAGAGGCTCTGCCAGTGCCTGTCAAATACAGAAGTGGATGCTCACAGCTATCCATTGGACTGAGTACAGGGTCCCCATTGAAGGAGCTGGAGAAAGGACCAAAGGAGTTGAAGGGGTTTACAGCTCCATAGGAGGAACAACAATATGAACTAAGCAGTATTCACAGAGCTCCCAGGGACTAAACCAACAACTAAAGAGTACACATGGTGGGACTCATGGCTCCAGCTACATATGCAGCAGAGGATGGCCTAGTCGGTTATCAATGGGAGAAGAGGCCTTTCGTCCTGTGAAGGCTCCATGCTCCAGTGTAGGGGAATGCCAGGGACAGGAAGTGGGAGTGGGTGGGTTGGTGAGCAGGGGGAGAGGGAAGGGGTTAAGGGGAAGGGGTTTTCAGAGGGGAAACCAGGAAAGGGGATAACATTTGAAATGTAATTGGAGAAACTATCTAATAAAATAAAAAAAAAAAAAAGAAAGAAGAACTGCCAGTGCAATATTTAACATTATTAACAATGAATAGTCAGTACTGTCATTTTTTTCTGGTTTTGTGTATCCTTTTTTGTTCCCACCTTTCTTGTTCATTTTTGTGCCTTGGTGATTTCTTTGTACAAATAGAGTTAGATTCCTCATTCACCTCCATATTTTAGCACTATTTTGCACATTTTTTGAGGTTTTGTGCATTTGTATATTGGTAGTCATCCTTCAATTTCTATAAACTGCTCCCTTGGGCATCTCTTGTAGAGCTGATAAAATGCTGACAAATTTCTTGAGTTTTTGTTTTCTTTAGGAAAGTTTTCACTTCTCTTTAATCCTTGGGGGATAGCTTTTCTGGGTATATTTTGATTGAAAAATTATTCTTTACAGCTTTGAGTATATAATGCCATCCTCCTCTTGTCTGTAAAATAACTACTGATAAATCTGCTGTTATTCTGATGGGACTTATTTTTACATGACTTGCTGCTTTTCTTTTGCTGCTTTAAGAAAGAACTGTTTATTTATTTACTTGCTTACAAAAACACAATTAACACACATACATACACACATACACACACATACACATGCACACTTATATTCATATATACACATACTTTCACGTGCACGTGCGTAAGCACAAATACACACACATATACACACACACAAATGCACATGCGTGCACACACACACACACACACACACACCAAACGGTGCTGGGAAGTATATTTATAGACTCATGTATGATATGCCAAGGCTCTGTTACTGATCTTTAGAGCCAGACTTCTTTAATTTATGGAATTTAGTTTTTCTAATTTTCACAGTTTGACTGTAGCATAGTTTATTACAGAGAAACACACAAAGACTTTCTAGCCAGCCACCTTCCAATCTGTTCTTTTATTTTATTTTTACATCAAAATTTACGTAAATTACTTTATATATTCTACCTGTTTCCATCATGCCCTTGTAAATGCTTCTGTTTAGCTATAAAAATGGGCTCTGATTTCTTTCCAGTCTTCAGCACAGTTCATGGCACTTTCCTGAAAGAACTTTATCATTTGGCTTATATGCTAACATACTACCTTTGTTCATCTTTAATTTGCCTGATGTTTCTTTGTATTCACTGTTTTCCTTCCTGAACTCTGAAGTATCACCTTGTTCCCAAGCACCATCTCTTTTTTTTTCCTTTTTATCTTAACTCTTCTAGTAATCCTTGGCTCTCAATGCTAATAATTTTCAAGTTTGTCTTTTCTCCTGAGTTCTGGTCTTAGGCTGGCTTGTTGCATTATCTTTATAACTAGTTTCCTTTTGTTTTTCTTCAGAAAAACCTGGGGGATCTTTTAAAAATATATTTACTTGCTTATAAAAATTTTGGTTAATATTCAGGGTGAGGTGATTCACATGGCCTCATAAGGTCTTAGGCAGCTGAAATATTAAATGTGTTTCAGTTATTTTCAGGCACCACTCTCACATCTTTGGACCATTTAGATATGTGTTCCTTGGGTTCATATCCAAAGACCTCAGCACAGATGTCTGCTTCTTATGACTAATCACTTTGCTCAAATCTTATCCCTTCTGACAGTTTTATTCTCTCTCAGAGATTCTGGCAGTTCTACGCCTTCTAACAGCTTTTATTTCCTGTTAACAATTCTCAGTTGAATTATTGTAGCCTTGCACCTTCTTTCCACATCACTTGATTTTTATTTTTTCAAAGCACTTAAAACTTTATGGAATTATCTATGCATTTGTTTTCTTGTTCCTTGTCTCCTCTGTTTAAGTGGAATACATGGTCTGAGTATATATACTTCTTTCATTTCCTCTCCATCCTCATGTTGTCTTCCACATACGTGGTAGGATTGCTTGAGTCATCTAAGTGGTCTTTTTATTTGCATAAAACAAGATATATCAGAAAATATCTTCTGTTGTTATCTTTGGAAAATTAGTTGGTTCCCAGAGGTAGAAAGTAGGTTGCTGAAGACACTATGAACTACAGACACAGGACCTCCCTGAGGACAGGCTTTCATGGTACAAGAAGGCACCATGAAGCTTCCATAAGAGGGACACACCCAATAGTATTACTTAGCTATGTCATCTATGAACCACAACAATGAGCAGTACAGCATGGCAATTCTAAGGGTGCAGTAGTGGGATGCATATCGTGGCAATATATCCAATAGCTTTCTAATTGAACTTAATACCCACATAATAAAAGTGAATCATGCCTGGTACGGGAGTCTAGCCAGTTATCCAGGGCTAATGAAGAATGCTACTTTATTAAACCACCATACTCTGTATCTACATTGTAAATATTTGCACTTATACCCACAGATTAAGCATATTCCTCAGCCCTCCTCATGGAAACTTCTCTTTGGAACAGGCAGATACCACTGTAGAAACCACAACCAATCTAAATACATAGTTCTGGAGCCCAGTTCTCGTGGACAGTGCAATTGCCACACTTAAGGCTCAGATATCATTTCAAAAGAGGGGCAGACAGGGCCAAGAAGTGGGAGTGGGTGGTTGGGGAGTGGCAGGGGGAGGGTCTGGGGGACTTTTGGGATAGCATTTGAAATGTAAATGAAGAAAATACCTAATTAAAAAAATAAATTAAAAAAAAAGATACAAGGTCCAAAAGTTAAAAGCAACAAGATTATAGTTAATGGTCCAAGCAGTGCAGAAATTAAAGTTGTAAGCCATGGGGAAGTTGAGAACCAGGATTCAAACCATCCCTGATTCTGTCCTTTTTCTCTTTTCCTTTTGATGAGTCTTCTCGAACTTTAGCGATTGAGTCTTTTACTATTCCTGAATGATCGATGTAAAAGTAACATTCTTCATGGAGGGCTGTACATAGTCCTCCTTGTTGAAGGAATAAAAGATCAAGTCCTCTCCTGTTTTGAAGGACTACCTCAGACAAGGAGGTTAGAGAGTCTTGTAAATGGGAAATAGAGGTTTCTATCTTTTCTATATCTGTTTCTATTGCCATTCTAAGAAGCTCATAATTTTTTCCATGCAAATCCAAAGCAGAAGCACCAGTAGCTGCTCCTCCCACACTCAGAGACTTCCTTAGCATCAAACTTTTAAATTTAAAATAAAAAGCATGATTAAAAAAACAAAACAAAACAAAAGAGGGGCAGAAAGATTGTAAGAGCTAGAGAAACAGTGAGTTTGCAGTGATTTTTGGGTCTCCTAGGGATTTCAGAAGCTACATCCAAAAAGTATCATCCTATGATTGCTGAAAAAGTGATGACAACAGACATGCCAAAGTGAATGAAGAAAAGTCTATGTGTCTTCATCTCTAGGCGAAGAACTACAGGCAACAAAGAATGTGGAATGGTGGAGAAATATCCTTCCCCAAGGAATAACAAACAAATTGGCATATACACAGACATATACACAGGTTTCACTGTACAAATTGAACAGTTTGCATTCAAGAGCTCAGGAATATGTGTGTGTATATAACAACAATTATTAAAAAGAAAGAGATCCTGAATTTGAAAGAAATAAAGGGGGCAGGTAATATGGCTTTGAGGAAGAAAGGGAAGAGAAAATGACCTAACTATATTATAATTTACCCAAAAGAAGAAATAGGTAATAAAGCATCTGTCACTAAAATAGAGAAAAAGAAAATTGGTTATGTATTTTCTGGCATTATAGATTCTGACTATTTTAAAAGTTTTGACCTTTCTCCTTTGAAGACTTCTTAGACTTAAGTGATTGTGGTCTTCTACAGTTTCAAATGTATCTTTCTGTATCTTTTTTTGCTTTTGCTTATCTCATTTAGTGTTCAGTTACCAAAAACACCTACAGAACTACTTTTCTCATATTCATGTTGTGAAGTCTGATGCCTTGATAGCAGTTTTGATTTTAGTAACATAATCTGGATTCCTATGATTTGAGGGAAAATCTTAGATAATTTTTCAATATTTTGTTGGATAGATGAAAAGGTTTTTTTTCCTGACACATTTATATTCTTGCCACTTATAAAAAGTAATTTCTAAATATTTAGATATTTGAAAAGATAAAGAATTTTCCGTCACCTGTAGACTTTTTAAAAAGAATAGAGCGTTTCCTGCTTCATTCACTATGGATGATTTTTAAATGACACTTTCACATCAAACACCAAGGAAGCAATACACTGCATTTCTCCATTTAAAAGACACCGTTTATCTATACCAGCCTTAGTTCCTTTTTTTTTTTTTTGTTTTTTGTTTTTTGTTTTTTGAGACAGGGTTTCTCTGTATAGCCCTGGCTGTCCTGGAACTCACTTTGTAGACCAGGCTGGCCTCGAACTCAGAAATCTGCCTGCCTCTGCCTCCCGAGTGCTGGGATTAAAGGCTTGCACCACCACGCCCGGCCAGCCTTAGTTCTTAAATAATTTATTGTATTTAAACTACTGCCATTCAACCTTTTATGTAGCCTTAGGAAAGGCTTTTGCTCAAATGATATCATTTTTGGAATTCCATTTGTGTTGCTTTAAAAATTGGTGTAATCACTATTTTCTATCTTTCCATAGTCTACCATAAATGATGATTCTTTCATTATTTTTAAAGAACTTTTAGATTTTAGAAAATAACTTTTGTTTCCTGTGAAATTTATGTGTGATAGGTCCATAAGCACGCTGCCTAATAACTAAACAGGCTTAGTATCTACTCCCTAAGTGAAAATGCACACATTGTTTTTCAAAAGTATCTTCAATGCTTTGAAAACTTGTTTGCCAGCAGTATATCATCCTATAACATCTGGAATGTATCTAGGTTACAAATATTCTTTTTTTTAAAAAATTTATTTTATTGGTATTTTTTTATTTACATTTCAAATGTTATCCACCTTCCTAGTTAAAACCCCTATCCTCTCCCCATCCCTCCTGTTTCTCTGAGGGCGCTCCCTACCTACCTCATTGCCCTAGCATTCCTCTATGCTAGGGTTACAAACATTTTTAATTGTGAATTAACATCTGATTTTGACATAGATCTGTCAACTTGGATTTTTTTCTACTCTTCTTCCTCATCCTCCTCATCCTTCTTTACCATCTACCCCTTTCTTTTCCTCCTCCTTCTCCTCCTCCTCTCCCTTCACCTCTTCTTTTTCCTCTTCCCCCTCTTCCTCTCCTCCCCTCATTTTCTCCTTTTCTTTTTTCTTCTTCCTTGTTTTTCTTTATTAAGAACAGTGTGATGCTTTCTTGCCCTCACCTTTTTTGTAAACTTTGCTTATTCTTATGATACTATATCTCTAAATTACCGAATCTAGCTAAGCAAGTGCCCAATTGATATTTATATCAAATGATTAACTCTATTTAGTCCATCTATTTTGTCAGGTTTTCATCACTGGCACATACATTGACATAATAAATATAGTTTGATATATTTCTCCTTCCTTACTAATATTTATCTTTCATTGAACAATAGTACATGCCTACTAGGTACAAATGACACTTTTAGTCTCTCAGTGGAATGTGAAATACATAAACAACATCTATTCTTTAAAGAGTTTCACAATTTTTTGAGCAAGTGCCTTTGGAAATAAATTCATTACCCCAACTAGTTATAATTAAAAGAGGAATAATTAATGTACTAACAAAATAGAACAGAAGAATATTTCTAAATCATTTCATAAAAAGGTGGAACTTGAATTTTAATTTTTAAGGGTGTGCAGGATTGGGTGAGAACAAAATGGACAATGAGCAAAAGCCTGTAGCAGGAGAGTTACTGATGTGTAAGTAAGAGATGGAACAGTTGCCACATTGGTGTAAGTTGTGTCTCATAAGCAACTTATCTAGAGATAAATTTCAGAAAACAAATTGGGTTAGGGTATCGTGGATCCTGAATACTAAGAGTTTGGTCTTTTGGTAGAAAAAAGAGGAAAAAATAATTGTACTCACAGAAGTGTACATTATTACTAATAAGAGGAAATGGCAATTAGTTTTGCACTCAAGGGGTTCCATGCATTGAACTATGCCTTTTATGTTCAACCTGTACAATAGTGCTGAATAGAGAGATGATATTATTATCACTTTACAAAAGAGATGTCTGTAACTCTGAAAGTGAGATTAACCCGGCAATGCTGTGAACATGTGTTAGAGCTGATATTAAAACTGTTTGGGAAAGAATCAATACAACTGACCTAACAGGCAAGTTTCTTTTCTTCCATTTAAGTGACCCAAATTTTAGTGCAAAGATTCATGACCATGCTGGTAAGTTATGTCAGAGAACTATGAATAACACTTGGTAAGTAAAAGGCATAGCTCAACCTTTTCAAATGAATGAAAGAAAGAAATTATGACACACACATTTTCAATGGAGTGGCTTATAACTCAAGATAGGTGATTAGGTGGTACCCCAGATCTGGAGATGTAGAACATGAGGAGCAGAGCCTCAGAGTCTGAGTTAGAGGGACTAAGGAACTCAAATAGAAAAAGCCAGGAGTCTAAATTTCAACTCTCCCACCATTGCCTTGTGAGTCAGAAATAACAGATGTTGTATTAAAGAATGTTCCTGAGGCTTTGAGAGTAGGTAGTGTCCTAGGAACATAGAGGTCCCCAGAAGTGACAGGATGTACTGTCTAGAATAACCCTGCGCACCCACTAATTTAAGTACCATAATACTACAGCTATCTCTTGTTCACAGTCAGGAGATCTGAACAATTCATTATTCACGGAGAGCCTCACATGGGAAAGTCCCTAATAAAGAGGTAAGTTCATAAATAAAAATTAGCAGATAGTTAATAGGGATGATAACACTATGAGAAAGGAACTAAGTTCAGTGGCATTTTGAGTTCCCTCTACTTTTTAAAACTTGTCTTCTTGTTATTATCATTTTCTACCATCTACCATTTTTTGTTCCAAATATAATAGGCAGTTATCCTGAGTACCCCTCATTCTTTATATTAACTGCATTGAGCTTCTAAAGTTATGTTTTCACCTACATAGTTATGACTTTTCCTTTGTATTGCTTAGACTCCGATGTTGGCGCCATTATACCTGTACCGAACCACTGGAATTAAAGACTGAAGAGCTTCACACAGTTTTAGAATGAGGCTCGAATGGTTGTTAGTTTTGACAGCACTTAGAACAGCAACTTTAAAAAAAATAGTTTCCAAGCACTAACTTTAGCAAGTTATGGGAAGGCAGTATATTTCAGTATGTGTTACTATTTCAGCATATTCCCAATGGGTTTTATACATATACTTGTGAAGAATAGAGACCCACAGTGACTAATCTTGTTTTAATTAACACCAAAGAAAATAACAGTGGTTGGCATGACAAACTATTTTCAGGTTTTCCTTTTTTAACTGTGTCAGTTGCCATTTAGAAGGCAGCGAGCAGAGCCACACTTGTCATCTGGTACCCCTCCCCCACAGCTATGAACGTGAAACAGGCCACTCATTAAAAGATGACGTGAACATCATACTCACATTTTGTAGCCATCAGACTTTCCAAAGATTGGGCCCATTTTAAAACTTCATCCAAAGTAAGGCTTTGAAAAGAAACAAAAGCACTGATTGGGCTAAATAACTATCAAAGTTTTGCTGAACGAAATAAACTTAGGCTATATTGAGAAGAATATCATTTACATTGCTCATTATCCTTTGACCTTTTATGTTTTACTTTTCACTGAATTTTAAACTGTTAAAACTATAAGAGGTATATACTTGAGATTATAAAATAAATATTAAAGATAGTTGTATAATCTCATTTCCTATTTCCTGTCAGAATTGTGATAGATGTAGCTTTTGTTATATATATGTTTGTGTTTTCAACCAAGAAATTATATTTTCCATGCCTAGTTTCCATGTCTATGTTCTCCTTGTACCCATTTTATATGTGATTACCATGATCTTAGTCTTTAACTTATAATTACAAATTAATCATACATAGAACATCTTGGTGACAGTGTGAAATTCTACAAGGGGCCTTTCAGAACTTATTTAGTTAATCTAAACAATTCAGAGTACTTTTTATTTTTCCCCCATGAAAACTACATGTGGTCAGACTTATATGGCAGCTTCTTATTTGATGTGTAGGTACTTAGGTATTGAATTTTGAAGGTCAGATGACATTGGACCTAACAGAATGAACAAAGCTGTCCTTGAAGGTGTTGGCTTGAATGCTTCATTTCAGTTTCTGTTGGTAAGATTCATGAGGTGACTGGTAAGGGATCTTGCTTTCTTACATGAAATAACTTTATTTTCCAATATCTGGATCTCGAATATAATCATCAGCATCCAGCTCCTTCCTGTGTGTCATCTCACCTTTTGCACTGGTATAAGAAAACTGAAGATACCACCTAGGCCTCCTTGCTGCATGGTAGAGTCAGCCTGAATGTTGATTCTTTAAGACTGAGTGTCAGCATTAACTGGTTATGAACATAACAAAAGCTTAAAGAAGTTAAGTGGTCCAGAACCTGGAACAATATTAGTCCTGTAGCAACTCTGATGGTCCTGCCAGCTCCACAGTGACTTTCACATCAGCTTCTAGGCTGAACAGTGCACTGTGCCGAGTGCTCTCAAAAACATTTGCATGAAATGGTTTCTGACTCATTGTCCTTTTCACTCACTAGAACTTCAGAGGAATAAGCTAAAACAGTGCTGTCAATTGATTGAAGCGGGAAGTGGGAGGCAGGTTTCTTGCATACTTTTCTATCTCACAGATTTCCTTGTAGAGGAAAGACTTAAAATCTCCAGTGAGGGGACAAAATATCATTGTGTTGGGAAAAGATTGTGAAGAGAATGTCTTTGCCTGTGAGATTTATGGGTCTTACAGATGCAGACCATGGTTGGAGAAATTACCCTTGCTTGTTTTCTGTGTCATAGATTTTGTGCAGGCTCATGATGAAGATGATTTCCTCAGATTATTTAAAGGTTATTTTAAGTACTTTTGCCAATCAACCTGAGTTTTCTGATTTGAGTTCTCTGGTTTCGTGCCTTTTCTTTTTCTGGGTAGAAGAGGCAGCAAAAAGCAATCGACATGGGGGCTTTATGAAACTTGGCATTGATACTTAGAGTCTGAGGGTTGGGGGACTACAATCCTGATGCAGGACTTAATACATCTCTACACCTTAGTTTTGTTATTATCTCTACATCTGACAGAGTTATTTTTTATTAGATACTTTCTTTATTTACATTTCAAATGTTATCCCCTTTCCTGGTTTCCCCTCCGAAAACCCCCTATCCCCTACCCCCTACCCCTGCTTACAAATCCACCCACTCCTGCTTCCTGGCCCTGGCTCTCCCCTATACTGGGGCATAGAACCTTCACAGGACCAAGGGCCTCTCCTCCCATTGATGACTGACTAGGCCATCCTCTGCTACATTTGAAGCTGGAGCAATGAGTCCCACCATGTGTTTTCTTTTGTTGGTGATTTAGTCCCAGGGAGCTCTTGGGGGTACAAGTTAGTTCATATGTTGCTCCTCCTATGGGGCTGCAAACCCCTTCAGCTCCTTGGGTCCTTCCTTTCTCTAGCTCCTTCATTGGGGACCCTGTGCTCAGTCCAATGGATGGCTGTGAGCATCCACTTCTGTATTCATCAGGCACTGGCAGAGCCTCCCAGGAGACAGTTATATCAGACTCCCTGACAGAGTTATTATGATTAATATCATAATTATCAGTTATTATTATTAATATCAAATGACATTAAGCAGCCTTATAAATATGAATTCTCTCTTCCTGAACTCCTTCTTCCTGTTGAAGATATACAAGGCAGAGAAGAAGAAACCCAAATTCTGATTATAATAGGCCTTAGGGATAACAAATAGAAGACAGTTATTTTCAGTCATTCAGTTATATCTTTCTCCATGGGTATGCACGCATGGTTCCCAAACCTTCAACTGGTCACTAGAATTTTGAGCACTGGGGTTTATCACCCACCACTACATCTACCTTTCTTCACCAAGCCATAGTTTATGACCTTTTGAGATTGTCCTTACTTTACTGGGAGGTCAGACGGGTCAAGAGTTCTGATCCACAAGGATGTGTTCAGAACTGAGGCCTTCAGTGTGACCTAGGTTAGTTTAACAGGGTCAATCTACAATCTGTTAATTCTTTGTGATAATCCCAACTGTGGACTATCCTTTAATTACCCTTTACATTTTAATCTACCAGGTCACAGTGAAATGGGAGGAAGGCTGGATCTTTACAATAAAATGTATCCCAGATCAGGAGGCTTAGGCAGTAAGATCACAAGGCTGGGATGGCCTGGCCTGTAAGGACAGACACTGTAAAAAGCAAGGAAACAAGCAAATAATAAATTTGCCTGCATTCAGAGAAGATCAAGAACTTGATAGGCTTCCATTCCCATCAACCCCAGGAAGGAATGAAGATTTCTGCTGCGTCTTACGAGGGGTTTAATTATGAGAATGTGTTACATTTAAAAAAAACCTTTAATAAAAATACCACAAGACTGTATTGTAAAGAATGTTTGTGCTCCAGTAAGGGGAATGTCAGGGCCAGAAAGCGGAGTAGGTGGGTTGGAGAACAGGGTATAGGGAACTTTCAGGATAGCATTTGAAATGTAAATGAAGAAAATATTTAATAAAAACCTTTGTAACATATCTCTAAAGCATTAAAGTTACCAAAATTTCAGGTGTACACTATGAATATGGAAATCGTGACACATGATTGCTTCTCTGATGGAGTTTCTCATGTGTAAATGAAAATTTTATTTTCTCAGAAATATATATTTAGAGCAAAATATATTAAAGAAGATATGTACCTATTTATCATGTGACTAAGAATTCTTTTAAGTGTCCATGACATTTAAAAGCTACTTACTTTGAAGGGAGCCTCTTAGATTCATCTCTGCATAGCTTACAAATCCAACAGATATGACTACTCATTTTTTCTAAAAAAAAAATAGTATATAGGTATATAATTTAGTCATATAAAATGATTTCTTGAGAGAGTCAATTTTCAAAGAACATATAAAGTCATAAATCACAAAACATGAATTCTTAAAGCTACTAGATGTTACTGTGGGTCATGAAGAAAAAACAGGGGAAATGACTCACTTCATACATATTCCATAAGAATGTAAGTGATTAGGTTTCTCAGTGACTATGGAATTCCTCTTTCCCATCTACTCATTAATAACAGCTTTTCCCCCCTAAATGTAGAACTCAGAGAGCTGTATTTTAATTAGAAGTCACTGACAATGAACTCATTAACTTCTAAAGCTTCCTTTTTGGGACAATTCTTATTTTTAGAGTACTCCCTAAATATATGAAGGGAAACTTGCCTCTTTGTAATTAGTCAAATTAAATAGCGTAAGCAGCCAAATTAAAAACTCCTGAAAAATGCATTCTGAGAAGAGTAATTGCTACATATTTGGGCAGTTTTGGACATTGTAACTTTGAAATTCCGACAGAGTTGACTTAGTCTAGGCTAAGTGTATATATAGCAATGGGTGTCATGGTAGGCTTTTTAAAACTTGGGACTTTGAAAGAAACAGCTAAAAACATGCTAGGAGTAATTGAATCCATGTTTTACATAAAATCTGGAGATAGTTTAGTAGCATATATATGCTACTAATTATATATATATATATAATATATATAGGATATTGTATAGAAAATTCACCCTTGTCACACTAACAAATTCACTGGCACACACTACCAGCATACAAGATAGAGAAGTTGAGAGAGAGTCCTGCCTCTGTATCCATATATATATATATATATATATATATATATATATATATATATATATACCTGACAATGAACTCATCAACTTCTAAAGCTTCCTTTTTGGGACAATTCTTATTTTTAGAGTGCTCCCTAAATATATGAAGGAAAACTTGCCTCTTTATTTGAAGTTATATGAAGTAAACACAGGATCAATAGTGTCTATGACTTTATTGACTCATTCAAAGTGTCTTGAACTCCTGTTCTCTGCCAAGCTTTCAATGGCAGTGAGTGATCTATATAGACCTACCTCACTTCTCCTCTTCCTGTCCTTATGGGCAAGATAAAAAACATGGGATTTTCTTAGAGGGGCTGTATATCTGCAGGAGGAGAACTGAGTCAGAGTTAAGAATAGTCAGTGAAGCCATCTAAGCAGGAGCCAATGAGATATGCTGACATGGAGAATGGAGGTGGGCTTGCTTAGGTAAAGGTTAGGAGGTAATGGTTAGTTGAATGCAGGAAAGGAAGATGCTGCCAGATCTGTTAGAATGCCATTCATGAGCAACGTGGATCAGATTAGGCAGCAACAAGGTGGAGAAAGTAGTAAGAATGGAGTGCCAATCCCTTCATCCCCATCTGTTGTGGAAGCTGTTAAAGAATGATACAGCAGGGATACAGAGGCAGGACTCTCTCTCAACTTCTTTATCTTGTATGCTGGTAGTGTGTGCCAGTGAATTTGTTAGTGTGACAAGGGTGAATTTTCTAAACAATATCCATGGTTAGAATACATGAGAGAAGTGGGAAAAGTAATAGAGTAAGCATTGTGCAGCTAAATAGATGTGCATGAGGGAACACATGGGAGGAAGGAAGGCTAATTGATTAAGGTTCTTTTTATTTTAAATATAGTAACATATGTAGACAGAAAAGTTTATTATGTAGCTATGTGTATATGCAACTAGAGTTTAGATGACCTTAAATGCCGGCAAAAAAACATTGCATTTTAAAGTGTGGCTAATAATAATTTACCAAAGTTTTAAGATATCAAAGCAGTGAAAATAGAAGTCTTTTTTATTTTTATTTTTAAATCAGACTAAAGATGATTATAATGAAATAACTTGAGGCTAAGTGAGCTGAGACATTGACTGGCTATTTATAATGATGCTTTATATAACTGGACCCTGAACTCTATTGGTGAAGCTGAGTTTCTATACCTAGTGTCTCTTGTTTATTCTTGAACATTCTCACTGTTAATGCAACTACTCATCCTTGTCTCCTACAAGGACTCAGTATTTCTTCTTCAATAATTGATTTTGTTTCATTGTCTTTTCAGTCCAACTACTAGAGCCATGTGTACATATTTTCATATTTTTATGATCTCTGTAGCACTAATATATATCTGTTGTAGATTATAATATTCTTAATAGATAATAATGGAATCAGACAAAACCACAGCAGTCAGTGTGCAATAGTCACTGAGGTCAGATGCACAGTGGAGGTACTTTGTGAATTCACTAGGCTTTAGGGGTTTCCCAGAGCCCCTGAGAATGGTATATTCAGATAGCTCAGAGTTCTGAAACTAGAATAACACATGCTTGAATTGAGGCTTTTCTTAGCTGTGTGCCATTGGGCGTATTAATTTACCTCTCAGATTATCTATTTCCTTTTCTCTGAAGTGGAACAATGAAGATTAGAAAAATAGATGCATGCAAAAGGTTTCTGTTCCGGTTTATCTGACCTTTAGCTCCTTGTACTCTGTCACTTAGGAAGTGTTTCCCAAGCCTGTTTGTAGGAAGGAAGTATGCATACTATCAGACTATATTCCTTTCTCCTTTTAAAATTTCAAATCAGATGACTACTTTTCCTGACTAATATTGATCATTCTTCTACATGTGAATATACTCTCTGTAAATCCCGTTTCTTTCCTCACCCCCCCCCATTTTTTTCTGCTACCTCATTTTCTTTACTGTTTTAGAGATTAGTTCAAAGATGGAGTTGGGTAAGTCAGCTCCAGGTATTTAGAATCCTCCAGGAATACATGTCATACTGAAGGACAGAAACCACAAGATTTTGCATGGCCAGAAGTTTAAACGCTAGAGTAGAAAGGTGAGAGAGAACAGTTCCCCAAATTTGTCCTCTTGAAGATAATTGTGCAGGTTGTCTCTTCTATGTAGATGCACAGTACAAAGGGAACCAAGAGGGTGAGATCCATATAGGCACCCTTGCCAAGCTACAGGACCTCAAGAAGCTACAAGAACCCATGTGTGGTTCTAATTTTTCTAATCCCACCAAAGCTCTGTCTAGATCAACAGTACCCTGTGCTCAGTAACATGATTGAGATAGAACAATGTTCTATGCTACAAGCTGTTCATTACTTGGGCAACATTTACAGGATTGCTATATAGCTATAAATATACATACATTAAATACATATACATGCTATATAAAGTTCTAACTTATCAACTACTATTTTAAATAACTTCACATATCATTCAATATACATATGTAGCAGGTGTTTTCATATAACTTATGTGTTCCAAGTCACAATCAAAGATTTTTTAGATTACAGAATATAAGGAAAATACAATTTCATAAAATTACCAATGATTAAAATTGCAGAAAATATTTAGAATACATAGAGCACAGAAAGAATTGTGTTCTAAGATATTCTCTGGCTTTCGTCAAGCTATTACTTGATGGATATTGTCCTAACATCGCAAGTCTGTTTCCAGGTCTGCCCGGGACCTTCAGCCCTGTTTTGCACATTAAGATTTCTAGAACTAAATACCCACCCTCATGCCTGTGTGCTTTCATATTGTTTGTTATTGGATTCATGAGCGTGCACCATACTTTGCTGGAATGAAGGACAACACTTTTATATCTCACCATGTTCTCTAGATTGAAATAAAGAGGCAAGTCACAAATATTTAATTTTAAATGAAAAGGTCAGAGCGACCAATTGAGCTCACACGTTCTTCCAACCAAAACACTGGTAAAATGAGAGATAAAGAGCATACAAGACTTCAACACGAAGGGGAAGAAAACGAGTAAAGAAAAAAGGAAAAAAGAATGAAATATTTTAAAGTTGTTTTGGAAGCTTGGAAGCAGATGGAGGGTGAAGTTAAAATTCTGAGACCTCTAGAGTGAGAGGAAACACAGACTTTGGAATTTCATTTGACCAAATGAAGAACACATAACTCATAGTCTGTGGACAAAGAATTGCTAGAAGACGTATTCTCTAAATACCTCTAATTTAAAAATAAAAAGAAATCGTGGCCATTCCACATCTTACAATCTTTTGTCATTAAATCGTACATCTTCATTGTTAGTCTCCACCAAAATATGAAATGGCAGGGTCAAGTGGTCTCAAACTTACAGTAGAGGGACTTTAGTCAGTATTTTTTAAAAAAATGGTGAATTCTATTTTTTTTAAAAGAAGTATAATAAGCATTTAAATTAATGTACCCAATTCGTAAACTTAAATTGGTTTTATTGGATAAATGCAGCTAAGCACAACTTTAGTTAAATTATATTTTTCAAATTAGAGCACAAATGAAAACTAAAAGCTAACCTCAAATTCTCCTAGAACTTGCATTCTATTTTGGTAAAAGAGAGTTCCCAGGTTAGGACGACCTAAATTGATGTGATGTGACAGTAGATAAACTTACCAGGCTTCAAATCAGCAATGATCCTGTTTTTCTCATGCTGGTACAATGATATAGAAACACTCCATTAACCTAAGAAAAAATTAATGATAAAAGTAAGTGGAAGTAGAAAGATTAGTGTGAATGTACAACATTTTGCAAGGATTTCTATAAGTACTTTACCTTTGTTTTCAACCAATAACTTTTACATTATTTCATAGGTTATTATAAAATACATGAAATAAACTTTATCTGTCTCTTCATTGGTTTTTATTTTACTTTCTTATGATTGTCTTAAATACATGTTATTTTGCTGACTTTTTTTTTCTGTACTCTGTTGGTAAAATTAGTGTGTAACTTAACAACTCTTTTTTTATTTTTCAGAGCTGAGGACTGAACCCAGGGCCTTGTGCTTGCTAGGAAAGTGCTCTGCCCCTGAGTTAAATCCCCAATCTCACTACACTAACTCTTTAAGCATAGTATATTTAGGGTGAATATCATTCTTCATACTTTTTCAATATTTTCTTTGGATAACTATTTTTTTTAAAAGGAGCACATTTCATCAGTAAGACTACTAATAAATACACTGCTAATAGTATGGCGTAAATAGATTCACATGTCCTCCTGCCTTTAAATTAAGTCTTAAAGTATAATAAAGACAAATAAATCTAAAATTTTGTCTTTTAGTCCTGACAGGTAATCAATAAATTCTTTCTGTTCATATTCAAACAAACAACCATACAACATATTTCCACCCCATTCTCTTTTATATTAGTGGGTTGAATGCAGTTTAGAAAAACTTGGACTGCTTTTCATGTTAACCAACTCTTTTTTTGCAATAGTACAAAAATTCCTGTCCTTAAAATAACAGTAATTTTGTGAAGTTGTACTTAGGCACAGCATAAGGAAAGAAGACATTATATATGCCACATTTAACAGGGCTTCTGACAGACCTTACCAACATAAAACCCACTGGAATTAGCAGATCTAATAAACTGATAGAAGCAATCAGTGATTTGAATACTAAATTTTCTGATTTTTATATTATCTCTACCATACACATAAAAACCACATGAAAATAACATATTCTAAAATGAAATATATATTCTGCTGTCTTGTTTAATTTTTATAGAAAGCAATTCTTAGTTTGAGGTACAGAAAATCTAAGCCAAGAATGAAATATGTATTTACAATTTTGTTTATTTCCTGGAAAAAAATACCTTACATGCACTGCTACAGCTCAGCTACTGAAGTCAGTACCCATTAGAAATTATATCAAGACAACATTCTTCTATTTTACCAACTCTTCTACTGAATCTCATACTCACAAGTATATCCCGTGGAGCAGTCTACCAAGCTACATTTTATTTTCTCCTTGTTACGATCCTTTTGAAATCAGGCTCTGAAATTGCACGAGACACCAAGTACTTTATTTTTCCTGGCATAAAAACACGCCACTGTCTGTATAATTACCTTCTATGGCACTCCCGGTCTCTGTGCTATGAAATTCTAGTTTTACAGACACATATCTATGCAAAGAGAGGTTTTTTGAATATGGAAAGTAGTGCTGTGGCATTGCAATGCCTTGCTGATAAAAGAGGTTTTTATCTAAACTTATCAGAACATCTGACATGTCCAGATGGCTGGAAGCAGCAGCTCTGGAGAATTTTCAACTGTTGTAGTCAAAACTTCTCCTCTGAATAATTAATTTTTCCAGCTTTTGTCAATGTGCAGCCTAAAGGAAAATCCCCTTAAAAAAAAAAAGACCTGAATACAAATGAACTACCATTGCAAACACTATTATCAAGTCATGGGAACTATTGACAGCAACCTGTTCACAATAGTCAATTGATTAAAGACCTGAAACAACCTAAGGGCTCTCTCTTTATTTTTGGGCTCAACCTTGTAGCTCTTTCTGCTGTTCCTCTGAGCCAGTATTTTGACTGTTATTGTTTGTTGATCTGATATTTAGTCAGTTGACATGCCTGCTAAACATTGAACTGAACACCACACTTCAGACATGATCTACTAAATACAGACTGTAGGGAGATGTTTAATGCCCTTGTCTTATGTCTAGTATTTGAGTGTGTGTGTGTGTGAACTCTCAGAACTCTCTCATAGAAATGCTGGCATAAAATAATAAAATAGCAAGAAGGAACAGGATGTCATTGAGCACTTTACCTGTATCTCACCACACTTCTTCTTGCTCCATTATCCCTTTTTGTTTTCTTGCACTCTGTGGTTACTCCAAGTTTATACTCAAATCTAAAGATTTTGAGGGATGATCCGCAAATAAGATATATTTGTCTTTCTGGACCTGGGTTACCTCACTCAGTATAATAGTGTCCAGTTCTGCCCATTTACCTGCATCTCGTATTTCCAGCTTCTCTTTAGAGTTGAATAGAATTACATTGTCTAGGTGTCCAGATTTTATTATTCATTCATCAATTCAAGGACATTGAGATTATTTCCATTGTTCCACTGATTATAGCGATTGTTCACAAAGTGATCACTGAAAAATGACAATGAAGAATGACCAGTGACTGACTTGAAAGGGACTCTGTTTCCATTCCCAGTCATCAGCCCTGTATTTCTCTTTCAGTCAAGTCCAAAGTAATAAAAATTAAAACGTGTACGATTAGCTATTGTTTAATATTTCCCTGTGGGTTATTTTATAATTTTATATAGTGTTTAAACAGTTGAACAGAGACAGTTGCAACAGAACCTGAGTTTTTAAAGACCAAGTATATTTTCAGGCTTGAGGAAAGTAGGCTAAAGCATATAACAAGATCAGCAGACCTACAGCATAAAGGGTGAGGCTTTTTATGTCACATAGCTCAGGCCTTTTGCTCATTTGTCCAATGTGTCTTCCATGAATGCCATTACATGTAGGTCTACATACAACTTCATGTGCCCCATATCTTAGTAGCATCTTACCTCTCTACCCAGGGCTAGGTGTTTCAGTATTACATAGAGCCATGGGTTCCCTTGAGACTCTCAAGAGCATTCTGAGACTGTCAATAGCTGAATTTACTCAACCTTGGCAGAGGGGTTTTCCAGCCTTCCTCCTTGCCATCTTGTTTATTTAATATGTTAATTTTGTAAGGCTTTAAGGCCTTCTGACCTCACTCTTGGTCCCATTTTTCTGCCTCAGTACATTTTAACTGATTTTGCAAGCACTATAAGCTCTTAGACACTGGAGAAGTCTTAGTGAACTATACCCAGCAGGCAGTCGTTGCTGACGTTTGGAGGGAGATTGCTATCGGCTGCTTTCATGAACTCTGAGCCATTGCTTCTTAGCCTTCTATTAATCTTGGCTCCCTCTGCTGAATTTCTTTCCAGTGTCTTATCTCTCAGAACAACTACTGCTTGTCTACATTGACACACTGCCCAGATGTCCAGAAATGTGGCCCAAACAATTGCCACTGAAAGTCTGGACCCAGGAGAGTACAGACCTGTTTCTAGAGTTGTCCGGTCTGGTTTGTTGATAAACAGACACAGTGTAACTTATTTTGGCTTCTGACTTGTATAAATATCAAGTATAGTGGCAACAATAGTTAGATTATTGGATATTCAACAATTCAACACTGTTAACTACACAAAATGCATACAGACAGCGTGCAAGCTAGCAGCCAGTTTTATCTGTATTAAAGGTGCCTTTAATTATAACCATTATCATACCATTCAATAAAGATCAGTCACCAACTCCAGTCATTCTTAATTTCTCCTGAAGCTGCTACAAATCTGTTCTCTTGGCTTTCCTCTGGAGTCAGCAGTTATACTGTTGGCCTTTGGACATACAGCCTGGAATTGCAAAGAATGATGGTAGTATTTAATTACCACTTTCTCTAGAGCACTCAGTAGATCACCCAGTCCTAACTGATTAGTTAGGATCTCACTGTTCTCTCAGATGTGGTAATGACAAAGACTTCCTTTGAGAGGTAGAGTGCTTTGAGGACTGGGTCATGGGTGCACCCTTATGAAGAATACTTGCATCGGCTTTGCTAGGGAGATAGGCATTACCATGGTAGTTCTGTTTTTCTGCTTTTTATTTTTATGTTTGCAGTAGACTTCCTGGACCACATGGGAAGTTTAAATTATAAATTCAGAAGATCACAGAGTTGCATCTTTGACATCAATATTGGCCAGTTAGTTTCTTATTTTTCTCTGTCTTTCTTTCACTAAATGCAGAGCAGTTTAAGGACTTTTAAAAAATGAAAATAAGAAATTCTCTCTCGTCTCACCAATCTTGGTGATATGTACATGTGAGTGCAAATGCCCGTGGATGCCAGAAGAGGGCAGTAGATACTCTGGAGTGTTCATGACAATGGGTGGGAGCCGCCAGATGTAGGTTCTGAGACCTGAACTTTGGTTCTCTGCTGGAACAGTGTGTGCAGAGCTATTTCTGGCCTAGTTTAAGAATCTTACATATGTATGTATGTATGTATGTATGTATGTATGTATGTATGTATGTATGTTTATTGCAGTCTATCTATCTATCTATTTATTTATCATGCTTTGATATTTTACTTGCATATGTGAGAGTTTCAGATACCCTGTAATTGAAAGCTACAGAGAGTTGTGAGCTGCTATGTGGGTACTGGGAATTGAATCAGGCTCCTCTGAAAGAGCAGCCAGTGCTTTTAACCTTTGAGCCATCTCGTCAGCCCCCTCACTCAAGGATATTAAAGTCAGTTTTTGCCATACTTAGGTCAAATTTTGTGGATTGCAAGGAATTATTCTTATTAATATACTTTGACGTGATCTTTTTCTATACTGGCTTTGAATACCATGGCTTAAGTGATGCTCTAGCCTCAACGTCTACCGTAGAGGGAGCAGGAGATTACATCACTGGGCCTAGGGGCGTACAAAAAGATTCTTAAAATGTGGATTTCTAGTCACTGAGATTATCAAATACTGAACTCATCTGTATTTTAAATATAGGTTACCATTTTGGATTAGGAGTCCTGATTCTTAGGGTGTTTTCTTTTCGCAAACTTCACTGTACATTTAACAGATGTTTACTATTTTGTGTGTGTATTTATGTGGTGTGCATATGTGTATGTGTGTTCATATGCATGTGGGCACAAGAACATGTATGTGTGCAGTACATTTTACATATATGTAAAATTGTATATTTTTGTATGTTTGTATAAAATAGTATATTTTTACATATATGTAAAAGTGTGTGCAGTACATTTTACATATATGTACATGTGTAGACCAGAGGTTGACATTGGTTGCCCTTCTTTGTCATACTTCACCGTACATACTGAGGCAGAATTTCTCACTTGAACACAGAGCTCTTGTTCAGCTATTTTATTTAGCCACCTTGCTCTGGGGATCTTGTTTTTGCCTCTTTCATGCTAGGATTACAGTTACATCACCACGCCCCCTGACATTTACATTAGGACCCAAACTCAGGTCCTCACACTCACTGAACACGTGTTTTATCTTGAGTCATCTCCTAGCCCTTACTTTTTTCCCCCCTAGTATTTTAGGTGTTTGGTAGTTAGATGTCACAAGATATGCTAAGCCTTCTAAACTCTGGATTTCACTATATGCACTAATATTCCATATGTACTTTTAAATAAAACCAAAGGCTGTGAAGTATAAAGGATAGTGGAATGTCAGCAGTACCTGGGTGTAGCACCCTTTGCTTCTTCAAGTGAGGAATGTCTTGAGTATGTAAGGCTCAGTTATGTATAGCTAGAAGCTTAGGCCTATTGACTTTCACATCACCTAATCAATTCAGTGTCCCTTCTGTACGTTATTAACATCTTCCCTTTTCATGGGCAATGTAGAACAAGGCTGCAAAACACATGCTACATTTTCTGGGGTCTTTTTTTTTTTTTTTTTTTTTTTGTAGGTCACTATTTAAGAGTCTACTGAGTTAAACTTGAAGGAAATTCACCCTCAGTGCAAAGAAAAGTGGTGATGTGCACCCAATCCTTTCTAGGAATCCCAGATGGTGCCCAATCACTCAGGGAGGTGGAGAGCAAAAAGTAATTCTTTGGGGGAATGTAATTGGAGAAGGAATCTCCCACTTCTGATGAATGTGATGTGTCAGGGCACATGTGGAGATGATGAGATTGGTATAGCCAAGTCACAATGACCATTTCAACAATGAATAAGTGCATTTCTCCTCTACAGGTTTCACCTATGATAAGTGATAAAAGCATCCTTTGTAGCTCATTTTACTTATATAAAAACTTAGGAGTGAGGTTTGAGAAGGATTATGTATCTATATTTCTTCCCCTCCTAAAGGATATTCTTGCTTTTATGCTCCAATCTTTCATGCCCAGTAATTAGTATAGCCTTTATGATGCACATTTGGAAATACTAAACTTTGTAAGTATAATTTACACAAATAATATATTTTCATAACGCATGCAAATTTGAACAACGGAATTCTTGCAACTATCAAATAAGGAAACTCAGTGAAACACAAAGCCAATGTTTGTCTGAAAATAACAGACTGAAATTCTGTCTTGCAACCTCTGGAGGGACATGATGGGCAAATAAAAAATCAGATAAACAACTTTAGTATTTAGAAAAGGCAAGAAATAACAACAAAAAACATTATAGTCCTCAAAACTTGAGAGACTTACTTGGAATTTACACTAAAATTTACACGATTTTCCCTCTAGTTTTAATAGTTGGGGACTTGCCCCTTAGCAACTCTAAAGCTAAAGCTAACCATCAAGTAAATGTTTTTTTCTTTTCTAGTATAATTTTCTAGTAAAAATGTAGTCTTACAACATTTTTATGTGGAGGAAAAACCATTTTGCCCAGAAAAAATTATACCCAAAGAAAAATGAATACTGAGTGCTATGTGAGGAGACATGATCCTGGATGCCCAGGGGCCAACTAAGACATTCCAAATGCACAGTGTGGCCAGGGCAGATGCAAGAGTTAGTGTTACAGATGAAGCTGAGCAGAAGAGCAGAGTGAATATAGACTGAGAGCAACTGAGACATAAAAGAAGGACGACTTCGATTTTAAAAGTAAAAACATCTACCTTTTCTAGACACATTCAAAAATTCTACAGAAAGCAATTTGTAAGAAAAGATATAATTAGTTTAACTTTATTAAAAATTTCCACCCATCTATGGAAGTTTAGAACCCCCCCACCTCTTTTTTTCAGGTAGGTGGATAGTTACCCCAGTTTACCCCAAGTGAGTAGGCAGAAGGCAAATAGAAATGAAAATTCATAACAGTTATCTGCTTTCATTGCATCTTTGTCAAACTGGTTTCTGGAGGTGACTATGACAACAATGAGAGTATTTTTATACTTAAATATTGGTTGTACAAACAAGAAACAGGAGACGATATTTCAAAAACAGCTTTCCTAACCCTATTAAAGTAGAATTTTTCTCCTTAAAATTTAGAATTTGAAGAAAGTTTAAGTAAGTGGCTTTAAAGGCTCAGTGCAGTTGGATAAAGAAACCAGCCTATGTGTTGCCCTGCTGCTCATGGGAGCTGTAGTGCAAGTGAGGCTAATGTTAGACTCCCTAAAACCAAGGTACTCTGATAACTTTTTAATACAAGCTTTGTCATTTTTGCATTGAATATCAAACAAACACATCTTTCCTTCCCTGTGTGTCCCTATGTTCATATATCTTCTCTCTTCTTTTCTTACCAGTGAGACATGACACCAATGCTAGGTTTTTATGAATTCTGCCTCCTTTTCTGAGTCATATGTAGCTATTTAATTTCACACTGAGACAATGAATGATCTCTTCACCTGTGTGCTGTTGCTTTGACTCTGTTGAATTGAATGGAGGGTCTATACTTTCAACTATAACTTGTCAGGCAAGAAGATTGGAGCACGGTTCTTAAAAGGAATGCAACACTAACATCAGAATATAATAGACTACATGAGAGAAAAAAATAGAGATTCCAGAATGGTTATTATAAACAACATATGATTTATTTTAGAATAGATTCCCATGAAGATTCCTTAATGAATTCTAGCTTAAAGTTATGAATCAGTTGATGCTCATTATTTTAACTACATGATATAAAGAACACATATTTAAACTGGATACTGTATAAATACTACTCACACTTCTAAGTAACTCTAGCACTTCAAAACACTAGTTGCATCTGATAGTAGAACACGAATATACGTAGTATAGTTCTCTTTATTTTATTTTTACTTTCTGCCAAGAACCAGAGTTTTTTTGGTAGAAGAAATGATGCTATCGGCAGATTGGAAGCAGGCTTAAATTACTAAGTATAATGCCTAGAAATACCCTGGGGAGCCACAACATGCCTGAGCAGAAGGGGTCAAATAGTATTACAAAACAGCAGTAATTAAGGAATATTCCACTTGGGTCTGTTTTAAGTCAAGCACTTTCCCAAAAGGATCATGTGGCTTTATTTTTAGGCTCCACTTATTGATTCAGGCTGTAGCCCCTGTTAACTGGCAGAGCAAGCTCTAGCCTACAGACATGTTATTGGCTCTAGAATTTGAAAGTTTTGTTTGAAATGTGATGAAATCAATCACTTAGCTGTAGAGTCTGTGTCTAGGGTCAAGCCTTATTTCCAGCAGGACCACCTGCAAGGTAACTTAACAATTAATTGAGAGTCACATTGCCCATGTGCTCAGCAATTCCCTGGTTAACTAGGGATGGGCTCATCAGTTAAGAATGTAGCTAAGGTTTTAGAAATCAGACTTGAATGGGATTGTAGGGATTAAACTTCTCAAGTCTCATTAGAGTCATTTGGTTCAGTGAATCATCTTGCTCATGGCATTATCTCTGAGAATTTGACAGAGAATTTGACAGAGAAAACTAGCAAATATCAATAGACTACAATATAAAACTATGGAGCCAAAATATTGGTGAAAACATTATTGTTATTTGTTTTTGGACAGAGATAGTGCTTTATAGCTGAGAAAGTCACCAGAGCTTATGCTTAAAGAGGTGCCATAGAAATGAGACACTGCCTCTCTGAGTGCATGGCACTTCTTACACATATCCCACATGGTCCAGAGGGTCAATGCCCGGTTGTCTGTCTCTTACAATTCTCAATATATTTTAAACAGAGTCCTCCTCATTTTCATTTTCATTTGCATTGAACTCCACATATTATCTCACAGATATTTCTGGAAGAAGTCATAAAAGATTAGGAGGTAAAAGATAGAAGGCAAAACATAGTGTTTACTTAAATTTGGGTTGTGGAAAATTCTTTATTATTATAGGCCTTAAGGGTAAATCGTTTAAATAATATGCCTAGTGATTTAGTTGCGAAAAATATCAAGAAAGCATTTGATTATGTGTCAGTGTGTGGAAGGCAAACACAGTGCTAGTGCTAGTGCTAGTGATGCTTCTGCATGGATGAAGGGCAGTAAAATGGGAGCAAGTGGAGGATGCACAGCCAGAAACTGGGGCCTCAGAGTAAGACCCCTGGGTCAGCCACCAGGAGAAAGGTTCATAACAACAGTCATTGGTCTGGATAGCAACAATTGACTTAATTAGCAGGCTCAAAGAGTGCATAGGGACTAGACATCTACTTTGATCACTGGCACTGAAGAGAAAGTCACTTGACTGCTCATGCTTCAGACTACTCATATGAATGACTTTTTGTGCTAGCTGCCCTTAACGACCAAGAGTTGGGCTGTGATAGCATCTGGAAAGCACAGAGGGCCCCCAAGAGATAAGTTTGTCATCTACTTGCACAGTAGCCTGTTCCTCACAACAGAAACAAATAAACTTGAGGTTGGGTCAAACTGCCTAGGAGGATGTGGTTTGAAGAAGGTTAGTTCAAGTGGTCTTGCTGGCAGTTCTCTAGGGAGAGATCATGTGTTGTAACCACCATTGTCTATAAGAATCTGTGTCATCTAGCTATTTCCTTACAAAGTTAAGTTTTGGGTCACACACAGACATTAGATGTCTTGGATGTTGTTTGAAAGCCATGATTAATTTAGAGGATCTATAAAATTGATTTGATGTGAGCTCTTGGTATACATTATAGTCTATTAAGGTTGACTCTTTAAAGCTGTAAATGAGAAAGCCAGAGAGAGACAGGGAGTAAGCACTGCAATGCTTAGGGCCAGCTGTTAGAACACATCTGGTGATGAGACTGGATTGGTGTTTTCTCATTTTATATTGTCTAGCAGTTCAGTTCAGTATGGGTGTGTGTGAAGACCTCAGCTGCATCATGTGTGCTGCAGATTCCTCATGGTTATTATACTGCATTTCTTAATCCTAATGCTAATGTTGTTAATTCTGTTTATATAGGAACTGCAGTATACATAGGCAGCCAGTAACTTGAATTCGTCCTTTCAGTAACCTCAAGAAGCAGATATGACCAGCTTCATTTTTTGTAGAAGAGAAAATTGAGAGTCACATGGCTACTAGTGAGAGGGGCATTAGGATCTCTTCAACCTTCCGGAAAGTTTTGAGAACTATTCTAATCTGAAAAGACCCCAGTGCATTTAGGATTTTTTTCATTTTATACCCCCCTGAGCAAAAATTAGAACACAAGAACATTTATGTTGTAACATTTGGTCAATATGATCCCAGTCATAGTTTACCTTATGCTAATTCCTCAGAATTATGTATCCACAATTACGTATATTTATGACAAAGTTGTGGATAACCAAAGTGAAATGAAGGGAAAGAATTTAATTTAAATCCATCAATACTTTATATTACATTTATTTTCTGTTAATGATTTAGAAGACTTGCATACCATAATCACATTTCTCAGTTGCAAAGTGTCCTTTGTATGTATGTGCATGTATGTATACATGTGTGTGTGTGTGCATGTATGTGAATAGTCCAGATGTTGAAGTTAGTGTTTTTATTTATCTATCTATCTCCACTTTATTTTATCAAAAAAGACCTCTCACTGAACTTGAAGCTTAATAATTCAGTTAGATTGGTTGGCATGCAAGCCCCAGGAATTCTCTAGTATCTACCTCTCTAGTGACCAGCATGCACTATTCCTGTATTATTATTATCATCATTATTATTATGTATTATTCCTGCTTTTTTACATGGTGTTGAGGATCCAGTTTCAGGTTCACAGGCGTTTACAGCAAGCAGCTTACTGACCGAGCTATCTGACTAGGCCAAAAGATGCTCTTTTAAAAAGAAGTTAAATGGGAATGAATCTGTGCATGGTACTTTTATGTAAACACAGTTGCAGCACACATGGAGGATACACAAAGCCTATTTTTATTATAACACATGATAGTAATGTAAAGTAAGGTATGCAGAACTAGAAATGGGGGAAATAAAAAACCGTTTCTAAGTTGCTCTTACTAAAGACATTTCCAGTTTACATTAAAGGCATGCAATGGTGAAACAGTGCATATTTTCTGTGCATATTCTTGGGTGCAATGAAGAGCCAGGGGAGTTCAGAGGAAGTCAAAGCACAAGCTGAGGAGGAAGCTGTCTCCTTGGCTTTCTTCCTTCTGCCGCTCATGCCAACCCTCTTCAGAGGCAGAAAATAAGGCACCTCCGAGTGAATCAAGGACTGCTGCTGACGTCATTCTTGTTAAACAGTAAAGCCGTTAGACTCCATTTACCTAAACTTGTGTGATTTATTTCCCCGTGGTTCTCTGGGTCCCCTAAGGTTACAGAACACAGGTTCCTCTTTAAAAGGCAGTGTACCCATTTCTCCTCACACCCCAAAGGCTGTTCCGAGGGGAAACTGCATCGTTAGCGCTGAAACTTTTCCATTTGCCACCCCAAATGTCTTTTATTATTTTGCTTTTTAAAATTAGCATGCTATTTCAGAAAATGAGGAAAGCAGGCTTTAGAAGCACGGCGGGAGGGGCATCTGCTTTGCAGAAAGAGCTAATCAGTCCCTGTCTCTTCACACTGAGTTTTGTTATTATTCAAAATAGGAAAGTGTGCAAATACAAGACACATGTATTGATTATATTTTTATCCCAAGGGTATTCTCCATATCTAAGGGATGGATACTTATATGCACATTTGATTCCTGGTTCTCTACCATACTTGCTTGAATACCTGTTTCTGGATTCTAGAAGTCAGGATGACCCAGAAGGCAAAAACCAATCTCTAATGTGGTGCCTTGCATGTTTCAGCACAGGGACAGCCAATGGACTTGCTTGCTGATAATGACTGCAGTGTGCAGGTGCTGAGTTGTGTGTCTCAGCTCTAAGACAGAAAGTGGACTAGTAATGACTGCAGTTTGAAGGTACAAAGTTACCTTTTAGTCTATGATTTGATGATGTTGGAAAACTGAGTCTTCTGATCTCATCGATGTCACCACCTGGGCCCTAAAAGTTACTGCCCTTCTTTCAACTTTTCACAAGGCACTGTGTCTAGTTGTTGAATTGTGTTCAGTTTTCCACAAGGCGCTATGATTTCGGAAAATAGGGTTTTGACTGTGTTGTCTATTTTCAAATCCTCAAAGGGCTTCATCATACCCAGTGGTCAGTTGATAAATATTTATTTAAATAGATTAGTATCTTTCATTATATTTTAAATTCCTTTAATTTACCAAGTATAGTAAAAAGGACCTTAAACATACTTTTTTCATTGAATCCCCCCAATAACTGTATGGAATTGCTCTTTTGATCTTTGTACTGGTGATAAGGACTCTATAGTTCTGGCAGGGTAAACAGAGTGCTTATGTGTACCTGCTAAGTTACACAATTTGAATAGAGGTTATGGTGACTGGGGCAACTGAGGTTGATATCATTTGCTATGTCACACTGTCTTGTATGGCAGAAGGTGGAGCAACATAGCAATCACTCAGGCCTGAGTGGATACTTAGAAAATGAGAGCTTGGGGCATATGTAGATGGATGAACAAAGGAATATTGGCAAAGGGATGAAGTTTCTACAAAACTGTCACAAGAACCCATGCTATTGCCTAGAGACACTTCCCACTACTTACACAAATGAGAGAGATAAAGCCTGCCTGTTATAGTTTTCCCCATGTGAACTGATGCTATATTGGGGAATTGTTACTATGTCAGGATAGTGTAGCTATTGCTATTTCGTTTAAATGATGCTACTGAGCACATTGTTTCCAAGAATGGTATTGGATAGGGATAAGTGCAGGAGCAGAATGGAGAGAACAAGGCATTTTGATAAGCTTGTTACTGTCAAACTACATGTAGAAGGAGCAATGAAGTGGATTAGCATATTGCTACATACAGATAATGTAAAGATGCAGCTGAAGAGATACGATTTCTAAAAGGCTTAAAAGGAGTAAGGAGTGATATTTGATTTGTGATATATCATAAATAGATTGTAGAAGGGTAGTATGGGATCAACACTGTCCTTTCTGCAGCTGTTCAGGAACTTTGCTAGAGGGTAATGAGAAGATTTTTTTATTTCTATATTTAGGGAAATAAATCAATATGGTAGCAAAAAAAAAAAAAACTGGGCAGAATTTAGTAGCTTCATATGCAGGTTATTTGCAGATGGTCTCTTTCCCTCAGCTAAAACAGGTAGAAAGAAATGTTGAGTTTTGGCAGATTAAGAAACTTAAAGTTAGTAAGATTTAATTATGTGAGATAATATTGGCAAAGTAACATGGATATTCTTACAGGGGAGCACCAAAGACTTCATACAAAGGTGGTGTGTACTCTGTGAGCCTAAGGTGGTGTGCACTCTGTGAGCCTAGGATTTTGGGTCACATTTCTTTTTCCCTTAAAAGTTTGCTTCAAGAAAGAATGCAAATGGGTTTTCAGAGAATCCTAGGAAACAGGCTTAGTCAATATAAGCGTTGGTTGGGTGACTCAGTTTTGGTGGAGAGTCAGTCCGAATGCTTTGAGTATGGAGTCCAGTGAGGTCTGGAAAGCGAAAGGGTTCTTCCCTGAGTGGTAGAGAGGGCTCTTGTTATGCTCACCAGAGTTGGCAAAGAAGAATCCTGCAGCATTTGTGTTGAATTATGTAGAAATCACGTCAGAGACTGTGAATAATTAAAACCACTCTAAGGAAGTTTGTTTTTCCTTCTTTCGATGCACATATGATGAGGACATGGAAAATCTTTTTTTAGTTAAATTTGCTTCATTTCCCATATGAGATTTGTCAGAGAAAATAATCCTCTCTCAGACGGCAATATCCTGTATATTAACCAGAGTGAGTACTGTCTGAATATTAGGCAACTGTCCTCACTGGGGGATCGCTCAGCTTTTCCTTTGATGAAGATCACAAAACACAATGAAATCACACTCAGGACAAACACCGTGAATATTTAGATGGCTTGATGGCTAAAGATACATTTGTTAATATAAATAAATGACATGCTAAAGGTGCTAATTAGTTACTATGGCAACAGCTCTTCCACTCTTCCCTCTTTGCCTCTCATTTACAGAACCATGTTGCTATGATAAAAATGATAAATTTTATCAAATAATAAAAATTGTATAACTGTATTAACAATGGCCAAAGCTATTTTCAACTGTTTTCTTAAGCTATTTACATGCATTAAAAATCACTCATTTTCATTGTAAAATTCAGTGATTCTGATAGTTAATATAGAATCGCATAACAGTCACTAGAACCAGCTCTCAGATTCTCCATGCTCAGGTGCAATCATTCACCCTGACACCCATAGACTAACTTCTGTCCGTATATATATGGGTGCAGAGTCAACCTACAATGTCTAATAATAATATAAATAAATCCATGATATGATCTGTAAGACTTTTAAATATTAATTTGTCCAAAATCAAATCCACAATGGAGATGCTTTCATCACTTCATATGTACTTTGTTACAGGAAGGTGATTCAGCTTGCAAATGCTGTGCGGTGGATTATACATCACAGCTTGAGCTGCCTGGCTCCTCAGCATCTTCCAGTGTGCAGGGCTCCCTCCAGAACACTCACAACCTGTCAAAATGACTACTAGGAAGTGAAGAGCTAGCAACCTTGCTCTCCTAAGCATAATTATGTGAAAAGAACTGCAGCCACTCTCAACAGAGAACTGGGGCTTCAGAATGATCCTTGATTTCTATTAAACACAGACAGTGCTGAGTTAGATGAGCTGACTCAGAGTGCATATGCACTTATATTAGGTTGAACATAACTGGCTTTTTGTTTTTAGAAGCCCTGAAGCGGTAGTGTGTTATATGTGGTTCAAGCTAGCGTACTTAGTTGTGTTTAAAGACAATCTATGTTGGCTTTAAAGGCTTGTTTCCTTGTAGATTAATTAAGCAAATTGGCTCATTTCTATGGAAATTGTGCCACCATGCTCATACCACGCTGTCTCCCTTCATCACTGCACCACCAAGTCTGAATTATCCGCTGCTTTAGGGGAAAATAACACATACCACACGGAGAGTGCAAGCAGCAGGACCAAAACACAAGTATGGCTTTTGAAGTTTAAATGCTTAGTTCAGGATATAAAAGAAATTTAAGAGGAAGTAGAATTGCTCTCTCTGCCCAGATTAAAGATTCACAGGACAACAGAAGGAAAGGGAAGCACAAACAGAAGAGACCTTTTCTGGAGGATTTACAGGTGCTTGCTGAGGAAGACACTGCCCTCTTGTCCCAGACCAACCCTGGGAAGGATGAAGGGAGAAAGAAAACAGGAACATGACCTATGATTCTCTCTCTCTGTCTGTCTCTCTCTGTCTCTGTCTCTCTGTCTCTGTCTCTCTGTCTCTGTCTCTCTCTCTCCCTCCCTCCCTCCCTCTCCCTCTCTCTCTCTTCTCTCTTTCTCATGCAATAGACTCCCAGACACACATAGGACCCCCCCCCCAGACAAAAAGACACACACACACACAAACACACACACACACACACACACACACACACACACACACTCTTAGTCTTCCTGGAGGGACACAGTTTGAATTATGTCATAGTGATAAATCCCAGTGGTTTCTTTCTTATACAGACAAAATTTTTAGATGCCATAGAAAATATATTCACTGAAGAGATGGCTCAGTGGTTAAGAGCACTGACTGCTCTTCCAAAGGTCCTGATTTCAATTCCCAGTAACACGGTGGCTCACAATCATCTGTAATGGGATCCAATGCCCTCTTCTGGTGTGTCTGAAAACAGCTACAGGGTACTCATATAAATAAAAAAATAAATCTTTCTTAAAAAGAAAAAAAAAAGAGTAAAAGGGTTCTTTTGTCCTTGAGTGTGTTACTGATGTTTGTAATTGTTACATAAGAGAATTACAATGGAAGCTTTAAGTATCAAATTCAGATAATCTCTTTGTTCCAGTTGTTGTTTGAGAGAGACAGCTGCTAAGAAATGAGTTCTGGGTTTTTTTCTAAGAAAGATTATATTTGCCTTTTATTGCTAAACTGTCAAGTACTTATGAAGTACTTAAAGAAAAATTTAAGATACCAGAGAAATAAAACATGTTTCAGACTGTTTGGATTTTCTTTAATTAAATAAAGAGCATGTGGACAGGGACATATGTGTATATCAGACAGCAAACTGGATTGTGTTCTAGATAATTATTTATAATTTTAATCTCCATTTGTGATGACTTAGACACGTTTACAGATAAAATAGGCTCTTGATATGTAATTGATGGGGATTAATATAGCAAGTCAGGAAAAAGTACCGAGTTTTACTTGGTCAAGCTGAGACTCAGGAGTTCAACAAAGTGATACATGTTTGAGATGATAGATAAGATTTCATCATCATGGTCCCAAGGCCTGACACTACTACCGAGGTTATGGAGAGCTCACTAAAAGGGACTTATCATAACTGCCCTCCAAAAGACCCAACAAGCAGCCGAAAGAGTCACATGCAGATATATGCACCCAACCAATGGACAGAAGCAGCTGACCCCTGTTGTTGAATTAGGGAAGGCTGAAAGAAGCTGAGGAGGATGATCCTGTAGGAAGACCAGCAGTCTCAATTAATCTGGACCCCCGAGATCTCTCAAACATTGGACTACCAAACAGACAGCATACACCAGCTAATATGAAGCTCCCAACACACACACAGCAGAGGAGTTCCAGGTCTGTGTTCATTCAGAGATGATGCACCTAACCCTCAAGAGACTGGTGGCCCCCAGGAGTTTAGAGGTCAGGTGGGGTGGGGGATGGGAGCATCCTTGCGGAGATGGGGTGTGGTGGTGAGGAGATGTGGCATGTGGAGCAGTTGGAGGGTGGATGGGGGAGCAGGGAATGTAATATGGAGTGTAAAAAATAAAAATAAAATAAAATTTAAAAATTTCATCATCATATCATGTATCATAACATCACATTACATCTCAGAGTCACATACAATAATTTAGTGTACATTAAGCATGATGGTCTGGCAATATGTAAAGATGGACAATCTGAGTTTGATCTTGGGACCAAAGAGTAGAAGGGGAAAACCAACTCTTGCCAGTTGCTTTCTGGCTTCAACACAGGCACTATGACATGTGCACACTGCCATAAATAAATAAGTAAATCATTGTGATTAAAAATAAAACAAATCATTTAAAAAGGAGATGGATAAGTTTGATTTTTAAAAATCTGAACATAAATTATCTGAGGCAGTTTCTGCCATGGAAATAGTAATGTTAGTTTTAGAAAGAACAGATTTATATTTTCAGTTGATTTAAACTACTTTCATATTTATGAATGAGTTACTCAGCAGTATAGATAGTAGTTTCCTGAAAGAAATCAAGAGTTATTCTAAAGATTGCTAAAATATAACATATCTTAAGAGCTTCACAATTGGTAAAATATATTAATACTTTTAGTTCTGATTTTCTCCTGATAATGACAACTCAGTATAAATATCTTTAAAGTGTTAATGATCACAGGTAATATTTGTGAAGAATATATTTATAATGAGAATTTTTTTTTTTTTGGTTTTTCGAGACAGGGTTTCTCTGTATAGCCCTGGCTGTCCTGGAACTCACTCTGTAGACCAGGCTGTGAGAAAGAATAGTCTGTCCATACTCGTGCTTGGGATAATTATTTTGGCAGGGATAATTTCAAGACAGGATATGATGGTTAAAATGTCAACCTGATAGAATCTAGAATCACACAGGGACAAGCCCCTAGGAATGCCTTTGACAGATTATCTCGAATTTAGATTAGCCCCTAGGCATGTATGAGAGGGACCAAATAGATTATGTGAATTGAGGTGGGAAGACCCACCTTAGTCATCACTAGCAACATTCCATGGGGTTTTGAATCAAAACGTGAATGCAAGGTGAGAATGACATTCATTCTAAATATTGAACAATATTATATGTATTCTTAAAATATGAAGGGAGACCTCATGATTGCATTTCTTCATGCAATAATAGTAAAGTAAAATAAAAGTAAGATATATTTAAGAGTAAGATAACTTTAAAAGATATCTTTAAATTTTTTCATATATTTAGAAGCTAAAATAAGTCAAAGACACTAGATGTAAATGAAGTTATTGATCTTATGAATAAAAATTATTGGGTAAGGTTAAAGTGTCTATTGCATTAGTGAGGGTCAGATATGTTGTCCACACTGACTTTAGAATCCTCTATAGCCTTGTTTGTCCTCAAATTCATCATCTTCTAGTCTTAGTTTTCCAAGGCTTGACATACAAGTATATACCACTAAGTCTGGCTCTTGAAGTGATTTTTAAGACATTTTATATAATTAAATGATTATATTCTAAAAATAATAAAAACTGCAAAATGATTATCTCTATGCCCCGAACAAGAAGGATATAATGGCAAGTAAGAGCCATAGAAAGAAATAAAGAATTAGTGGATGTAAAAGCACAATAAAACCAAACCACGAAATGGGACCTGGGGATGGAGCTGAGGTGGTGGCATGCTTGCTTTGTCTAACAAAAAGTCCAGGGTTTTACCTGAAGCACCAAATAAATATGATTGTGCACACCTGAAATCAAACTACTTGTGAAGTGCAAGTGGATCAGAAGAGAAGGCTACATGAGACTGTGTATCACAGAATCAAGGCAAAAAACAAAACAACAGAAAGAAAAACTATTGTGGACTTGGCTTATTGCTTGTATTATGTTAATTGGGTTCTGAAAATTACATGAGAATTCACATGTAACTGGGTTTAGGGTAGCAAAGATGGAATATAAATTTAATAAGTAATAATTCAGGAGTACAGGAGAGGAGGCATTAGCAATCTGGAAGTTTGGAAGTGACCCACTCATTGAGCTGATTAAGGCATATTAAATATAAGTCTTTGCGTGTGTGTGTGTGTGTGTGTGTGTGTGTGTGTGTGGTGTGTTTCATTCAAGAATCCAGTGCATTGGGGCAGGTAGTGAGGAACTTGTGTCGCTGCTGCCAGGGAGACGAGAGTGGATTAATCAACTACAGCAACAAAAAAACATTTATAGGTTTTAATAGAAAGTGAACAGAATTAGAAGAAGAAATTCACATATGTCTATGTAAAGCTAATAAAGAATCGCTTTGAAAAATTATACACAAAAATAACAGATGGCTCTTAATATTAAGTAGAGAAAAATCATGGATATATATATATATATATATATATATATATGACAATAAATATAATCACAGGATAACATTTTGAATGCACGAAGTAAAGAATCACATTTCTATGAAAGTATAACTTTCAGACTGACTCAATATAACTAGAAAATTTAAATAGAAAGTATTATGGGGAAGAGGCAGGCGGATTTCTGAGTTTAAGACCAGCCTGGTCTACACAGTGAGTTACAGGACAGCCAGGGCTATACAGAGAAACGCAGTCTCAGGAAAAAAAAAAAAGTATTATGGGGAATTGATGGAAAGTTGAAAATATTTATCTCTCCCAGAATCTGCCTCCTTCTCTCAACTTCATTTGCACTTACAGAACACACAATTCTAGCCTTGGATGACATGAAGTCTGCCAAACATAAGTAAAAAAACAGTGCAAATAGATTGTCCTATTTTTCCTTTCCTTTCCTTCCTTCCTTCCTTCCTTCCTTCCTTCCTTCCTTCCTTCCTTCCTTCCTTCCTTCCTTCCTTCCTTCCTTCCTTCCTTCCTTCCTTCCTCTCTCTCTCTCTCTCCCTTCCTTCCTTCCTTCCTTCTTTCCTTCCTTCCTTCCTTCCTTCCTTCCTTCCTTCCTTCCTTCCTTCCTCTTTCTCTCTCTTTCTTCCTTCCTTCCTTTCTTCCTTCCTTTCTTTCTTTCTTTCTTTCTTTCTTTCTTTCTTTCTTTCTTTCTTTCTTTCTTTCTTTCTTTCTTTCTTTCTTCTTTCTTTCTTTCTTTCTTTCTTTCTTTCTTTCTTTCTTTCTTTCTCTTCCTTTCTTTCTCCCTTCCTTCCTTTCTTCTCTCTCTCTCTTTCTTTCTCTCTCTCTCTCTTTCTTTTTTTCTTTCTCTCTCTCTCTTTCTTTCCTCTTCATTTTTGATTTATTTATTTTATATCTGTGGGTGTTTGGTTGCTTGTATTTGTGTACTTCAGGTATGCAGTGACTACAGAGGCCAGAAGAGGGCATCAGATCCCCTGGAACTGTAATTATCTAATACTATTACCTGTGATATGGAAGAACTGGGAGTTGAACCAGGGTCTTCTGGTAGAGCAGCCAGTGCTCTTATCCATTACAGTAGGCTTTTTTAACTGCTAGCATGTGGTGTCTAGTTGGGAAATTTTTGGTCCTGTTATAGGAAAACTCCATTTAAACTCATTATATGTACAGTTAGGAAATATTTTAGGATGCTTATACATTAGTAATTTACCATGGCTTTTCTAAATGTCTTTAGTGTTAGTTACCCCGCATCATTTTTTCCCCTCTTCTCTGTTCTGTTACTCCCATACTACTTAGTTTTTCCTGTCCCATTATTCTCTTTTCCCTTCTTATAATACTGTATTTTAATCTCTTTTTCCTTGAAAGATATCCCTCACATGCATGAATCTTTAATAGTTTCCAAACCTCTATGTTTATGAATAATAAAACACAAGCATCTAAAGGTTTAAAGCTAACATCCACTTATGAGAGAAAATGTGTTGTTTGTCTTTCTGGATGTAGGTTACCTCAGTTAGCATGATTGTTTCCAGTTCTATCCAAGGACAGGTTTGAACTTGTGTCAGTTCTGCCTTAGTAGCGTGAGCTTCTGGCCCAGTTTCCTTTTCATTGTACTGAAGCAAATGTGTAGAATGTTTAAAGCTAATACAAACATTTTATTCAACAACTAATGAGATTATGACATATTTACAATTAAAATTATGATTAAATATTAGGTACAAATATGAATTTACGTTATGACAAAAGCCCATGTGGGGACCTGTGGTGCTGTCCGCATACGTGGCAGAGGATGGCCTTGTTGGACATCAGTGGGAGGAGAGGCCCTTGGGGTGTTTGATGCCCCAGTGTAGAGGAATGCCAGGGTGGGAAGACTGGAGGGGGTGGGTAGGTGGGGCAGCACCCTCATAGAGGCAGGGGAACAGGAAATGGGATAGGGAGTTTCTGAAGGGGACACCTGGAAAGGGAAGAACATTTGAAATGTAAATAAAGAAAATATCCAGTAAAGAAAAGGAAGAAAAAAAGAAGGTAATGTCATAACAAAGGCTATTGTAGAAACAGAAAAAATATATACAGGAATGTTATTATTGAAAGGAAATGTTTTACTTAACAACATGATTATGTATCCTTTCACTGCTTTTTAGCTAATAGGCCTATGAATTAATCAATAAAATCTCAATTTATATTATTTTTTTTAAAAGAAAAAAGTCTGTGTGTGGGAAAACATGGATTGTATTTTACTATCAGTGGCGAATTGACCATCTCTATGTTTAACGACTGGCACAGAAATCTGTCATCTTTTGTGAGTAGTCTCTGGAAGATCATCTAAATTGAAACCTTCTTATGATATCAGATATGAAACAAAGGCACAGAGAGGTCACATCATTTGATTAAGGTCACACAGTCATTGAATGAGTAGCATAGGTAGAGGCCATAAATCTGTGGCTTCTTCTAAGAGCAATTTTGGTAAGGGATTCTCTTCATATTCCTATATTCTTAGAGGGTCGGTGTGTTTCAGTTCACAAGTTTATTTTGAATATGAAAAATTTTTGCCTTAATTTCTTTTTAACAGGATATCATGTAATTACAAGCTGGCCTCAAATTTGCAATGTTTTAAAGGATAGCCTGGAACAGTGCATCCTGAAAACTCCACCTCCCCAGTATCAGAGTCACAAGCATGATCCACCACGATAGGTGTGTGATGCAGTATGTGGAATCCAGGGTTTTATGCATGCTAGGCAATCATTCTACTAACTGAGCTGTGTTTCCAGTTCTATGTCTTTCTCTTAAAACTGTTTGATTGCTAGCTAATATATTACTTGAAGATTTCTTTTCATAAAAGTCTTAAGAGGTGACTTTTCTTGGAGAATGTTTTTCTGAGCATTTACAGTTTGTAGTCGTAAGAGGAAATTGCATACATTTTCTTTTGTTTCAAAAACACCCAGAATTTACATTAAAAAAAAATCCTGAATATTCATAGGGGAAGGGGGAGAACTGAAAATTGCTTATGTCAACTTGAGAGGTCAAAATATACTGTTATCCACTAGGTGTCGCTGTGTGCCACTGTAATTGATGGCCAGCATACTCTTGGGAGAAAGTAGTTCCATCCCTGAGTTTCTATAGCTACACTGTGGGGAAAGTAGCTAGGAATTAACCCTGTATAGCTATTGCAATATTCCATGAAGTAGGAACTATAATCCTGTGCTGTGACAGTAACATGCCGAGAAGCAAGCTGGTCAATGTTAAGTAATGACACTCCTCATGCATATCTGCAGATTCCACTGGCCGTGCGGTTTATACACAGAGGGAAAGCTGAGCAGAGATGAGGCCTACAGTTTGAGAGTGGAGAGGTGAGCGGCAAGCTTCCTGCTTAAAAGAGAGATGAAGTGACCCAGCTCCCCGCTCCTTTTCTCAAGTGTCTTCTGCAGCACTGTGGCTGGACTTACATGAAGGTGTGTTTCACATTTTAACATTAACTGTGAGTGTTTAGAAGCTTCCAGAATGACCTATTATTGGCTTCAATTCTTACCAGGAGTAGAACAGAGAAAATGACAGAAAAAGGCATTTTTGGATTCTCTCAATATGTGATCAAGTATATGTGATTATGTTAAAAATTAAATATGTTCTTTACTCCCTTTTTGCTAATATATGAACAAATGCTTGTGTGCCAGTCGTTTGTCTGTCAGAAGTCAGTCACATGAAAATGAGGAACTACAAATTCCCTCCAGTGGGAGTAGTACTGGGAGGAGGGTGTGGGCAACAGCTGCACCTGTTTCCAAGGGAAACATCTGGCCCTGTGTGATCTTGTTATAGCAGGTGGCAGCCAGGGGCTTATGTATGAGCCTTACAATTGTGGTCCTTGTACCCAAGGTTAGTGATGGTAGAAAGTGAGTGGATGCTCTTGCCACAAGGTCTGGAAGGAGTTTCCATCTCTCTAGATTTACCAGAGGATGGAGGGTAAATCAGAGGTTACTACCACCGGTTTCTAATGCAACAATTACAGTCATTTAGAGTTTTGTTTTGTATCATCATTGCTTTAATGTTGAAGTATTATGACTTACATGTTTCTACTTTTCAATGCAGAAAACAATGACTCCTCTGCTGTGATAAATATGACTTACTCCTCTTTCTCACTTGCCACTTTCTCAGCTTTCTCTGAAAGCTCTCTCAGGCTTTCTCTTTGTTTCCAGTAAGAATGTACAGAAATAGTGGCAGGCCCTGTGGTGGTTGTAGTGTTGGCAGTGTGTGTGTGTGTGTGTGTGTGTGTGTGATGTCTGTGTGGTTGAGTGCATATGTGTATGCATGTGTGCATGAACATATGTGTGGGCATGTGTGCACATGTTTATCCATGTGTGTGCATGAGCACATGTGCATATGCTTGCCTGTGTGTACACAGGTGCATATATTGTATCATACAGCTGTGGATCATTTCTGACCTCTCCCAGAGATCACACATATGTCAAAAACACTTGAAACCTAAGGAATGGATAGTAGGAGCGATACGGGTATTGGGCCTTCAGCAGTAGTTAGGATCCTACTAGTAGATCTGTTGGTGTAGCATCTAAGGCTGAGCTCTAAATTTTAAATCTTATTTCAAATTTTCCTTTGATATATTTACATATTCTTTTATTGTTTAAAATTGTTTCCTGTAGTATTTTGGTTAAGAATACTTAACCAACCTGAGGCCAACCTGAGATAAAGTTCCACTGTTGCCATTGGTTTATCATGTGACTTTGTGTATGAGTTGCTTAAATACAAAGATGAATTTTTTCTTACACAAATGTGATATGCAAACTGTTTACTTTTTGAAAAGTAAAAAAGAAAGAAGGAGATAGATGAGGCTCGGTATACCTTTAGACTCATCTTCAGCACCTGGGTTCCCAAAAAGCTATTGACTTTCTAATATTCATCTTGTGCTACCAGCTCTGGCTGGTTAAAGGATTGAAATCTCATCTCTTCCCTTTTTGAGGTTATAGTTAATTGGACTTAGAAAAAAAGGTACCAGATGGCTTTTTTTATTTAAAGTAGTGTATATATATATATATATATATATATATATATATATATATGCATGTATTATGTATTTGTATGTGTATATGTGTGCATGCATAAAGGCTTATTTATCACGGTCTGTGTTCAGAGGCCAGAGGACATCTTGAGGAAGTTTGCACTCTCTTCAGCTTAAGTTATCAAGTTTAGCAGGAAACATCTTGACCCTTTATGTCATCTCCCAGTTCTATTTTAAAGTACTTAAAATTGAAAAATTAGTTCATGCTGAGATCACATATTTCATGTGTAGCTGCACAGTTTCTAGCAACAATTTTTCCATATTCTTTGGAGACAGGTAAGGCACTGTCTTATGTAGTATAGATCATAGGTACTACCATGTTCCTTATGCCACCAGAGAGACTTTTTTTCAACACTTTGTAAACCTCTCTACCTTTCATAGTCTTTGCCTTTAACCTTTGTTGCTTTTCAATTTAGTACTTTTTGCTAATTTATGATTCTCTCATCATTCCCGCATTTTATCTTCAGTCTTATTAAGGCCTGTTTATTCCAGTAATACAAATTTATTAAGCTGTTCAGGGTCATATGCTTTGAAATTGCATGGTTGGAATTTGAATGTAGAAATGTCTGATTTCAGGTTGGGGACATTATATGACATTCAAATGGCTACAGTATATTGATATTTTAGCCACTCCAGCCAAACCCATGTTCATCTAAATTTGAACATGATTTTCCCTCAGTTTTATAAGCATCTGAGTGGCAGATAGCACAAACCCACTGTGCAGTGTTATCAGAGACAGAGTTAGATGGCTATTTAAAGTCCTGTTCATTCTTAACCCTTTAATTGAATTAGAGTAAAAACAATGTCAATGTGTTATCATTACAGAAGCCCTCTTTGGAACCACCCCATGTTTATTAGCTAAGTAAGTTATGTCAAGACAGCTGACTGCCTCCTTTTTATTTTTGTAGAGTTAAGGAGTGAATAGTCTATGCCCATCTCACTCTGCTGCTTTCAACACTGCCATAGTAGAAGTTCATGTTGGAATCATAAAGAATTGGACATAAAGGATATGACAAGATTGTCACACGACTCTACATCATCATAAGGATGATGACTGACGTGTGGAGCTGAGTGTCACTAAAAAGCAGACACTGATTAAAAATAGTTGTTGTGGTCAGACATGTGAGACCACAAAGCGGAAGAAGTCTAATCTTGATCCACATGTGTGTTATATATATATATATTTAAAGAAATGTCCTAGTGCCCATTTATTTACAGCAACAAGCTTAGCCATTCATTAGTAACCAAGGCTGGAGGAAATCATCTGATATTAATGACACTTTTCAAATTGAATCAATGTATTCTTGAATGACTTTATTCTTAGTTGGTCATATTGATTCATAAAATAATGGCTAAATTTTATAAACAATTTCATTATTTGTAAGATGTATTACTTAATACATTTTCAGAATATATTGAAGAGGAAAGTATACTTATTATTATATATTATATGATGAAATAAACTCAGAGTGGTTAAATGATTGATCTTAGGTCACATAGCTATTGGTGGAATTCAGAGTCAATTTAATATTTTAGTCACAAAGGCTTGGAACAGTGTTCTGGAATAAAGATGGTAACCATCAAAAAACCTTATCTAGGTCTCTTTCTTTGTGGTCTGTATGTTATAGAAATGAAACAAATCTCAAAATTAATTATATGTGGTGGATTATCTCAGAAAACCGTACTATGATAAAGCTGTTTATTGTGGAAATAAAACTTGCCCATCTTATTTTCTTCTGTATTCTGATGATAGTTACTTTCTATTAACTTGATAAACTAAAAACATAACTTTCTACATCTTCAATAAAAATAATAGCTAAAATTGTTTGTAGAAAATTGATCATTTTGAAACTATGTTATTTATAATGTATACAAAAACTATAACATCATGTGTTAAAATAAGCATTATATCCAGTTGAAGGAGAAGTAAAAATCACCCCAGATCTGTTACCATCACACACTATTCGCCTGACTCTTTACAATCTATCTTTAGTCTATTTATTGTCCATTTTCTAAAATATATCAAAAGCAGAATAGAATGTCTGTTGAAAACATGATTGCAAGTAGAAGACCAAAAACTTTGGAGACCAACGTTTTTCTGCATTTTTTTTGTCATTAAGTAAATGCATTTGATTCTGTCTGTCTTCTACCCCTCCATTAATCTATACCTAGTTGGGTTAAATTTATGGTCTAAAATTTTATAATTTGTCATATGAAAACATTTCCAAGTTTTCCTATTTTGATGTTTAGAATGTTAAGGTATCAATTCATGTTGAAGTCAAATATTTGTTGTATAACTGCAAAGTTGTTAAGAACAGAGGATGGCCTAGTTGGACATCAATAGGAGGAGAGGCCCTTGGTCCTGTGAAGGCTCTATGCCCCAGTGTGGGGGAATGCTAGGGCCGGGAAACAGGAGTGGGTAGGTTGGTGAGCAGGGGTTAGGGGGAGGGTGTTTTTCTTCGGAGGGGAAACCAGGAATGGGGATAAAATTTGAAATATAAATAAAGAAAATATCCATTAAAATATATTTTAATTGGACACACACACACATAAATTGTCACACACTTTGGGGAATAGAGAAGGGCAAGACATAATGATGTTATATATTGATGCTATAGTTCATCTCGTACATGTTATAGTTGCTATATCTGCTGTTGTGCAAAGATGAAACACTGGGAAGCCTAGACTGTTCTTGGTGAACTAGATCTTAAACTCAGACATGATGTTCCATTTGGCTTTGAATGTGAGAGGTGCAGCTACTAAAATTGAGCAACAGGAAGCCACATGAGAAGAGAGTGCAATGAATAATATGGAACCCATAGCAAGAGGCTGAGATTCTGACTGCTGTGTGGTGCAAGATACAGACTTCAAGGGGATAAGATCGGTAGGCTTGAGTCCCCATAACCTTTATAACATGGACTTATAGTCATCTGAGAACTGAACATGGTTAGTATGTGAAACCAGGATGTTTGACTGCTGGAAGCAAAGTATCACACTAATTAGGTTCTGAGATAAGTGCAAGTGATATTGCAGAGAGGTTGCCAACAGAAGTCCACACAGTAGACAAAAAAAAAAAAAGAACTAGGAAGAAAATTAGTGAAGTCAGTTTTGGAGAGCTAGAATTAGGTAGGGCACCTAGGGTTAATAAAATGTAAATTAAATCAGTATAAGGTTGCTAGTGATATAAGAACAGTTATTTAGTTTTAAGGTCAAAGCAGACTGCAATGTCTTATCAGTACATAGCCATAAAGGAGTACATCTCTATTGTATCCGGTGTACGAGTTACTCTGCACAGTGTGAGTCAGAGCCAGAAGGCTGAGCTCAGTATGTGAATGTGGGTACTAGAGCAACGAAGATGTCACGGAAATCAAACCCGCCATTCATCAGGCCAGAACTTGAGAGCAAATATGAGAAGAAAGAAATGCCGGCCATGAACACTTAGAAACGGGAAGACACATTCAGTCTTGGTGTGATTGATGTCAATGGGTACTTGAGCAGAGAGGCAATCACATCAGGACAGCTGTTGGTGAAAACTTCTCTGGCTGTGATGTGCTAGATTAACTTGAAGAAGAGAGAGAATCCACGCCCAGCTGAGGCAGATAATACGGTGAAACTGTTGTTCAGTGTGAAATCATTGACACAGTGACATCATTTGTGGGTCAGATTCAGAAAGGCTGTGGGAATGGAGGTTTTAGTGTCACAGGCAGAACTGTAAGAGGGGAGTAAAGTGAGTTAGAAGGGTAGAACACCCCTTTTTAAGAGAGTGCGTGGATGAAAGGAAAGATACTTCATCAGAGAGAGACACTTAAGGTATCATTTTTATTTAAAAAGAGAGCCACTTGATCATTTTTATTTCCATGAATAAGTTCAGGTGGAAACACTTCTGTGCTTTTAGGACCAGGTAGAGGAGCACTTCTGAACGATTTTTGTCTTTTGTAGGTTAGGGACACATTTGATTTAGGGATCAATGAGTGTTTTTATCTCTTTTCTGGTTTTGTGGTTAAAAACACTCTGACCAAAAGCAGCTATGAGGCGGGGTGCATTTGGCTTATGCTTCCACTTCTAAATCACAGTCCTTCGGTGAGGAAAATCAATGCAAGCACTCAGCTAGGAACTTGAAGCAGAAACCATGGAGCAGCCCTGCTTGCTGGTTCATGCTCAGTCTTCTCTCTTAGGCAGTCCTAGGTTCAACTGCCTGGGACTAGTACCACCCACAGTGGGCTGGGTTGTCCTATACCAGTTCACGATTAAGAAAACCCTTCACAGATACACTGAGGTAAGCAGATGGGTCTGTCCTCAATCAAGGATGTCTTCTCAGATAACCCCATGTCATGTCAAGTTGACAGCTGAAACTAACTGGGACAATGAGTCCTCCCCATCCAAGCTTTGCTCTTCCTGAACAAATTTAAAGCTAACTTTGATCAAAACTTAGGGAGTTTATGGCTTCTTATGGTACACATTTCTAAGTCTTTCTTTGTTCTACTTCCCAGTTTTTCTCTCCATTTTGCCTTCGTTCTGATGCCTCAGTACCCCACCTTTCCACTTTTTTCCCTTTCTTCCCTTTTATAACTTTATATTTCATTTATAATCCTTTCTAGACTGAGATCTGGATAAGAATACACTAATTCTAAGTGCATTGCCTGCTTTAGGATAAAATTGGCATCTGTTAGGTAGATGGACCAAGCTTAGGTTACAATGAGAAAGAAGAACTTTACCCTGTCTTGGGTGATATGATATGGTTTAGCAATTAGGTAAATTCAATAAGGACAGAAAATAGAAGAAGGCATGTTTTGATTCTAACCACTATCAGGTGGAAAGAACCAAAACAAAAACCAGAACTGGAAATAATGCAGGTTTGTGGGAAAGCAGACTTTCTAATTGTCTATCATAGATAAAAGCATTGGAAATGTATATGAAGAAAATACCTAATTAAATAATAATAATAATAAAAGTCTTCAACTTTGAATCAGAGAGCTGCTCCTTGAGTCTATTGTGCTTGAGTTTATGTGCAAGGGGCTGTGTTTCAGACAGTAAGGGGAGGGTTTCCCTCATTCATAACGACAGTATTACTTTAGAGATTCCTCTATGGGTGTGTGTGGGGGGGTGGTTGCTCATATCCAGGCTGGAGCAAGCTAGACTTCTTTCTCTAAAAATAAACGTTAGATTTTTCAGTTCTGTTTTCCATCATGACCACTTCCTTTAACTCTAGCCTTTTTTAAGGCATGTATCAATACTGATATTTTGGACAGTACATGTGTAGGCAGGGGTACCTTGGGTGAAATGAGAGTCAAGCATGAAAAAGTGGTAAGAAATGAGACCTCTCACCAAGCTTTTGGGGCTACCCAGTACCTTTTCGTTTTCTGTAAGGTTGATGAGCTTCTGCTGATTCAAATCTGTTTAAATCGCAAAATACGTACACAATCGACACAAAACATGGTACCTCATAAATCAGTACAGTTATGCTCTGCATCAGCTAAAGCTTTAATTGAAGTAAAAACAAAAAAAGGGCAATGATTTTATTAACGTGGAATCTAAACTGAAAATGACAGGCAGTAGTATATTAAAATCTTGTATTCATGTTCAGATCATGGAGAAATATCTTCTTTTAAAAAGTGGTATGAAAATGAATAAGGTTGTTTTATCATATAATGATGAAATTATGTGACTAAGCCAGAAAGGAATATACACAAACAACGTGGTCAGGAGAGACGTGATGAGTGCCGAGAAGGTCATTGCATTTTGCTATACTCTTCTGCTCTCGATCCTTGTCACACTCTTATTGGGATCTGACTAAGGAGACACTTTCTAGAGACAGTGACACCAGGGGACCAGGCTTTGGGAACAGAGGGGGCACACGAGTTTGGGTTGTGAATCCAATAAAGAACAAATCTATAAAATACCTTCACATACATCTGTTGTATTATGTGGAAGAATAATTTTAGGTATTTTGCAAAATTCTGGGGGAGTATACCAGAATCAATGGGCATTAAAAACAGAAGGAGTTCTTAGGAACCAGTGTCAGTGTAGAATTGTAGGTGCTGGTTAAAGGGGGAGAAGGAGGACAAAGCACAGTTCCCCTCCTGACCAGGTGAGGCTGTGACATTTAAATGAATGCCAGAAGGGGGCTAATATGCTCTGGGAAGGATTCATGTAACAGAGCAAGAACTAGTATAAGTTGTGGGGGTGGGCACATCATTTACAACCATTATTATTGTGTGTATTTGAAGTGGACTTTCTCATCCCTAGTCTGAGGAAAACATACTTTGTGTTTAATATATGTTCTGGTGGCTATAAATGCTCACAGGCAGAGTATCAGAATCTCTTAAAGTGTTTTCTTATAGGTTTATAAGTTTATGCATGACATTAATATTCTTTATTGTCAATTTATGATCTATTGGAATTACATAAGACTTTGCAATTAATTTCTTTTTAACACATGAAATAATTAAGCAACCAATAGCCTTAGGTACTTCCTTTTAGCCAGTGACTAAATAGTCTTATTTATAAAATGTGTTCCGTGGGTGGCAGTAAAAAAGGAATCTGAGAGGGAAAGAAGGGTGGTTAACACCCCTGAAAGATCATCGCCTTCCTTTGGTTTATAATGAACTCAAGGGGAAATGATGCCTCATCACCCGTCCTTTACTCTTTCCAGAAGTTTCTCAATGGCTGGTGCTTTCTTACCTTTTGAATAACCACAGAGGCAGGGAAGGAGTCATGCAGCCTATGGTTACATCCTGTGGAGATGAGAGTGATGGCGATTGTGGTCATTTGGGGTATTGGGGTAGTTACATGTGACTTCATGTCTCTCATCTACTGATGGCTCAGGAGGCTGTCTGGCCACTGAATACATTCAATTGAAAAACCTTTTGTAGGTTATGTGAAAAGAAAGACTGTTTTGAGTAATTAAGCTATAGAAAAAGTCAAACAACATTAAAAGAAGTAAAGACACCCCTGCCCCCCAAAACCTGTATTCTAGTCCTGGTTTATTTAGCATATGGTGGGTGAATCATAGAAGCTCCCACCTCCATCCCCATCTCTCAAAGTCTTTATTTTATTTCCTGTATATAGTAACAGAGTTTCCCAATGTCCCTCTTTGTCTCATTTTGGGTTATAACAATGCCCTCCAGTGGTTGCTGTCAATATCATACAATAACCTACAAACATTTCACAAAAAGTATGTCTTCAAATACTTCTAGTTTTTAGTAAAAATAACAGATTTTAAAAATATCCTAAAATATTTTTAACTATTTGTTAACTATAGTAGAAAAAAGTATGCATAATTAAATAAAGCCACTTATGCCCTAAACTGGTTTGCCCAGAACCTATAGCAAGTCCTAAGTTTTAAAAGTTTCCATTTCTGAACTCTTTCTGAAATGATCCCTTGTGGCAAACTGTTAATTATCATAAGAGTTACACTGTCTGTTCACAAGGGGCAGCTACTCAGATTCTCTATGCTTCTTGACTCCCACAGCAGGGTCCTTCAGAGTACTCTTAATGGAGAAAAGATGACCTCCTCATATCCTCTACCCTTCTTCTTTTATAATTTAATACCTGATTAGCAAAGAGAAATAAATGACAGTGGTGGCCTTTTAGAGACAGTTGGGTAATATCCTTTCTCTCTCTGTCTCTCTCTGTCTCTCTCTGTCTCTCTGTCTCTCCCTCCCTCCCTCCCTCCCTCCCTCCCTCCCTCCCTCCCTCCCTCCCTCCCTCCCTCCCTCCCTCCCTCCCTCCCTCCCTTCCTTCTTTCCTTCCTTCCTTCCTTCCTTTCGATATTTTCTTTATTTACATTTCAAATATTATCCCCTACAGAACCCCCCTATCTCATCCTCCTCCCCCTGCTTCTATGAGGGTGTTCCCTCACTCATCCACCAACCCACTCCCGCCTTCCCACCCTGGCATTCCCCTTCGCTGGAACATCCAGCCTTCACAGGACCAAGGGCCTCTCCTTCCATTTATACCTAACAAGGTCAACTTCTGCTACATATGCAGCTAGAACCATGGGTCACTCCATGAATACTCTTTGGTTGGTTGTTTAGTCCCTGGGAGCTCTTGCGGGGTTCTTGTTGGTTAGTATTGTTGTTCTTCCTATGGGTTTGCAAGCCCCTTCAGTTCCTTCAGTCCTAGCCATTAGAGGCTAGGCTCACAACCAAACATATATCACTTTTTTTTTTAATTTAAATTGGGTATTTTCTTTATTTACATTTCAAAAGTATTTCCGTTCTATGAGGGTGTTCCTCCACCCACGCACACACTGCCACCTCCCCACCCTCGATTCCCCTACACTGGGGCATCTATTGAGCCTTCATAGGACCAAGGACCTCTCCTTCCACTGATGCATGACAAGGCCATCCTCTGCTACATATGCAGCTGGAGCTATGTGTTCTCCTTTGTGATGGCTTTGTCCCCTGAGAGTTCTGGTGGGTCTGGTTGGTGGATATTGTTGTTCTTCCTATGGAGTTGTAAACCCCTTCAACTCTTTCCGTCCTTTCTCTAACTCCTCTATTGGGGACCCCATGCTCAGTCCAATGGGTGGTTGCGAACATCCACCTCTGTATTTGTAAGGCTCTGGCAGGGCCTCTCAGGAGACAGCCATATCAGGCTCCTTTCAGTAAGCACTTATTGGCATCTACAATAGTGTCTGGGTTTGGTAACTGTATATGAGATGAATTCCCATGTGTGACAGTCTCTGGGTGGCCTTTACTTCAGTCTCTGCTCAACACTTTATCTCCATATTTGCTACTGTGAGTATTTTGTTCTCCTTCTAAGAAGGACCAAAGCACCCGCACTTTGGTCTTCCTTATTATTGAGTTTCATGTGTTCTGTGAATTGTATTCTGGTTATTTGGAGCTTATGGTCACTTGATCTTTGACAAAGGCGCTAAAACCAGCCAGTGGAAAAAAGACAGCATTTTCAACAAATGGTGCTGGCTCAACTGGAGGTTAGTTTGTAGAAAAATGCAAATCAACTCATTCTTATCTCCTTGTATAAAGCTCAAGTCCAAGTGCATCAAGGAACTCCACATAAATCCAGAGACACTGAAACTTATAGAGAAGAAGGTGGAGAAGAGCCTCAAACATGGGCACAGAGGAAAAATTCCTGAACAGAACACCGATGGCTTATGTTGTAAGATCAAGAATCAACAAATGGGAACTCATAAAATTGCAAAGCTTCTGTAAGGCAAAGAACACTGTCAATAGGACAAAAAGGCATTCAACAGATTGGGAAAAGATCTTTACCAATCTTACTTCTGATATAGGGCTAATATCCAAGAAACTCAAGAAGTTAGACTCCAGAGAATCAAATAACCCTATTAAAAAATGGAGTACAGAGGTAAAGAATTTTCAACTGAGGAATATTGAATGGCTGAGAAGCACCTAAAGAAATGTTCAACATCCTTAGTCACCAGGGAAATGCAAATCAAAATACCCCTGATATTCTACCTCACACTAGTCAGAATGGCTAAGATCAAAAACTCGGTGACAGCAGATGCTGGAGAGAATGTGGAGAAAGAGGAACACTCTACATTGCTGATGGGATTGCAAGCTGTTATAACCATTCTGGAAATCAGTTTGGTGGTTCCTCAGAAAATTGGACATAGTACTACCTGAGGACCCAGCTATACCACTCCTGGGCATATACCCAGAAGATGCTCCATCATGTAATAAGAACACATGCTCTCCTATGTTCAGAGCAGCATTATTTATAATAGCCAAGAGCTGGAAAGAACCCAGATGTCCTTCAACAGAGGAATGGATATAGAAAATGTGATACATTTACAAAATGGAGTACTACTCAGCTCTTAAAAAATGATGAATTCATGAAATTCTTAGACAAATGGATAAAACTAGAAAACATCATCCTGTGTGAGGTAACCCAATTGAAAAAGAACACACAAGGTATGCACTCACTGATAACTGGATATTAGTCAAAAAAGCTCCAAATAACCAGGATACAATTCACAGACCATATGATGCTCAATACCACTTCTTTAGTGATGTGAAATATCCACGGACAGGTTGTATAACAACTCTGATCGTCACAATTCCCCAAAATGAAATAAGAAAAATAAGCTACTGACAGGAAGTGTGTGTCACAGATGCACTAGAGCTGTGCCTTCCTTTGAAGCTGTGTCTTGCTCACACCCCCAGCCAGGCTGCATTCCTGTGTTATTATCTGTAAGAGCATAGGGGTCAAAGTAGACCTAAGCATGGTGCCCCTCAATTGCAGCATCATGAAACTGGATGGTTTCCTGCCACCTCTTCCTCATCCACATTTTTTGAGAATATATTACTTTCCCCCTATTTTCTTAATTTTTAGGTTAGCACTAAAGTCATGGGTCATTATGACACAGTCATGCATATATGTTAATTACTTGGCTCTGTCTCCCTCTTCTATGGGCCACCTTGCTCATCACCCATCCTTGTTTTGCTGATTCCCTTTGTGTGTTTTAAAATTTTATTTATTTACTCTCCTGATCTGTATGATTCTAATCATCTCCCTATGGATCCAGTTAAACATTCAGTAATTTTTCTGGAACTGGGCAGCACAGGGGTTGAACACCAGTCAATGAAACAGATAAGAAGATATCTGGAATCAGAAAATCATGTCTTCCAGAGACAGATTGAATGATTTCAAATCCTGTTCTCATTTGATAACAGGGTGAACTTGGACAACATGCTTACTTGCCGATCATTAGTCCACTTGGATGATGTTTTATTAAAGAAATCTGAACCAAAAAGTTTTTGAGTGAGGGGAGAGACCCCAGGGAAAGCCTTCTAATTGGTGCCCAAAATATGGCACACAGTAGAGAGACTGGACAGCTCGCTCCTGTCTCCTGTGTGGTAACCATGAGGTACGAATTATCAACTACAGGTAAAAGAAGAATAATGTGCATTTCTGAACTGTGTGTGTGTGTGTGTGTGTGTGTGTGTGTGTGTGTGTGTGTGTGCTCCCTGTGATACATACTTTGTGCTCCAGCAGAAGTTGGTTTGCTTTTTTAGCTTAGATGAAATGAGTTCTGAGTGATCTCCAGTGTTACTTCCAAAGCTGTAATTCTTGTGAGTCTATAGGAACCGGTAACTAGCATCTTTGTTTACGTTATCTTTCTTGTGACTTTCTCTTTATAGTGTTGGGATTTCCCCTTGGATTAAAGAATGTCTGAGCATATTTTAAAAGTCATAAAGCCGGGAAGATCCTTTGAGCCGGATAGTTTTTTGCTAAAGGCCTTTGTTACCCCAGTAACTGTGGAGTTTTGCAATACAATGTCTGTTGTTAACGTTCCACAGACTGGGCACTAAGCAACAAGATTTCCTTGCCATCATTTATTTGACACATCCTGCCAGCTAGGAAGTATTCTTCTGTCACTGTTGGGAAGCCTGGGGTGTCAGAGATGTTAAGCAATGTGCCCAACATCTTGTACCTGGTTGTAATGCCAGGACACAGTCTGGTTTTGTCAGCTCTGATGGGGCTTTCTATCCACGACGTCCCCACAAAAATTCTAAGTATGCTATGTTTAGGAAGGCAAACTGAATGCTGTAGCAAATAAATAGCTAACTTTCTGATTTTGGCTTAACCAGGATAATCTTCTTTCCAGTGTATCCCTTGGCAGCATTATCAAGCATTTAAGCTTGGTTCAGGTAAATTGTTGCCCAATTTGCTACAAGGGAATTTTTATGTGTATTTATGGCTGTGTCTCCAAAGCTTAGTACAGAGCTGGAATATAAATGGTGGGCAGTCAACATGCATGAAATTGCTAACATTTGAGATGCAAAGTTACTCAAATTTTAAAATGTAGAAGTCATTTATTATGACAAGAAAAAATTTCTATTGCTTCCAGGTGTTCATAATTTAGAGGAGGGGGAATATACATTTTAATATTATATGAAGGAGTGTATTCTTCTTTAAGATGATTACTTTCCTGTTCAAGCCTAAAATGAAGACAGAGTAATAATCAGATTGTCCTTGGCATGTCTTCACAGTGCCTGACTCCATTCTTAAATTACCTAATTTCTTAGATGATGGACAGATTCTTATGTCTGTTATCAAAATGAATCAAGTAATTGAATCCCTTTGCTTCTTTCTCATGCTTGTACTTGGTCAGTGTTAAACAAACTTGTTACCAATAGCATGGCATAATCTTTTTGTTTCCATGGTTTCAGTCAGTCATCCATAGAATCCATCTAGTAAAAAACAGATCTGTGAACAATTATGTATATAGCAAATATATTTCTAGGGGCTCATATCCTGTTAGTTTGTGTGGAGCTGGAGAGTTCAAAGCCTTGGGCTAGGCTGGCAAGCTGGAAGTCTCAGGGAGGAGCTGATTAAGAAGTCCTGAGGTAAATTTCTTCTTTTATCAGTATAAATTGATTTTGTTCTTAAGGCCTGTCAGCTGATCAGATGAAGGGCATCTGCATTCCTGAGGACAATATCCTTTATTTAAACTACAAATTGTCCCGAGCTATGGTTCTCGCCGGCAAGAACAAACTTGGACAACCAGATTCTTCTGCAGCAAAAAGCTTTATTGCTTCTTTAAGAGGGAAGACCCAGACCCCGGAAAATGGCGTTGCTTATATAGCCCTCAGCCATGGCATTTCAGCACCTGATGTGGCGTGTCAGCTCCTGATTTGTTGCTCGCCCATCACCCCATTATTACGCCCCGATATGGGCAGTGACTAGGCGTGAGTTCACTCTCGCACCTGCGTACAAGGCTTGTTTACTAGTTAGGCACAGCGGAAGCCGGCACCATCTTATAATGGTGATCATAGCTACACATGCATTTTCATCCCAGGGTCTTGATTAGTGTTTAACTGAATAATTGTGTACTTTAGACTAGCCAACTTGACAAACAGAAGAGTTACATCTTTTGAAAGTTGCCAACATGGTAGAATCATGTACTTCCTTCTTCCCCATCTCTTCTTCTCTCTCCTCCTTGCACACCCCTCCATAAAAGTGCTTTTCATGGGTTATTAGGTTGAGCACTTAGGATAATTTTGTAGTGTCTCACATCTCTATGAGGTACCAGGAGCTAAACAAATGATTTCAGTTAGACAAGAGAAGTTTAAAAGAACTGCTTTTCCAGAGAGTATTACAGTAAACACTTCTAGAAATTTTCTACTTCATAAAACACAACTGGGAAAATAACTTCTGTTGAGATTTTAGTCCCACAATTTCCTGCTTCCTCAAAAGTGAAGGAACTCTTAATGGGGCTCAAGTTTAACTGCTTCCATTTATCATTTGAAAGGGGGTTCTCTAAAGCAAGCAAAGATATCTTTAACTTCTTAAATTCATTTCCTGATCTCTTTTCAATGTGAGGATGAGCAATCTTGATAGCAAAAGTCAAAGCTCGTTCCATGTTCATTCTAGCAAACTTTCTATGTGTTAACCCATCTGTCGCTGAAACTATCCTTTGATAATTTCATTTCACTTCACAGCATTTATTCTCAGAGTCCATGAGTGGCTTATGTTTCTCTTGAAGCCATGTCTTCCCCTAAGTTTTAGGCATGTCTCTGAAACGTGTTTCTTGTCCTGTACTGCGTTTTCCAGCTGCCATCCCTACGTCCTGTGGATTCTGGGGATAAAAATGGGTTGGAAGGATTTCTCTCTTCTTGAGTTCCGGCTTCCTAATCTACTTCATCTCCTGTACCTCAACACAAAAGATCTTATATTACTCCTCAATTAGTAATAACAATGGAAACTTGTTTTCATTCAAACAAGGCATTCAGTAGGCAAGCAGATGTTACAAGAGAAATAAAAATCTGTGTGTGTATACTGGCAAAGCTAATGAACTAAAGGTGTTTTTATATCACAACAAATCAAGCAGGTTCAAATGAGATGCTAACACCAGAATCCCATGGATTTTTCCCTGCCTCTATTTGTTCTGTGTGTTCTCTTTATTTTCTTCTGTAAGTAAAGCTTTCCCCAGAGTGACTTGCTAATCTCTTACCTGCCTCTTATTGCCCCATCTTGCATTCATCTGTCACCTGTGACTGTAGATTGTAATCTAATCTGAAGAACATACAGACCTTCCATCAGATACCCAGCACCCCAGTAAAGTATACCTAGCTAGACACAAAGGATGCCACATCAAAGATGCAGATAGTTGCCATGATAAACTATAACCAAAATGCAGTTTTCATTTAGAAAAAAAAATCAGCATTTTTGTAGTCTTCCTGTTCTCTGGACAGTTGCTGCTGAGTGGAGGGAAGAAATTCTTGATTTCCTGGCTGTTTAGCTTCCTGAGGGATTGGACAGTTGGAAATTCCTAATTTCACATCCCCTGACCAGATTACAGAAAACACTGTTGTTTGAATTTGATAGGCTGAATGATATTTTCTTTTCTTTTTAACAGATATTCAAGTATATCAGAAGTGATGCAAAAGGAGCAAGTCACTTTGCCTTCCTATATTACAGTATAATTTTTACCATTTAGTAAACTACACAGGTCTGCAATAGTGCTATGATAGACGTGGTTTTGACAGAGATGAGACAGAAGGGCCCAGAGTGTTTCACTAAGTATGTAAATGTGGGTGAAATGACACAAGTTGTTTTGAAAAGCAACTAAAAGTAGGCTGTTGGACACCAATTAAGTGGCAACTGTTTTCAATGACTTAATGTCAGTTTCAGATAAGGATAGACTGTCGAAGAGGAAAAGAACGACTGAAATAATCAAAGATAAAGGAAAAGTGAAAGACCAAGGACATTTATTTCAATTTTCCTAGTCTACTAAAACATATTCAAATTACTGGAAGCAATTTTCTCTGAAATATTGAGTGGAGTTTTTCTGATTTCCAGTGTGGGCATAATAGTTCACCAAATTGCACAGATAAAGTATGAGATAATAGGGCAGATGAGTGGCTGATGAGAAAATTGGTTACTTAAAGTTGTTCTGCAGAGTTAGGAGAATGCAATTTACCTAACACTGAAGAGTCACTGGCTGCACACACACAAGGGTTGTTTAACAAAACATGCATACAGGATGATCTGTCTTTTCTGTTTTAACTTGAGAGACTTTGAACTACAGCTTTGCTTTTGATGTGTAATTTTGTATATATTAACTGACATTTCTAATGCATTTAATGAAAGCAGGACAACCTGCAACATTATTTCACTAAGGCATTGCATTAGCAAAGCATCTTTGAAATATCTCCAAATTGTAACTTATCTTTAGACAGGAAGACAGCATGGGACAGTCTATAAAACTCATGGATCTAAGGCAAACAAAAACTGTACTTACTCACAGCTTCATAGCTAGAAACATTATTGCTCGAGGCCCCTTGGATAAAACCACTTAATCTCTGTGTATTGTGGATTTTCCATCTTCTATTGGGAAGAGAAGTTTAGATCCCTCTTAACTCCCTCTAGATCTGACAAACCTGTGTTGCAGACAGCAGAATATAATAAAGCAGGGTTGTTTTCTTGCCACAGAGTAGATTTGAGATAACTTTAATAGTAAGCAATGTGCACTTTTTCATTGCTTTCAAGGGTCAGGGTTTCCTCCCACATGCTAGGAGAGTGGTACACTACATTGTTAACAGACCCTTGTGGATTGAATAATATTCTTTCTGTATGGTCAGGAGTCCTCAGAGATGTTTATAAGTCATCCCCAGTTTCAGATGCTAGGGAATAAAAGAGATATCCATTGTATAAGGGACACAAATAGAAGGATAGGCTTAACTTGAGGTAAGGTGAAGAAAATGGTTATAATCAAAAATTTTCCTGGAATGAATTTAAGCTAGGCTAATTAGAGCCTTTTTTTCTGTCATGATTCTATGCTATGATCATTTTTGATAAGTGGAAAATGTATATAATCTAGGCAAGAGAGATTCATCTTTGGAAAGAAATTTAGTGGAAATATATCACTATACTGCCTCAAAAGCTGGATAAATAAGACCTCAAGTGAGAGAAACAGAAAGTATGGGCTGTAGAAAAAGGCTCTGAAGCCTAAGAAGTAGGAAGAATGTGAAAGGAAGAGGCTGCATTCTGACCACAGGAGGAGTCGTCGGAATCTCCCTTTGCACTGTTTCCATGGAGCTTTCCTGGAGAAATGACTGGCAAAAGGCATTTGTTCTCTATCTTTAGACCAAAGCAAAGTCTGTTTTGTTATATAGGCCCATGAAAAAGAAAATCACAGTAAGGACGAGGAAGGTATTTAAAGGGTAGGGGTGATAACTTTTACTGATTCTTTAGATCAATATTTACAGTATACATGAAGACACTGTCAGCCACTGAGGATGCTGGCTGGTGAAGAAATATGAAGTGCCAAAGTAACAAACCATTTAAACCAAGAAGCTTGAGGAATTAAAGGTTTTAATTACTGAGCTATAAGTCTGTACCTTCATCAAAGTCATACACAAAAATTTAAATTTGTCAATGGCCCTATACTAAATACTATCAAGGAGATAAACTGGTCCACAACCCCTCTATACCATCAACTCTACCCCAGCTCAGCCAAACAATGTCTCAAAGCTGTGGTGGAGCATCTCCGTTTACTTGTATGTCAAAGAATTACTTGTGAACCTATAAACTACCTGTTCTCTTGAATAGGGTTCCTGGGAGAATGAAACCAGAATTCATTGGCAGATAGAGTATTATCTTTGTTTTTCCCAGGGTTGAGACTAGTTTTTAACTGCTTATATGTAAAATGCAATATAGGAGAACACTTTCACGATGAAAGACATCATCAGCTCACTGTACCCTCTTCATAAAAACTTTTATATAAAACAAATGATTAAAACCATGATTCCAGAAATGCCAAAATTAATCCTATGAATGATTCATTGGGAGACACCATTGTAACGTGTGGGAGGTGTAACCCACAAAGTATATCAGATGTACCTGTTTGTTGCTGTACCAGTATCATGCAGTGTTTATCACAATTGCTCTGTAGTACAGCTTGAGGTCAGACATGGTGATTCCACCAGAGGTTCTTTTATTGTTGAGAATAGTTTTTGCTATCCTAGGTTGTTTGTTATTCCAGATGAATTTGTAAATTGCCCTTTCTAACTCAGTGAAGAATTGCGTTGGAATTTTGATGGGGATTGCATTGAATCTGTAGATTGCTTTCGGCAAGATGGGTATTTTTACTATATTAATCCTGCTAATCCATGAGCATGGGAAATCTTTCCATCCTATGAGATCTTTTTTGATTTCTTTCTTCAGATATTTGAAGTTCTTATCATACAGATCTTTTACTTCCTTAATTAGAGTCACACCAAGATATTTTATATTATTTGTGACTATTTTGAAGGGTGTTGTTTCCCTAATTTCTTTCTCAACCTGTTTATCCTTTGTGTAGAGAAAGGCCACTGATTTGTTAGAGTTAATTTTATATCCAGCTACTTTGCTGAAATCGTTTATCAGGATTAGGAGTTCTCTGGTGGAATTTTTGGGGTCACTTATATATACTATCATATCATCTGCAAATAGTGATATTTTGACTTCTTCCTTTCCATCTTTCTTTACATCCATTCTCAGATCCAGCAGTTCATTCTATCTCTAGGTGCTATTGTGGAAGACCTTAGGTGGTTTCCTTATCTCCTTTAAAACCAAATTTTCAATTTTATAAGCCCACCTTTGTAAGGGAAATACTACCCAACTGAACAATTTATTATGTTAATTCTTCATTTCAATTTTCTTTTAATATCAAGTTCAGTCTCTTTAACTGGGCACCCCTAGACTTACTGTGCCTTGGACTTTTACAATTCAGCTCATCATGTCTCCATTTTACTTCAGTGAACAGTAATTTCCCTAGTACTGAAGCTGTTCTGCCTCTGAATATCTTTCTAATTTGTTCTGGGAATAGATTAAGGCTGGATTCTAACTGAACTACTTCCTCTATCCTGTTGCTAAATTTTAGCTACAAATCATCACATGGTTGATATAACACTTTCCTTTTTGAAACATATTCCACCCCACTAAAGTACAGGACATATTTACACACCAACTACTTATAAATAGATTCATTTTCAGTAAAATTCTTGTGTGTGTGTGTGTGTGTGTGTGTGTGTGTGTGTGTGTGTTTGTGTGTATGTACAAGCGATGTAACCTAGGGTATTGTATATTCTAGGAAACTCTCTATTTATATCCACTGAACTTTGATGCAATTCTATGGACTTATGGAAACAATTTAGGCATCTATATGTATTGAATGAAGGAAATTTTTTTTACCAGTTTTCAAGTGGAATTCAGTATTTCCATTAGATTTGAATGTAACAACCACAGTAGTAACAAAAAAGTGATGCATTGCTACAAAAATCTAAGCAAAATATTTTTATTTTATGTTATAATTTAAATGGCACTTCTAAATTCAGACTTTTCATTCTCATTTTCCTATTTTAACTAATGAATGTTGAGTTTGTTACCATATATAAATAAAAAAGTCAAGCTAATTCTAGAACAAAGAATCCTTCTAATTCTGTTTTGTTGATGGCTTGTCTCTAGGCACTCATACAGAGGTGTTTGCTGGGCTTTTTGTTTTTCTGCCCATTTTTGCGTCTCTATTTCTCTTTCTTTTTTTTAAATATTTTTTTATTACGTATTTTCCTCAATTACATTTCCAATGCTATCCCAAAAGTACCCCCCCCCACTTCCCTACCGACCCATTTCCAGTCTTTTCACCCTGGCATTCCCCTGTACTGGGGCATATAAAGTTTGCAAGTCCAATGGGACTATCTTTCCAGTGATGGCCGACTAGTCCATCTTTTGATACATATGCAGCTAAAGTCAAGAGCTCAGGGGTACTGGTTAGTTCATAATGTTGTTCCACCTATAGGGTTGCAGATCCCGTTAGCTCCTTAGGTACTTTCTCTAGCTCCTCCATTGGGAGCCCTGTGGTCCATCCAATAGCTGACTGTGAGCATCCTCTTCTGTGTTTGTTAGGCCCCGGCTTAGTTTCTCAAGAGACAGCTATATCTGGGTCCTTTCAGCAAAATCTTGCTTGTGTATGCAATGGTGTCAGAGTTTGGAAGCTGATTATGGGATGGATCCCTGGATATGGCAGTCTTTGGAGGGTCCATCCTTTCGTCACAGCTCCAAACTTTGTCTCTGTAACTACTTCCATGGGTGTTTTGTTCCCAATTCTAAGGAGGTGCACAGTGTCCATACTTTGGTCTTCATTCTTCTTGAGTTTCATGCGTTTAGAAAAATTGTATCTTATATCTTGGGTATCCTAAGTTTTGGGCTAATATCCACTTATCAGTGAATACATATTGTGTGAGTTCCTTTGTGATTGTGTTACCTCGCTCAGGATGATGCCCTCCAGGTCCATGCATTTGCCTAGGAATTTCATAAATTCATTCTTTTTAATAGTTGAGTAGTACTCCATTGTGTAAATGTACCACATTTTCTGTATCCATTCCTCTGTTGAGGGCTATCTGGGTTCTTTCCAGCTTCTGACTATTATAAATAAGGCTGCTAAGAACATAGTGGAGCATGTGTCCTTCTTACCGGTTGGGACATCTTCTGGATACATGCCCAGGAGAGGTATTTCTGGATCCTCCGGTAGTACTATGTCCAATTTTCTGAGGTATCGCCAGACTGATTTCCAGAGTGGTTGTACAAGGTTTAGGAGTTCCCTGGTGAAATTTTTAGGGTCACTTATATATACTATCATATCATCTGCAAAAAGTGATATTTTGACTTTATCTTTTTCAATTTGTATCCCCTTGATCTCCTTTTGTTGTTGGATTGCTCTGGTTAGGACTTCAAGTACAATGTTGAATAGGTGTGGAAAGAGTGGACAGCCTGGTCTAGTTCCTGATTTTAGTGGGATTGCTTCAAGATTCTCACCATTTACTTTGATGTTGGCTACTGGTTTGCTGTAGATTGCTTTTATCATGTTTAGGTATGGGCCTTGAATTCCTGATCTTTCCAAGACTTTTATCATGAATGGGTGTTGGATCTTGTCAATTGCTTTCTCCGCATCTAAGGAGATGATCATGTGGTTTTTGTCTTTGAGTTTGTTTATATAATGGATTACGTTGATGAATTTCCGTATATGAAACCATCCCTGCATCCCTGGAATAAAACCTACTTGGTAAGGATGTATGATTGCTTTAATGTGTTCTTGGATTCGGTTAGAGAGAATTTTATTGAGGATTTTTTTCATCTATATTCATAAGGGAAATTGGTCTGAAGTTCTCTATCTTTGTTGGATCTTTCTGTGTTTTAGGTATCCGAGTAATTGTGGCTTCATAGAATGAGTTGTGTAGAGTTCCCTCTACTTCTATTTTGTGGAATAGTTTGTGCAGAACTGGAATTAGATCTTCTTTGAAGGTCTGGTAGAACTCTGCACTAAACCCATGGGCTTAGTCCTGGGCTGTTTTTTTGCTGGGAGACTATTAATGACTGCTTCTATTTCTTTTGGGGATATGGGACTGTTTAGATCATTAACTTGATTCTGATTTAACTTTGGTACCTGGTATCTGTCTAGAAATTTGTCAATTTCGTCCAGGTTTTCCAGTTTTGTTGAGTATAGCCTTTTGTAGAAGGATCTGGTGGTGTTTTGGATTTCTTCAGGATCTGTTTTTATGTCTCCTTTTTCATTTCTGATTTTGTTAACTAGGATGTTGTCCCTGTGCCCTCTGGTGAGTCTAGCTAAGGGTTTATCTATCTTGTTGATTTTCTCAAAGAACCAACTCAGCGTTTGGTTAATTCTTTAAATAGTTCTTGTTTCCACTTGGTTGATTTCACCCCTGAGTTTGATTATTTCCTGCCGTCTACTCCTCTTGGGTGAATTTTCTTCCTTTTTTTCTAGAGCTTTTAGATGTGTTGTCAAGCTGCTAGTGTGTGCTCTCTCCAGTTTCTTCTTGAAGGCACTTAGAGCTATGAGTTTCCCTCTTAGACATGCTTTCATTGTGTCCCATAGGTTTGGATATGTTGTGGCTTCATTTTCATTAAACTCTAAAAAGTCTTTAATTTCTTTCTTTATTCCTTCCTTGACCAAGGTATCATTGAGAAGAGTGTTGGTCAGTTTCCACGTGAATGTTGGCTTTCCATTATTTATGTTGTTATTGAAGATCAGCCTTAGTCCATGGTGGTATGATAGGATGCATGGGACAATTTCAATATTTTTGTATCGGTTGAGGCCTGTTTTGTGACCAAGTATATGGTCAATTTTGGAGAAAGTCCCGTGAGGTGCTGAGAAGAAGGTATATCCTTTTGTTTTAGGATAAAATGTTCTGTAGATATCTGTTAAGTCCATTTGTTTCATAACTTCTGTTAGTTTCACTGTTTCCCTGTTTATTTTCTGTTTCCACGATCTTTCCATTGATGAAAGTGGTGTGTTGAAGTCTCCCACTATTATTGCGTGAGGTGCAAGTGTGCTTTGAGCTTTACTAACTTGTCTTTAATGATGTAGCTGCACTTGCATTTGGGGCATAGATATTCAGAATTGAGAGTTCCTCTTGGAGGATTTTACCTTTGATGAGTATGAAGTGTCCCTCCTTGTCTTTTTTGATAACTTTGGGTTGGAAGTCGATTTTATTCGATATTAGAATGGCTACTCCAGCTTGTTTCTTCAGACCATTTGCTTTGAAAATTGTTTTCCAGCCTTTCACTCTTAGGTAGTGTCTGTCTTTTTCCCTGAGAGGGGTTTCCTGTAAGCAGCAGAATGTTGGGTCCTGTTTGTGTAGCCAGTCTTTTAGTCTATGTCTTTTTATTGGGGAATTGAGTCCATTGATATTAAGAGATATTAAGGAAAAGTAATTTTTGCTTCCTTTTATTTTTGTTGTTAGAGTTGGCATTCTGTTCTTGTGGCTGTCTTCTTTTTGGTTTGTTGAGGCATTACTTTCTTATTTTTCTAGGGTGTAATTTCTGTCCTTGGTATTGTTTTTTTTCTGTTATTATCTTTTGAAGGGCTGGATTCGTGGAAAGATAATGTGTGAATTTGGTTTTGTCGTGGAATACTTTGGTTTCTCCATCTATGGTAATTGAGAGTTTGGCCGGGTATAGTAGCCTGGGCTGGCATTTGTGTTCTCTTAGTGTCTGTATAACATCTGTCCAGGCTCTTCTGGCTTTCATAATCTCTGGTGAAAAGTCTGGTGTAATTCTGATAGGCCTGCCTTTATATGTTACTTGACCTTTCTCCCTTAATGCTTTTAATATTCTATCTTTATTTAGTGCATTTGTTGTTCTGATTATGATGTGTTGTGAGGAATTTCTTTTCTGGTCCAGTCTATTTGGGGTTCTGTAGGCTTCTTATATGTTCATGGGCATGTCATTCTTTAGGTTTGGGAAGTTTTCTTTTATAATTTTGTTGAAGATAGTTGCTGGCCCTTTAAGTTTAATATCTTCATTCTCATCAACTCCTATTATACGTATTTTGGTCTTTTCATTGTGTCCTGGATTTCCTGGATGTTTTGAGTTAGGATCCTTTTGCGTTTTGCATTTTCTTTGATTGTTGTGCAGATATTCTCTATGGAATCTTCTGCACCTGAGATTCTCTCTTCCATCTCTTGTATTCTGTTGCTGATGCTCATATCTATGGTTCCAGATTTCTTTCCTAGGGTTTCTATCTCCAGCATTGCCTCACTTTGGGTTTTCTTTTTTGTGTCTACTTCCCTTTTTAGGTCTAGTATGGTTTTGTTCATTTCCATCACCTGTTTGGATGTCTTTTCCTGTTTTTCTTTAAGGACCTCTACCTGTTTGGTTGTGTTTTCCTGTTTTTCTTTAAGGACTTGTAACTCTTTAGCAGTGTTCTCCTGTATTTCTTTAAGTGAGTTATTAAAGTCCTTCTTGATGTCCTCTACCATCATCATGAGATATACTTTTAAATCCTGGTCCAGCTTTTCGGTTGTGTTCGGCTTCCCAGGACTAGGTGGGGTGGGAGTGCTGCATTCTGATGATGGTGAATGGTCTCGATTTCTGTTAGTAGGATTTTTACGTTTGCCTTTCGACATCTGGTAATCTCTGGCACTAGTTGTTATAGTTGTCTTTAGTTAGAGCTTGTTCCTCAGGTGATTATGTTAGCCTCTATAAGCAGACCTCGGAGACTAGTCTCTCCTTAGTTTCAGTGGTCAGAGTACTCTGTGCAGGCAAGTTCTTCTCTTGCAGGGAAGGTGCCCAGATATCTGGTGTTCCAACCTGCCTCCTGGCAGAAGTTGTGTTCTACTCACCAGAGGTCTTAGGATCCCGTAGGGGATCTTGTGGAACTCCAGTGCTGCAGCGGACTGGAAGCTCTATTTCTCTTTCTTAACTCCCTGATTCAGTTCTTTTATTTTTAAAATTTATTTTTATTTTTCATTTTGTAGTTGTCTAGTTCTCTGAATATTTCATACCATGTACTCTGATCATATTCATCTTTCCTTCCCAATCTCTTCCCAGATCTACCACCCTTTCAGTACACACTCAACATATTTCCAATTTTTAAAAACCAGTTAAGTAAAGTTTGTATCTGCCATGTACTATTGTATGAGTGATCTTCCATTCAAGCGTGCAGGACCCATCTGGGGCCACACACTTAAAACAATAGATTCTCCCTCTCCCAGTAGTTATTAGTTGTCAACAGCTTCCCAGCTGTTCACCTCCCCTCTCCAGCTTGGGATTTTCCTCTGACTTGAACTTGCACAGGTCTTACACACATTGTCACAGTACTTTAAGTTCAAATATACAACTGTTCATACAGTTAGAAAATGCTGACTTATTGTAGTCATTTGTCACCTATAGCCCTTACAATCATTCTTACCCCTCTTCTCAATAATCTCTTAGTCTTAGGGGGGATATATGGTATAGATGTCCCTTCTAGAACTGAACATTCATTATTTTCTTATTTCCTGCACCTTCACCAATTATGGATCTCTGTGTTAATTGCCATCTACTGAAAAATAAAAGCATATCTGACAGGGGTTAAGGGATGCATTATGGGTATAATAATTATAAGTCATTAGCAGTTGGCTTAACACTGTTAATTTAGCAGAACAATGCTCACAGGCTAGTCTGTCTAGCCTTTGGTCCTGATAATGGTGACAGATATGAGTTTCATCTTGGGAACTGGGCATAACCCTAATTGGAAAGTGGATGATTACTCTTATGATATCCATTCCTATTTGGCACCAATAAGCATGCAGTAGCAGGCCAGGGGCCATGATAGCTCACCCACCTGTGAAGCCTGATTCAGTTTATATCTTTTCTTTCTTCTAGCTTGGAATCTAGAAGACTCCCTATTTGCTTGGAGGTAAGGTAGTTTTAAAACTTTTTATGCGGATGCTCTGTGCCCTCTCTCTCCAGAGTCGCTTCTCAAATTGTTCCCCAGTGCCAACTTTGCCATTTCCTGATTCAACACATTTTCCTTTGCAGTGTTTTCATACAAGCCAGCTGTCTACTTGACCTCCACACCAGTAATTTTAGCATCCTTTTCCTAGTTTTTGGCCTCTTGAAAGTGACTGGCCAAGCTGGGCCGTGGTGGCACACACCTTTAATCCCAGCACTTGGGAGGCAGAGGCAGGCAGATTTCTGGTTCCAGGCCAGCCTGGTCTACAAAGTGAGTTCCAAGACAGCCAGAGACCCTGTCTCGAAAAAATAAAAAAAAATAAATAAATAAAAGAAAGAAAGAAAGAAAAAAAAAGAAAGAAAGTGACTCTCCAAGTGTCAATCTAGCATTCACAGATCCAACTTGCAACATTTCAAGGTTGGGCAAAGCAAGCAAGTGTGCCCAATGATTGTCATTGTTACTGGGCTTTTTTGTGTGTTGCTTATTTGTTTCTTGAGGCAGAATTTCAACACTCCCGCATGCTTTTTGAAGCAAGTATCCTCAAGTACTCCAGGAAAGCAGGCCCTGTAGCCCTGTCATCAATGAGTACAAAGGCAACCACTCTCCCTGCTAATGCTCTCCTTATCATGGCCATTGGTTAAATTTCTTCTATGCGCAGCTTCAGAATAAACAATTCCGCCCATTTCTTTCCAATTCGTTTTATTATTATTCACTTTTTTTTTTCTTGAGAAGTCAAACAATCTATCTCCACTTGACACTTATTCTGTCAATGCCAGGTTCTTTGTCAAACACTTAGAATCTCACATTATTTTCATAATTAATACTTATTAGGTCTTTATTGTTATTATTAATTATTTGATTTGAGAGGGCCCAGCTTATGGGAAAGAATGCCACACCCTGGGAACTGGTTCTAGACAGTCTAAGAAAGCAGGCTGAGCAAGTCACAGGCATGGGCAACAAGTCAGTAAGTAGCATTCCTTTATGGACTCTGCTTTAGTTCCTGCTTGACTTCCTACCCTACTTCAAAATTCATGATGAGCCATGACCTTAACCTAAAATAAACCCCTTCATCCTGAAGTTGCTTATGGTCATGGTGCTTTGTTATACCAATAAAAACCAAACTAAGGCAGCAGTTCAAAATTATAATCTCAGCACTTTGAAGCCTAAACAGGCAGGAGGACTACCACAATTTCAAATTTACCCTGGGCTACACAGTTAATTTTAGGCCAGTTTAGGCTGCAGAATGAGATCATGCCTTAAAATAAATAAACAGAACAAACAAACAACCCACAATACTACAACCATTCCAATGCGGGAAAACCCTTCCCCCAAAAGAAGTGAACAGTAAAGCTCGGCATAGTAACGCAGGCCTCTGATTCTCAGGAGGCAGAGACAGATCTGTCTCTGTAAGTTCCAGGCCAGACCTGGCTACATAGTGAGGCCCTGTCTCAAAAAAGGGGTGGGGTGGAGGTAGGGGACAGAAAATGGCATGAATCATGTTGAGTTGAACAAAGCTGATGAAAAAGCACTAGGCTACAGAAAAGATTACATATAATGAGTCTTCTTTGGGAGAGCCTTCTATTGTGATGCACTGATGCTTGTGTAAGCACTCGTGAGTGTGCAGACACACAAGACAAACTACATCCCTATGCTGCTCTCCTATCTCAAGATACAGGACCTGAGACAAAGCAAATTGATTTTCCCAAGGGTAAAAAAAACATAACAAGAAGGATTCTATTTAGTAATTTCTTCTCATGTTACTAGTCAGGGTTCAATTAGACATAGATGACAATAAATGGTGGGAAGTTGAGTAACTCCTAAAACTCCAAACAAGAAGTTCAACTCAAGATTCTCCAGCTTTGACTATAAGCAGTCAACAACTTGAAGACAACACTACAACTGGCAAAGAACAGGAATGAATGAGATGGGCACAAACTATCCATTCCTCTTTCCTCCTCAATGGCATTCTTTCAAACATAACACAGGTAGGTAGGTCCTTAGTGCCACAAAAATCATCACTAGTTGCTTTCAAGTAACTAAGTCTGTGTATTACCATCAACTGTCCTAGAGAGCCTTGATAATTGAGGATCATTTATATCAGGAGCCCACACATCTTTATCACATTGAGGGAACACTCCAGATCTGTCATAGTTCCATGTCCGGTCTCTGGAACTCAGTCAATCTAGAACTGGATCTGGAACCTAGTTTCTAAAATGTACTCTGTGTCTATTAGTTCTCAGCTTTTAAAAATGTTTCTTTGCACAACTGTATTTGGAAGTATTGTATACTCTAAAGTTGAAGTTTTCTTGTACCTTTCCAAAGTGAAATTATTTGAAACCCTCCCTCCCCATATATAAAAAATATATATCCTTTTAGCATCATTTGACCGAAGTTTAAAGCAACCTGGTTGGCCTCCATGCATCCAATGGCATCTTCCAAGAGTGAAAATTCCTTGCAGACATAGCCATAGTCGTAACCTGTGTTATACTCCTTCAACTGCAACTCCTTTACAGGTATGCCATCAGAAGTTCGAAAGGCATTAAGAATCTCTTCTTTTGTAGTATTTCCTGGGACCCCATTTAATTGAATAAGCCTGTTAGGTTTTTCCTCACTTGGGCCAGCCCTATAATCTTGATCCTGAAGGTCTTGTTGGGCATCTCTGGCCATTTTGCCCTGAGAAAATGACTTGCTCTGGCCATAGCCAAAAATATGGCTTCCTGGCAACCTGTGATCCACATCACAGTATTCAATGCTTCTGTAATCAGTGTCTTGTTGGCCAAGAAAGTCCAAATCTCCTTCTTTAAACAGACCAGCATCTGAACTCTGTTGTTTGCCTCCATAAAGCTTTGGCTTATCTTGTTCTTGAACTGGACTTTGGCTGTTTTGAAAGTCTGATTGAGATTCATGTTCAAAAGTTCCACTTTGTGTTTCTCCTTCTCTTGTTTCTGAATGGTCAAATTCTCCCTTCTGAACACCAAAAGCAGGTCTTTCCACTGCATGGCCATGTATGGATTCTTCTCTCTTGTTTATATTCATACCAGAATGTTCTCTCTCTTGTGAAGAAGGCTGAATGTAATACAAAACTTTTGGATCCATAGGAGGCATCTCCCTTTTTCTAAATTCCATACAAGGTCCTACCTCTCTGCCCTGAAAATCTTGGTAAGTCCTAGTACGATGTCTACCTCTGAAATCCGAATGTGGTGTATCCCTGTTCCTAAAGTCTAGATCAGTAGTAGATGAATCTCGGCTTCTATAGTCCACCTGTGTTCCATCTTTATCCCTGAAGTCCAAATCAGATACATCTCTGTTCCTAAAATCAGAATGAGACTGATCTCTGGATCTAAAATCCAAATCTGATAAATCTCTTCCCCTAAAATCGGAATGGGATCCCTCTTGGCCTCTAAAATCTAAATCATAAGTGCCCCATCCCCTAAAGTCAGTTGGAGGAACATCTCTACTTCTGAAGTCAACAGTATGAGAATCCCTGTCTATAATTTATATGCGGTGGCTCCCTACCTCTATAATCCATAGGAGTACCATCTCCACCCCTGTAGTCCATAGGTGGTCCTCCTCTATCCTGAAAATCCCCAGAATGTATGTCCCTGTTCCTGAAGTCCAACTGTGCTGAATCTCTACTCTGGAAATCTGAAGATGAAAAATCTCCCCCTCTGAAATTGTGTCCAGGTCCCTCCCCTCCTTGATAGTCACGATGTGGTCCATCTCTAGCTCCATAGCTGAAAGAATGCTCCTCTGCATTTGCAAAGGGAGGTCCTGAATGCCCCTGGAAATCAAAGGGAAGTGAATCTCTGCCAGGAAAGTTGCCAGAGTGTCTCTCTTGAGCATGACTCTTAAGGGGAGGAGGAGGATAATCCCTGTTCCACCCAGGAGCAAACCTTTCTTCTTGGCTCCCACTGTAGAAACAAAGACAGGGTTATTCATATTGTCCAGAGAGTTTGAAATCTACACACCAGCATATTCTTCTCTAATCACAGCATATTCTTCTGTAAACATATTTTGGGGGGCAGAGTTCTGCAACAGGTTCCTAGATTGAAAAGATCCTGTTCTGTTAGCAGATCGAGAATCCCCCCCCACCCCCATCTCTTTCTATGTCAAGAAAGCTTCAATAACTAGATCTTTTTCCTACCAAACTCTAGCACGGTGGTACCAAAGAAGCATAGCCGCCACGGCCCGCTCCTTCCCCCCCTCAGTGGCTGCCACGGACCCAGCGTCCGGGAGACCGCAGAACCTCATATTTTGAAAATGGAATTCAGTGTTCTTTAATTTTACTGTTGATTACCATAAAGCACCCATCCTCTAGTAGAGTAGCAAATTAATAACAGTGAAATGTATGGAGAGTGAGTCAGCAAGTAACTAAGTCATTTTAATCCATGAAGCTCAACAGATTCATTTACCAGATGTTAGCCAGCAAACCCCAAGGCCATTGCATATTTTTCAAAGGGTTTAAAAGGTAAGTAAGAAGCTTAAGCGAGATGAAACATTTTCAGAATAGATAATCATTATGAAAACAGGCATCCCTGAGAGGCATTTTAAGAATGACTTAAATAATTACCCTAGTTTGATATATCATCTAGACCCACAATATTTGTCATAAGATAGTTGAATAACACTTGCATTTAAAGTGAAACATAATTCTGGAGCCACGTTTAGTGGTGCATAATTGTAATCCCAGTACATGAGATAGCATAAATTTAAACAGGAGGATCTTAAGTCTGAGTGTAGCCTGGACCACATAGTAAGATCCTGTTAAACAAACAAATAAATAAATGACACATGAAAGAACTCAACAACAAGGACGATCGCCGGGTTAATTGGTTTGCCTTTCTCAAACTTGAAATGTTACAAGTGACTCTGCAGACCTCATTCCATTCAACTTTGCCATGAAGGTGCATCTTCCAGAGTAAACTAAAATCTCACAACCGCTGATTGTGTTTCCAGCTGGTCATGGTACTTAATTAATTGCCTATAAATATTTGTTGTAAAAATTAATAAATATTCTCTTCAAAGAGCTTTATTTCAGTTGAATTCTATTATATGACATTGCAACCTCTATTATTTAAGGAAGAGTCCTCAGATTATTCTATCTGGAGATTTGGAATTAAAATGCTTCTTTACATTTGTCTTAGTAGAGACAGAGGTGGTATTGGCCTGAAGTGACCAGGCAGTGTCTATAATTTGCTACCTCAAAAGGGTTGCCACAGCTAGAGAAATAGCTTTCTTAGGATATTTGGAGTGGAACGCATCAGTTGTCTGTCAGCAGACAAACTTTTCACTAAGAGGATAAACTCCTCAGTTCTGCAGGTGGTCTATGTACACAATGTCTACTGCTACTCCTTGTATCACCAGATGTAACTATTTCAGAATGAGTCCACTTGCATTTGGAAACAGTTATAGTAGAACTTAAAGATCCCTGCTTCTGGCGGATAGAAAAGAACCTTGGTAGAGAAGAATTCTACTAATGTTGTAGTCTTGAGACCCCCTCCTGCATGTATTGTTTGATTCTGATCAACATCAGAGACATCTTTGCCTCCTCCCTATTGGGAGGAAACTTGTCCACAGACTAGAAGCTCAGGTTGTTTCCTCCAAACATGAGCAGGACCCAACACATGGTCAAAGTTCCTGTAATTAGATGGCAAGTTGATCCAATTCTAGATTAAATTAGTAAGTTCTTTTGACTCCCATTCATATCCCAATCATTATTATTTTGACCTCCACCATAATCTTTTAATTTTATTTCTTCAATGATTTGAATCTACCAGGGAAGGACATCATTCCATAGAAGCAATTGGGATTCTGTAAGAGTTTGCCAGCAGTACTGGTGATAAGTATTTAAGCAAAAACATCTCTTCAATTCTTGTTTTGTAGAATGGTTTGCTTCTGAGATCCATGTGTTCTATCTGCTCAGGCCTTTAATTCTAACTCTGAGTCAGGAGAGTTATCCACGATGACTTGAGTATGACAGTATTCTTCCATTCTCCAATTTTTTTGAAATGTTCAGAGCAGTTGTCCTTAGTATTTATCAGTCTGTAAGTGCTCTTTTCTCCCTCAGATTCTGACTCTGTATCAAGGACCACATAAATATCAGGCAGCTGATTTCTTAAAGAAGCTCATGTTCTCTTCAGTCCATTTGTACTTGGGATGTTCTTGTACATCACAAGATATTTTACCCACAGAACAAATGATTTCATAAGTAGTTAATGACCTTTTAGGAAAACTTGCCCTGGTAATTTCACAGTCTGAGTTTCCCTTGTGTTCACCGAATTCCCAGGTTAATCATGGTGCACTTTTCAGACATCCGTGACACCAACTTGGAATTCTGACTCAGTCTTCATGATTGGCCATTTTTAACCTGAAACTATTTATACCAGTATGGGATGTAGGATTGAATTAATGTTGTAAGTGAAAAATGCATGTTTTATGATTAACTTGCCTTGATAGAAGGTTTCAAAATCAATTGCATATTTTCCCATCGCTCATCTTCTTCCTGCTTTTAGTCCTCACCTCCTTTTTTTTGTTGTTTTTGGCATTTTCTATACTAAGTTGGAGCTGAAGCAAGCTGTTTGGTTATTGTTCTCATTGATAACTTACATCCTCTTTTCCGGTCAGCTCTATCTCAAAGAACATCACAAGGTTAGAGAGATAACCTCTGCCTAATGTGGGAACAAAACAAGACTATTTCTGACGGAGAAGTTGCTGTGTTTATTTCCAGAATGCCTCCCTATATCTTAAAAGATGAAATAGGGATTTTTTTTTTAAAAGAGAAAGTTAAATTTTTGTTGCTATACTTGTATTTATCAAGATGAAATTTCCTAGTTTTCTTAATGATTCCCAGATCTCTGCAGCTTTTATTTGTCAGTCACCAAAATGCCACTGTTGATTTCCTGCGTATTTTTCAGATTGGAATTATGTCATGAGGCTTTGCATTGTCAGGTAGCCTTTGGTAGTGTTCCTTCTAGGAGGAATCAAGGGGTCGTCACTCTAGTGAAAGGGATAAAAGTTCTCATAAGGATAGGGGAGTATGGGTTATTATAAAGTGAAAGCAGCACTTTGTGGTTCTAGGTGGCTTAGAACTCATACAATTAGAGAAAAACCACTTAATGCATGGAGAGTGTCCACTGCAGTTCAGTAGGGGATAGACAATGTCCATGTGAAGGCACACCTCAAAGGGAATAAAATGGTTTGTGCTTCAGGCATTATTAGTGATCATGGACTGCATATGTAGACTCTGCTTTCCCTGGAAAGATGTACCATCAAAGATGATACATACATATATGTATATCTATGTATATATATATATATATAATACCTATATGTACATACACATGTACACATGCATACACATACACACATATACATATCTTTTATGTAAGTTAATAGATGGAAAACAAAGGAAGTCATAAATCAAGGCATTTTCCAAATACAGTGGTAAAGACCAAAAGTTGGGAGGTTAGAGGAAAGCAGGGAGTCCCCATTATAGTTTCAGATACCATCTATGATAACCTTAGTTTAGGGCTGTTATAAGCTTGTAGATTGCTAAAAATACATTTCAAAGGTTTTAACTGATAGGAAAAAAAATATTACGTCAGACAGAGAGGTGGGAAATGGAGGCCACAGAGGGAAACAAACAAACAAACAAAATGGACCAAGGTAATTTTGCTATCACAGTCTGCAATTTTCTAAGTTTCCACAATTCTGAGGTGCAGCCTAGTAGAATCTTTCACACAGAGTTGATCCATCTTCAGTTCTGGGAACTTAAACTCTGAGTTCCTAATTTGCTTCCTTCCTAGAACTCACAGGCAGTAGTACCACAAAGGTCCAGCCACTGTGTTTCTTTTGACCCAAAACCATTGAAGCAAACTAACTGAGACACATGCAATCGGATTTGTGTCAGAGTATACTATTTCTTTAAAATTTGTAGTTCCCATAGCCAGCTAGTGATTGGGACACTGACTTGGTTTTATAGATTGGATATAATGGCCCGACATTAAACCTCACAAAACCACAATGGTGGGTGATGGAAAGTCAAGAACCCAGTCTAACCTATGAACATGTTACCCTCCACTCTGCGTTGACTTCAAAAGCCTACCTGCCCCAACAGGTAGCTGAGCTTGGTATCCGCCATCCCCTGAAGAGTACTTAAGCTAAATTCCAGCCAAGAGAACTTTGTTTCTATGCTACTCTTGATTTAGTTCATCTTCATTGTTAACTTGCTTGGATTTAGAAGCACATTGAAGACAGAGTATGTTTGTGGTGGAGTTTTACTGTGATCACTGAGAATTAAACCCTCCTTTGGTATGGGCAGCAATATTTGAAGTGCTAGAGCCAGGACTGCATAAAATAGTGGTTTTTGACCTTCCTGATGCTGTGAACTGTTAATACAGTTCCTCATAGTATGGTGAGTCTGAACCATAAAATAATTTTCTTGGTAATTCATAAATATAATTTTGCTATGTTGTGAATTATAATGTAAATATTTGCATTTTTTCTATTGTCTTAGATGAATTTGACCCCCAATGGCATTGAAACCCAAAGATTGAGAACTTTTGCCATGAAAGGCTAGAAAGAATCAATAGCATTCTGTGATGTGGCCTACATTCTCATCTGCCAAGATCTGAGCTGTCTCTACAGCACATAAACTCTGCCATCATGTATGCAATGAGATTTGTGAATGACTGATGAAGCACTTTTAACCTCTGAAGCACAATAACCTGGTCTTCCTTAAGTTGCCTCTGTCAGGTACCTGGCCACAGTCATGAAAAAACGTACGCAGCATAGCGCCTTGCTCAAACCAGATTCAGAGTCTTTCACTCTGCTGAGGTCTGAACCACTCACCAGGACTCAGCAAAAAAACACAAAATCGGTTAATCTCTCAGGCTTTGTTCTTCTTGGGGCGCATAACCTAGAAAGACACAGGAAGAAGTTCATATTTACTGACAGTTTAAAACAAAAGAGAGAGAGAGAGAGAGAGAGAGAGAGAGAGAGAGAGAGAGAGAGAGGGAGGGAGGGAGGGAGGGAGGGAGGGAGGGAGGGAGGAAGGAAGGAAGGAAGGAAGGAAGGAAGGAAGGAAGGAAGGAAGGGAAAGATTTCAACTGAAGCTTTGGTTTATTTAAAATTTTTGCTAATTTAAATACGCCTTTATGTATGCAGATAGATGTATTTCTTCATTTTCTTTTTTTAAAAAAATACTTTTTATTAGTTTTTTCCTCAATTACATTTCCAATGCTATCCCAAAAGTCCCCCATACCCTCTCCCCACCCCCACTCACCTACCCACCCACTCCCACTTTTTGGCCCTGGCGTTCCCCTGTACTGGGGCATATAAAGTTTGCATGTCCAATGGGCCTCTCTTTCTAGTGATGGCCGATTAGGCTATCTTTTGATCAATATGCAGATAGAGTAAAGAGCTCCGGGGTACTGGTTAGTTCATAATGTTGTTGCACCTATAGGGTTGCAGATCCCTTTAGCTCCTTGGATACTTTCTCTAGGTTCTCCACTGGGGGCCCTGTGATCCATCCAATATCTGACTGTGAGCATCCACTTATGTGTTTGCTAGGCCCCGGCATAGTCTCACAAGAGACAGCTATATCAGGGTCCTTTCAGCAAACTCTTGCTAGTGAATGCAATGGTGTCATCGTTTGGAGGCTGTTTATGGGATGGATTCCTGGATATGGCAGTCTCTAGATGGTCCATCCTTTTGTCTCAGCTCCAAACTTTGTCTCTGTAACTCCTTCCATGGGTATTTTGTTCCCAATTCTAAGAAAGGGCAAAGTGTCCAAACTTTGGTCTTTGTTCTTCTTGAGTTTCATGTGTTTTGCAAATTGTATCTTATATCTCACATATACTAAGTTTCTGGGCTAATATCTACTTATCAGTGAGTACATATCATTTGAGTTCTTTTGTGATTGTGTTACCTCACTCAGGATGATGCACTCCAGGTCCATCCATTTGCCTAGGAATTTCATAAATTCATTCTTTTTAATAGCTGAGTAGTACTCCGTTGTGTAAATGTGCCACATTTTTTTGTATCCATTCCTCTGTTGAGTGTTACTTTTTACCCTGTTTTCATAATTGTAAAAGTATATGCATGTGTGTGTGTTTGTATCTTTCTGAGTGTGTCTATGTGTGTGTCTGTTTGTACATCTGTGTCCATGTGTGCCATGGCATATGTGTGGAGACCAAAGGACTACTTTGTAGAATTAGTTCTCTCCCTGCACTTTCATGTGGGCTCTGAGATTAAACCCAGATTTCTAGGAAAGTTCCATTTCCTGCTGAGACAGCACATCAGCCACAGATTCTTTTCTTTCTTTTTTTTGGTTTTTCCAGACAGGGTTCCTCTGTATAGCCCTGGCTGTCCTGGAACTCACTTTGTAGACCAGGCTGGCCTTGAACTCAGAAATCCGCCTGGCTCTGCCTCCAGGAGTGCTGGAATTAAAGACATGTGCCACCAGGAAGGGCTGGCACAGATTCTTTTTTTACTCTCTCTTAAAATATAACTTTCACTGTTCACTTTCTTCCTTTTAACTCTTGATTATTGTAATTTATTTCTGTGACCCATTTTTCCACTTTTGTCTTTTACTTATTTTTTCGAAAGCATAAAAATATATCTTTATGGTTTTGGATTGTGTTATTTCTGTCTGTGTCATGTATGTTGTTATTGTTAGATTAGTGGATGTTGCAATCATTACTTGGCTTTTAGTTTATTTATGTATCTGGTTCATTGCTATTTCTTGCCATTTCTGTTGTGTTTCCCTTTCTATACAATTCTGACAGTAAGCACGAGATTTTGAGCATGTTGTGCAGATGTCCTGTAGATGAGTTATACTCTCAGAAGAGCTAAGAGTTAGTGCATCTTGCCAAACACACATTCTTCCTCCACGCAAAATACAAAAACTAAAGATTAAAAAATCTCAGTGACCAAGATATCTGGCACCTTCACTGCCAGAGGAGAGCTGTCTGCCCTGCCCTGGAGGGCTTTGCCTGAGCATCCGGGGGAGCCATCTTGGTTCCCAGGTCCCTCTGTGACTAGTTTGCGCAGGTGAGAGTGTGGACTACAGAAGCTAACAGCTTCTGGAACAGGCCCTGTTTTGGGCCTTCATCTTCTGCCAGGAGGCAGGTCTGAATGACAGATATCTGTGCACCTTCCCTGAAAGAGGAAAACTTGCCTGCAGAGAGTGCTTTAACCACTGAAACTCAGGAGAGAGCTAGTCTCCCAGGTCTGCTGATAGAGGCTAACAGAATCACGAGAGGAACAAGCTCTAACCAGAGACAACTATAACAACTAACTCCAGAGATTACCAGATGGCGAAAGGCAAACGTAAGAATCTTACTAACAGAAACCAAGACCACTCACCATCATCAGAACCGAGCCACTCCCACCTCACCCAGTCCTGGGCACCCCAACACACTCGAAAAGCTAGACCCGGATTTAAAAGCATATCTCATGATGATGGTAGAGGATATCAAGAAGGACTTTAATAACTCACTTAAAGAAATACAGGTGTACACTGCTAAAGAGTTACAAGCCCTTAAAGAAAAGCAGGAAAACACAACCAAATAGGTAGAGGTCCTTAAAGAAAAACAGGAAAACACATCCAAACAGGTGATGGAAATGAACAAAACCATACTAGACCTAAAGAGGGAAGTAGACACAATAAAGAAAACCCAAAGTGAGGTAACACTGGAGATAGAAACCCTAGGAAAGAAATCTGGAACCATAGATATGAGCATCAGCAACAGAATACAAGAGATGGAAGAGAGAATCTCAGGTGCAGAAGATTCCATAGAGAACATCTGCACAACAATCAAAGAAAATGCAAAACGCAAAAGGATCCTAACTCAAAACATCAAGGAAATACAGGACACAATGAGAAGACCAAACCTACAGATAGTAGGAGTAGATGAGAATGAAGATTTTCAACTTAAAGGGCCAGTAAATATCTTCAACAAAATTATAGAAGAAAACTTCCCAAACCCAAAGAAAGAGATGCCCATGAACATACAAGAAGCCTACAGAACTCCAAATAGACTGGACCAGAAAAGAAATTTCTCCCGACACATAATAATCAGAACAGCAAATGCACTAAATAAAGATAGAATATTAAAAGCAGTAAGGGAGAAAGGTCAAGTAACATATAAAGGCAGGCCTATCAGAATTACACCAGATTATTCACCAGAGACTATGAAAGCCAGAAGATCCTGGGCAGCTGTTATACAGACACTAAGAGAACACAAATGTCAGCCCAGACTATTACCCAGCAAAACTTTCAATTACCATAGATGGAGAAACCAAGTATTCCACGACAAAACCAAACTCACACATTATCTTTCGAGGAATCCAGCCCTTCAAAGGATAATAACAGAAAAAAACAATACAAGGATGGAAACCAAGTCCTAGAAAAAGCAAGAAAGTAATCCTTCAACAGACCTAAAAGAAGATAGCTACAAGAACAGAATGCCAACTCTAACAACAAAAATAATAGGAAGCAACAATTACTTTTCCTTAATATCTCTTAATATCAATGGACTCAATTCCCCAATAAAAAGACATAGACTAACAGACTGGCTACACAAACCGGACCCAACATTTTGCTGCTTACAGGAAACACATCTCAGGGAAAAAGACAGACAACCCTATAGGTGGAACAACAATATGAACTAACCAGTACCCCCTGGAGCTGGTGTCTCTAGCTGCATATGTATCAGACGATGGCCTAGTTGGCCATCAGTGGAAAGAGAGGCCCATTGGTCTTGCAAACTTTATCTGCCTCAGTACAGGGGAATGCCAGGGCCAAGAAGTGGGAGTGTCTGGGTAGGGGAGGGGGGAGGGCATGGGGTACTTTTGGGATAGCATTGGAAATGTAAATGAAGAAAATACCTAATTAAAAAAAAAGAAAGAAAAAAATCTCAGTGGCCAAGGTCTAAAATTTAGGACTATCCAGGGAAGCCTAAAGACACACACACTCTGGACATTCTATCTACACCAACAGCAGAGCCTGTGTTACATGTTCCTATGAGAGGCTGCAGCATAGATCACTCACGTAATCTTTTGGTAATTGTTGATAAGACTAGAAGAGAAGTTACCAGTGAATTACTCCTTATATTCTGTTGTTTATAACACATCAGACAGATATTTGCTCTCAGTTCTCTCCTTTTGTAACAATGAAGAAGAAACGGATCTCATATCCTGATACAGTATGTGTTTTGTCATAATATACTAATAACCATCAAGAGAAGTAATAAGAAAACTTTTCTAGGATCCAACTGGAAATTCATTCAGCACTTCAGAACAGTGCAATACCCCAGAAGCACCATCAGGAGATGATTGTTCCCTCTGAAGGGTCTCATGAGAAAGTGGCAGTGATACCCATCTCTACCAATCCCGTGTAGACATAGAGCAGACAGGAAGAACAAGGCAACGAAACTCTAAAAGATGCAGCTCTTCAGCATCCCACTTAAAAATGTTGAAAGGAATAATATTTTGGATAAACAATTCAGAAAAATGATAAAAAAAAAATCAGTAAATTCCCTCAATGCCAAAGGTAGAAAATCTATTGAGTAAGGGTTAGAGGACAATAAAGGGCACGGATAAGAAATTCAACAAAGAGTTGGCATATTAGTTTTCATATTGGTGAAAAACAAAATAAAACAAACCAAATACATTTGACAAAATGAATAAAAATATTACTAACTGTGATAAGGACAGATGATATAGTTTTATTTTATTACTCATTTATTTATTGGTTTATTTTGTGTATTATTTGAAGGGGTGCAATCAATGATGGCCAGGAAGTTCTGGTGGCAGAAACAGGAGGTAGCTGGCCAAACTTAGTTAGTAACTAAGTTAGTAACTTAGTAACTTAACTGAGTTAGTAAGCAGACTGATGGATGCTGGTGCTTGGCTTTCTTCTCCTTTTTATTCACTTCAGGGCCCCAGCCTATATTTAGGGTGGGACTTCTCAACTTAATTAGCCTAAGTCAGGCAACCTCTCACAGTCACAGAGATTTGTATCCATGGTGATTCTAAATTCCCTTAAGCCTCCAATGAAGATCAACTCCCACAGAGAGAGACTGTGAAAAAGAACCAAATAGGAAACTTGTAAGGACGGGGCTTAATGAGCCAAATAAAGAAAAATCTCAGGTCATATACTTTATTCACAGTCTAGACAGCTAAGGGAGAAGACTTGAGGTTGTGAAGACAGGTTGAAGGATTGGAACATTTAGAGAGAGCAAGAAAAAAATATGAACAGAACATGCAAGACTTCTGGGATGCATAAGATCAAAGATGGATTTTTTTGGTATAGAGGAAAGTTATATGACAGAATAAAAGCATAGAAAATCAATTAGTGAAATAATAGAAAATTGCCCAAACTTTGGTAAGATGTCGGCAGCCAATTACTGGAGGTATTGGCTAAACAGAAAAGGTCAGAAGATAATCTTTGCTTTCAATTTTGTGGTTCAAATTTGAAGAGTATAGAATGAGGAATGAATATTGAAGCTGCAAGGGAGAAGTGCCAATTCACTTATATCAGCAAAGCCATCAGGGTAAAAGCAGTTCCCAAAAGAAACTCCAAAGTCCAGGAAACACTCAACAATGTATTTCAAGCCCTGGAAAAGAATGACATTACTATATCCAGAAAATTTATACTAAAAAAATAAGCTAAGAAGTAAAAATAGTCCAGAAAAATCACAAATCAAAGGAGCTAATGAGCACTTAGAAGATACGTAAAGGAATTCTACATGCAGAAAGAAAGGGTAAGCATGCCATGCAAGCAAAAGAAGGAATAAACGCGCCTCAAGAAAGATGGCCAACTGATAATTTAGGAACAGCAAACTGTAGGAAAAACAAAGAAATGTCAGGAAAAAGTCATGCATGTCAATCATAACACTGCACATAAAAGATGAAGCGAAACCTACAGTCTGGTGGGGAAAAAAAACAACAAATAAGATCTAATTGTTTGTTGCCTGCAATAAGTGCACACAGCAGGACCTGGGAAGATAGCTCAGTGGGCAAGAACACTTGCTTTGCGTGCTGAGGACACATGTTCAATTCCCCAGCATCAATGTAAAAGTCTGAGTATGTCTGTGTGTGCCTTTAGCCCAGTGTTTAGGAGAGGAGATAGGTGGATCCCTAAAGCTTACTCTTCATGATGATAAATGCTTTGGTTCTTCAGCTTTGAGTCTTCACAGTGAGATTGGGTGTCAGTTGTACACCTAGTCATCTTTTCAAGATGGGAGTCTGGAGAAGAACATACAGTACCCAGCCGAATCTGTGAAAATGGGGGATTGGAGAAAGTGCAAAAGGAACAAATTTGATAAGACTGGATGCTCAAGACAGTTGAATATGGTGCTGAAATGAAAGTGGGCTGCAGCCTCTCCCATCAGAGGAAGAGAGAGCTGTCAGTTCCATGTGGTGGATCTTCCTTCCTTCCTTCCTTCCTTCCTTCCTTCCTTCCTTCCTTCCTTCCTTCCTTCCTTCCTTCCTTCCTTGCTTCCTTCCTTCCTTCCTTCCTTCCTCCCTCCCTCCCTCCCTCCCTCCCTCCCTCCCTCCCTTCCTTCCTTTTTCCTTCCTTTTCCTCTTCTCCCTCCTCCTCCTTCTTTTTAGGTACCTGGAGTCATAACTTGGAAGATCATCCATTACAAGATCCTACCTAGTCTCTTAACATTTCTATAGTGTTTAGTCTATTTTAATATAACTTATTTTTTCCTTCTGATCTCAGAATACAGAAAACCATTAAAAAATGTGGGGTGTACTTTAATATTCTCAGTGTTTCTGCCTGAAAGCATGGACTATGCCACACAGAAGGAATCACTGTTGGTAGATGTTTTAATTCATTCTTTAATAATGAGATATTTTCAAGACTATGCTGGATATGATCTGGGCTCTTTTTTAGGAGTAACTATTGAAAGTAATTTTCCTGAACAGAATTAGCAGGTCTTCAAGCAAGGAATAGTCTGTGGTTCTTCACTGTACCTTGGTATTTCTTGCTACATCCATAAACATTTTAATTATTCCAATAATTCTGCTATGTATAAATAATAAACAATATATTTTTCAATTATTAATGAGGGAACATGCTTTACTTATTATATGTTTATAGTGAATAACTGTAAACCTTAAGTGGATGGCTGGATTTAAGCACAATAGTGGTCTAGGAATGTAATCACATACTGGTCAATTGAAGCAGAGTGTTTCAGACCTGGAGTGGCACAGCATGTGATGAGGTCATATTGGTGTAAACTTAAACCACAGACTTTTCACTTTTTGACTTTCACCAGATTAACAACAGATCATTTTGGAGGAAAGAAAAATATGCAAATCTTAAGAAATTATGATTCTCTTGCTCTCTGCATAAATAAAGAAGTTAAAGATGATTGGACTAAATGATGTGACAACAGAGAAATTGACTACAACAATTCTTCATTTAAAAATATTATTAACTGTGCATATTAGAATATTCCATTATCTGCTGAGGTGTAGCAGAGGCTCACTCTCAGGCTCGGGACAGAGCCTACTGTAGAAGTAATTTCTGCTACACCATTGCATTCACCAGAATGCCTCTCCTGCCCAGTACTGATATCATTGTGAGTTGTCTTTGGTAGCTGTATTGCCTGTCTCTTGGTATGTACCTTAGATTTTAGTCTCGTTTTATATCTTTGATTTGTGCTTTTAAACTCAGAACTATCAGGTACTACAAATTGCTTTAGTCTGTTGACATTTTTATATTGTGTTTGAGCCATCTAGGTTGCAGCATTGGTCTTCCCTAAATAGTAAGAATCCAAATTAAGGCATGGTGTCTTTAAGAATCTTGGGGGACTTAGATTCAAATTCCTAGCTAAATCTACTTCCAGTGATGGGTTTTTGAAAGTGTAAACAACTTTAAAGCTTTTTTACGTTTTTGCTCTTTCCAAGATAAAGGTGAACATTGAAGAAAACATGTAAAACCTGAAAGTTTATTGGGGAGTGACTGTAATCTACCGAAAAATGACTTTATTTTGCATGTTGAGCCTCTTCAAAGAGAAATATCAGAATCGGCCAACTAATATCACCTTAGTAATATATTGACTAAACAAAGAACCGAAGAAAGTTTTTTCCTCAGATGTAGATATCTAAATTCAGCTGTTTATTTAAATATTTAATCTTAGAGTTAAATAAGTATTTAAGATAGTTGAGAATACAGAAATTGTCCAGTTCCCCTTGGCTTCCACAAGGAAGTGTCCATTTGTGAAAGACCCTAAAATACACACTCATATTCATTCATATGAAGTTGTGGTCCAGGGTAGAGCCTAGACACCTGTGTTTGGTTGGAGAAAGAGAAGATGTGTAGATACATTCTGAAGAGCTTTATAGCTAACACTTTTTCTACATTAAGAAATAACACCCAAGGAAGGAGCTAGAGAAAGTACCCAGGGAGCTGAAGGAGTCTGAAGCCTCATAGGAGGAACATCAATATGAACTAACCAGTACCCCCAGAGCTCCTTGAAACTATACCACCAATCAAAGAAAACACATGGTGGAACTTGTGACTCTAGCTGTATATGTAGCAGAGGATGGCCTAGTCAGTCATCAATGGGAGGAGAGGCCCTTGGTCCTGTGAAGGCTCTATGCCCCAATATAGGGGAATGCCAGGACCAGGAATGGTAGTGGGTGGGATGGGGAGCAGGAGGAGGGGGGAGGGGATAGGGAATTTTTGGAGGGGAAACCAGGAAAGGGAATAACATTTGAAATGTGAATAAAGAAAATATCTAATAAAAAAGAAATAACACATAAAAGAACAAGCAAAAATAGAATAGAGCTTAGCATGTTTACTTAAGTGAATCAAGTCTCCATTCTTTCAAGCCTAGCTCTTTTCCTAATCATCTAGGTTGCTACATAGGTCTTCCCTAAGTAGTCAGAATCCAAATTAAGGCACGGTGTCTTTAGGTATCTTGGGGGACTTAGATTCAAATTCCTAGCTAAATCTACCTCCAGTGATGCGTTTTGAAAGTAAATATGTATAAACAACTTTAAAGTATAGTAAAATCCCCTTTGGTTTAATAATTCAACTTGAAAAGGTGAAATATATTCAAGCTATCATAGAAGTTGTGTAGTAATATAAAAGCAAGATGCTTTGCAAATTTTTTGTGTTATTCTTCAGCCCTTTAAAATATTTTTAAGACGTTCACACTTTTTTTTTTTTTATATCTAGTCTTCTTCTCCTATCAGACCCACTTTTCCCCCCATCTCCCACCATTGTCCATTTGGATTTGTGTATTTTTATAACAACCAAACAGATTCAAAACAACCTATCATTTCCAACTTGTGCTGCAAATGTACTCTTGGCTGTATGACTGTGTTTGTTGATCTGGCCCACTGGCATGGTTGTCTTTAAGAGGTCACACCCTTAAAGAAAACTGACTCTTCATCTCCCAGCAATTATCACTTGTCAACAGCACCTCACTTAGAAGTAGGACTTCCTGTCTACCTTCCATTCCATTCTTGGATTTTGTCTGGCTTGAAATTGCTCAGGTCTTGTGCATGTTGTCATAACTGCTGTTTCTGAAAACACTGTTTTCATATAGTCAACCATTGCCTCTGACTCATACATTCTCTTTGCCCCATTTTCCACCATGATCCTTGAGCCTTTGGATGAAGGTGTGTGACACAGATGTCCCATTTAGGGACGTCTTTTGTGGACCATGCCCACTTGTGGAATATGTGTTAGTCACCATTTACTGAATAAAGATTCTTCTCTGATGAGAGTTGAGTCATTAGGAGTTCGTGCAACACTGTGGGCATTTTACAGAAAAACGGTCATAGGCTCTTCCGCAGAACCTACGACCTGTCTAGCCAAAGGGTTTTCACTCAAATCGCAATGCCCTCATGTAGACTGGGCCTTATGTTCAAGCAGAAATTGATTGTTACACCTCTAACATTTGTAGTCCTATAATATCAGTGGGTGTATCTTGCCAAGCTAATTGTAAAAACTGGCAGGGTTCACAGCTCAGTAACATTTGTGATTACTCTTCTCCTCTGATAGCGTAGACAACATCTAACACTATAGAAGCTAGCCAGTAGGGATGAAACTTCAGGCCAGTAGCCTTAGATTTATCCATGTTCTATGACTCAGGTATATGGAATCTTAAAAATAGGCTTTCACTTCAGGTTCTGGAGGCTAAATAATAACAATAGCCTATAATATTTAGGAGTTTATGGGACCACAGTGGTCCTATAAATTTCTGGCACTGGTCTTAAAAAATGTATTTGTTATTTGCATGTTTTTTTCCCCTGCATATGTACCAAATGCACTGTTGTGCCTGAATAGGCCAGAAGAGGGCATTTAATTTCTAGACTTGAACCCATGGCTGTGGGTTGCCATGTAGGAGCTGAAAATTGATTCCAGGTTCTCTACTAAGAGCAGCCCGTGCTTTTCACTGCTGAAGTGTTTCTAGCTCCACTCCTGGGATTATTGTTAGGTTGTGGTGTCTAGTAGGGGCATTATGAGATAATTTCAGTTAAACTCATTATTTCTGTAGCTTTTACAGTAGTAGGTTGTCATGTGACATTTCTAAAAGGTCTTTACTGTTATTTATCACTACCCATATTCCCTTATCTACCCACCCATGCCTGTCCCCATTCATGTTCATATTGCACAATTTCCCCCTTCCTCTGTATACCATTGAATTCTACATCCATTTTCTCGAAGCTATGCCCCTTCATGCCCCTTGTTAGTTTCCAGAGATGCCTCTTGGTATTCCAAATGAGACCTACATATCTAAAGATTCAAGTCTAACATTCAGAATTGAGGAAAAAAAATGTGATGTTTTTCTTTCTGTGTCTAGGTTACCTTACTCCAAATAGTTGTGTCTATCTCCATCCATTTACCTATGAATTTAATAATTTATTTTTTCTTAGCTGCTGAATAACAATTTTGTTTTAGGAAATAAAGTCTTACGTTAAGATCCTTTATCCAGGCGTTGAGTTTTGTGCAGGCTGAGAGTAAAGAATTTAGTTTCATTCTTTTACACACAGCTATCTATTTTGACCAGCATGATTTGTCAAAGATGCTCTTTTTTCTACAATGCTTATTGTTAGCCTCTTTGAAAAAAATCAGTCACCTGTAAGAGTATGGATTCATATATAGGTGTTTAACTTTACTCCACCGACTAACGTGTCTGTTTTGATGACAGTGCCATGCTGTTTTTACTATTCTAGCTCTGTAGTGTCACTAGATGGTAGTAGCTACAACACTTTTTTTCATTCTCAAGTTTTGTTTTGTTTTCTTGAGTGTTTTGTGTTTCTGTATGTTTTTCAATTTCTGTGAAGAATTGTGCTGGAATTTTGTGTCGAATCTATAGATTGTTTGAATTGGTAGAATGACCATTTTCACAATATTACTCCTACCAGTTTGTGACCCCCCCTTCTGGTATTTTCAGTATCTCCCACACCCACTGTACTGGCTGGTTTTGTGTGTCACAAAGTCTGGAGTTATCTCAGAGAAAGGAGCTTCAGTTGGGGAAGTGCCTCCATGAGATCCAGCTGTGGGGCATTCTCTCAATAAGTGATCAAGGGGGTGAGGGCCCCTTGTGGGTGGTACCATCTCTGGGCTGGTAGTCTTGGGTTCTATAAGAAAGCAAACTGAGCAAGCCAGGGGAAGCAAGCCAGTAAGTAACACCCCTCATGGCCTCTACATCAGCTCCTGCTTCCTGACCTGCTTGAGTTCCAGTTCTGACTTCCTTTAGTGATGAACAGCAACATGGAACTGTAAGCTGAATAAACCCTTTTTCTCCCCAACTTGCTTCTTGGTCATGATGTTTGTGCAGGAATAGAAGCGCTGACTAAGACACCCAGTATCTTAATTTCTACTGCACAATATTTTTATTTCTTATTTATTCTGATCAATTTTCAAGGCTACTATGAATGTGATTGTCTCCTGATTTCACTTTTTGTTTTGGTTCTTTCTGTTCATACTTTTAAGTTAAGGAGCTACTGTGAAATACCTAGTCACATACTGAGTAAACAGAAACATTCTGCACAGAAAGTTCTGTATTTGTTGCTGCCTTAATTTGTAAGCAGTTTCATTAACATTGAGTATGGGAAATGACACATTTTCCCATTTGTATTATCCATGTTCAGCCTTAAAGGTATTTAACAAAACGGATAGAATGACGCCTGTCTTTGATTAGTAATTCTTATTTCATAGATATTGTTTAATCTACTTTGGAGAAATGTTACAATTTGGTGTAGTAATTTATATTTAAATTTAAGCATTTAGAATGTTTGACTCTGTTTTATAATTATGTTCAATAACATTATTAAAGATTTCTCTTTGACTAATATGACCCACATTTGCCTACAGAAACAAAGAAAATTTGAGCAGTATTTTATCCCATGTGAACCTAATGATTAAATATGTACTTTTAAGTTGAGAATTCTTAATTTTATGACTATGCATATATTTTTCTTCATAAATCTCTAGCTTCAGAGCAGAATTATATAGGAAGCATAATAAAACAAATCTGAGAAAAATGAATTTTACCTATATAGCACAGCCTAAGGTGAGCAACCCCAAGACTGACCAATTGGAACATCATAGATGTTATAAGTATAGACCACACCACTGAAGTGATATTATAAAACAGTCACATCATAATAAAAAAGTCATTGCAAACTAAAAGTAATGCTAAGAAACAGTGTGTAGATTAATCAGGTTTAAAACAAAAGGAAAGGCCATACAGAGACGACTCCACCTGGGGATCTGTCTCATATACAGTCACCAAACCTAGACCCTATTGTGGATGCCAAGAAGTGCTTGCTGAAAGGAGTCTGATATAGTTGTCTCCTGAGAGTCTCTGCCAGAGTGTGACAAATATGTATGTGTATGTATGTGTATGCTCTCAGCCAACCATTGGACTGAGCACCAGGTCCCAAATGGAGGAGTTAGAGAAAGGAATGAAGGAGCTCAAGGAATTTGCAACAATATCAACTAACCAGACCCTCCCCCCCCCAGAGCTCCTAGGGACTAAGGCACCAACCAAGGAGTACACATGGAGGGACCCATGGACCCAGCCACACTTGTAGCAGAGGATGTCCTTGTCAGGCATCAATGGGAGGAGAGGCCCTTGGTCCCTGAATGCTCAATGGATGTCCCAGTGTAGGGAAATTCGAGGGTGGGGAGGTGTGAGTGGGTAGGTGGGTAGGGTAGTACCCTCATAGAAGCAGGGGGAGGGGAGACAGGATAGGGGGTTTCAGGGGGAGGGGACCGGGAAAGGGGATAATATATGAAATGTAAATAAAAAATCCAAAAAAATAAAAAATAAAAACCATTTTTGAGTTTTTACTGGAATGAATGAAAATTGGCTCTACTTCACACGTTATCACATGTTTATGTAGATCATATCTTGCATTTCATATTACCTGGGATCCATGCATCCAGGATGATGCTTTTCTCTATAATGGATATGTGTGCTTCATATTTGGTTTTGAAATATTTCCAAATTTGGGTAGTTCTTTAACTTTACAACCTACTTAGACAAATACCAGCAGCATTCGCTTGATGTCCTGTGTGTCATTGGATTGTTGTACTGTTCACTTGTAAGGGTATGGATTCTATTTAACATGACAGTAGCACTTAAAATAGGAGCACAGTACCCTGTGTTTATATGGCCTGTAGTTCATCCTCATCAGATTTGAAGATGACTGCCTTGTAGAGCATTATAGAAAGGCTTTATGGGAAGTTACTCAATCTGGGCCTGGAAAATTTGATTAGGTTGTGCAGAAAGCAGGAAAAGTTATATTAGATAAAAGTAGAAGTTAACAAGTTCTTGGAGATAGCGAAGTGAAGTTTTAGTCATGCACATACCAAGACTTGTGCAAAATTAGGTGGATGATCCAGTGAGATATTAAGCTAGGAAGGATACATGAAGGGACAATGGGAGTTGTACAGTGAAGGTCACCATGGGAGGGATTTTAACTATTGAATTTTCCTATCTGACATTATAGGAAATGAAATGTGCAAGTTTATACTTTAAAAGGGGATGTGTGTGTGTGTGTCTACTTAGAAAATGAGAGATAATAGACTTTAAATAGTAAGAATTCTGTGAACTGGAAAGCAATGAGACCTGTGGTAAGTGCACCTAAAATGTCATGAATTTGAGAAAGTGGATACAGAAGGGATTTGAGGGAGAAATGGAGGGATGATGTAAATATAGTGCTCATGTGAAATCTTCAAATAATAAATAATAAAAATTTAAAATTTTTAAATGAAATGTGCTATGTCAACCACAGACAGTAGAAGGAAGATGGATAGAATTTGTATTGGTGTGACTAGAGATAATGAATAACATGGATTTACCAAGTTTTTCTTACCCCGTGGCCAGCAACAGGACAGAACACAGCCATATGAAGAATTAATTTGGATTCAGTCCCATGGAAACTGAAAATCTTTTCAAACCTGTTATACATGTTGTTCCTCACCATTGCTGCTCCCTGGTGCCTGAGAGCTTGAAGTGAAAACATGTACAGCAATTCCTTCTTGTCTGTGGATTCTTTCAACTGACTGTTGAAAATTATATATAGGACAGGTGTATGAGGATATACAACTGTACAGGTTCCAGAAAATAGCTGACCCATTCCTTCCACCCTATGGGGGGAAGTTGCTCTTGTAGGCACCTTCTTTTCAGAAGGGTCTCAATTTCTTAGAGGATTCAGTGGCTTAGGGAACTCCTCTGGTCAGTGGGTGGCAGTGTTTCACTGTATAAGGTGCATAGACTATATGGGCCTAATCATGATCCATCCTTAGAACCATGACTGCTCATTAATCTCTAGGTTCCCAGCCTCAGGCAATTAAATTATCTTCAGAAATACTTGATGTATCCTTAGAAATACAGATTCCCATACTGTAGTAGTTGCAGATTCTCATGCGATCAGTCTGGGATAGGGCCGGATAGATAAGGGTGTGTTTCAGCATTTATGGTAACTTTGAGAAAATTTAGTCTTTCTAAGTTTTAGTTTTCATCACATTGTTGTGAATATTACATGAGAAAATAAACCTGAATCTAAAATAGCTTTTCTTTCCCCTTTCAAAGATGCCACCATTTCTCATCAATTTGAAACTTGAATTAAAGAGCTCATATAGCAGAAAGAAAACTAGTGAATTTTGTCCAACATAATAGAGAAAATATAGTATTAATTTGATAATACCATTATATTCTGAATAGACAGTAGAAAGTAAGTCTCTTCCTTCAAATTTTTTTTATCCTTTTTGAGATTATAATAGAAATAAAAATGTCTGCCTTCCCTCCCTCAAAATTCTGATATAGTATCCTTGTTCTACCTCAAACCAATGGCATCTTTTTTTCATTAATTATTGTTACACACATAAATGTATATGTATACACATTCCAAACTTAGGTCAACACAACATGTTCAGTCTGTATAATGGTGCTTTTATGTATGTTTTCAGGGCTGATTATTTGGTATTGGATAAACAATTGGTGTGCTCTTCTCTGGATAAGAGTATTTCTCTCACTTTTAGCTTTCCTTAGGTACCTGTAGTTCTTTGTGTTGGGTTGAGACATGATGGGTTTTTCCTCATCCACTTTAACATGTGTAGTAACCACATTCATTTTTTTTAATCAGAGTAAAAAAATGCCAGAATCAAAATAGCAATAAAATAGGAGACATTTCTCTAAATATTTTAATATAGTGTCCACATTTATTATTTATACAGTGGTAAATTAATTTACAAATGTGTGACAGCTTCTTAGATTAAAAAAATACTTAGGTTAAATATATAAATGTCTTCCTCTACTCCAAGCCAAATATAATTAAATAAACAACTAAAAAACTCTTCATGTCCATAATAGCAACTGTTATTTAAGCTATATACTTTTGGACTGGTTATCCAAGGGAAGGCGATTGCAAGAGTTCAACACATTCTACACAACAGCATGCAGCATACACATCTGCTGCCCTTGAAGCTTACAGCACAGAGTAATCAGTCTCATACACATTATTCACAGTTTCTGTGTTGCCAGAGTCAGCTGACCTTCCCATTTTGGAGGGTTGTTTGAATAGAGTCCCACTGTTTTTCATGAAAGTACCATAGTATCTCCTTCCATTGGCCTTGCCGTGTTCTTCTTGTTCATGCTTCCTCAAGTCTCTACCTGGATACCTTGTGTTAATCCGTTCTGAGTCATCTGTACTTCCACTGAGCCTGCTGAGCCACCCAAGTAGGCCAGGTTGGTCTGGCAGGCATTCTCATTGGCATGTTCTTTCTGTCCTTGATACCATCTTTTAATTCCTGTCAGCCAGGAACCACTCACTTTAAAGTATTCGCCTGAAGGTCATTTAGAAGATTTAAGTAAATATTTGATTTCAGGAACCTGGGATAAGAATCCTTTTCCATGAGGGAATATATGACTTTTTGTGCTTCATCAAAAGATGTGGGAGTTGGTGTTTTAATCTTCTTGGCTGTCGATTCTCGAGTATGAAAGTCAATATTGATCTGAAAAGAACAATTTCTTAATTAATGTGCATTTGCAGTTTATCCTAAATTTTATTATACTGTTAGTGTTCCAGAATCATCTTAAAATGGTTTACATTCTTATTTAGATTAGTTCAATTATATTCTGAATTGGTGTTCTAAGCCAGTCCTATACTAGGTATATGGGCTACAGAGAAATGCAACAAAAGGGATTTTTTCTTTCTGCATCTGCTTATGGTGTAATTGGGAGAAAGAAAATAAATAGATATGAAAAATTAAATATCCCCAGAACATAGTCCATATATCACAATAGAATGTCATAGGCATTTTAGGTTTACTGAATGGGAATATTTTCCTGGAAGAGCAGCACTTTTAAGTAGCTGTACATGTTTTTGTTACTTTGATTGTGTGTGTTATTGGGGTCTGCATTTTATCCTTATCTGAGTTACAATAGCTCACGAAGGGTTCCTTAACATACAATCTGGCCTGCAATACCACATTCCATTCTCCATCCTACTAGGTTGGACAGTTTTGCAAAATCTTTTCAGTCTCTCTACTAGATATCTTTACAAATCCAGGGAATGGCTCCACTGAAGTGAATGGATAAATGAATATATTTGTCTATATGCAAAACTATGATACCACGGATTTCATCGTAACCTATTTCTGTATGTAGGGAAAATTTACACACTCTGATACTAATGACAATGACTTTAATACTCACTTGTTTCACAGCATCTGAATGCACAAATGCTTTGTATATATTCTCTGCTTTGTTATGCAAAAGATCAGTCTCTGTTTTCTTATAGTCCTCACAAGCCAACCAGAATTCAATATTTTCCTCACTGAATTCAGACTTTAGAAATTTTCCAAAGACATTTTGACCTGCTAAAATAAGAGGGATTGAGAAAATTGAGTCAGTAAAGGAATATGCTGTAGAAGAGATTTATAAGCAATCTTATAGCATTAATATATGCACAAAGGTACAAGTTGGCTACTGCTAAAACAGCTGTGCCATGATTTCTAGAGAAGCAGACATAGAGATTGTTACATGTGGAATCTGTCACCAAACAAACTGTCCACAGTCATATAATGTTTTGTGTATTCACATAAATGTACTTTGCTTTGTCACTTTGTATTTAAAGTGACACTGAGCTCTGCTGACTGTAGAACAATGTCATTACTTATAGGCACCAACATGTGAGCAAGAGTGTAGAGTCCTTTCTGCAAGGAAATGTTAATGATTTAGGGTATTAACATCGTTTGATAGTTAAAAATATAATTTCCTCATCCAAACCATGGTAGTTAGATAATGTTAGATAGCTTGTCACCTGTATGTTTGGCACACTGATTTTATTTGCTAGTGCCATTGAGCGTTATATACCACTTACTCAGCTTAATTGTAGAGTAAGTCTTGTTGTAATCATAGGATCAAACTAAGCTGAATTTCTTCGACTTCCCAAGTAAGTTTCATAGTGTCTTTCTACAAAGAGGGTAAGTTTATTCCTGAGACCAAGCTGATTGTCTTCACTTCTGAATAAGATTCTAATCCCAATAGTGTTGCAAGCCCACCATGGGGAATGGAGACTGGTTTCATTCTTTTTTTTTATTTCCTTCCATCAGAAAACCCCCACAAGCCTCTCTTGAGCTTATATTAAAATATGTATCATGCTGAGTACTTTCAGTGTTTACTTGGAATATCTAAGTGTCTTTAACGAAGTAATAGACTGTGTATTTGCATTTGAATCCTTGCTGCTTTTAAAATACCTCCCATGTAAGGTGGACAAATGAGAGTTAATAAGTATGTGGATGATAGACGACTAATTAAATAAACGAATCCTACTCTTTACACTGAATGGTACAAAGTACATTTTAAGTACCTTTCAAAATAGCAATTCCAATGATGTGATATTTTCTTGGCTTTTAGAACTTTGAAGCTACAATGTACTTTTATTCACCTTTATTTTGATTTTTGAATGCTTATTATTATTTGATGTGTATATGTGTGTCTTCTTCTCCTTGCCCCTCTCCATGCAGAAACGCCTGTGGACAGGTGCCCACAGAGGCCAGAGGAGGGCACAGGAGTTACAAGTGGATTTCTGTGAGACAAGTCCCTTGAGTGCAGGGAAACAGTCATCTTTAAGAGTAACAAGCAATCAGCCAACCAGCCATCTCTCCAGCAACACAGCCTAATTTCAGTTTTGTTCTTGAATGCAAGAACACATGTAACTGTTTTGGCAGATTTGTCTAAAGGACAGTGATAAAATCTAGTGCTATATTACTGGGTCATATTGTGATGAAATTATGAATGATTCAAGAACTAAAATACTTCATTTTTGCATACTTGCTTTTCTTCCTTTGATAACATACATTAATCATCCATCCAACTTAGTAAATTATCAAGCTGACCCCAAAACAATGGATAGATAGGAATACTTACTCTGGTTGGCAAGAAGTTTTTCCAGAGACTGAGACCACTGCATTACTTCTTCAGCAGAAAGTCTACAGTTAACAAAAATTATCTAAATTAATAAACTAGTTTTGGAAATCCCACTTGATTTAATAATGGCTACTACATATTGATAACTAAGATTTTTTGTTATGACTTCTATTATTACTTTTATGCGTAAAGTTCCTTTTAATCGCCATAGTTATGAAAAAATCTGTCAAGACAGTTAAAAATCTAAGTGGATAAAATAGAAAAACACAAATAGAAAACTGATGTGGACATATTAATAATTAATGTTCATTGGCTCTAATGTGGTCTAATCTTGTTTGGCTTGTTACCTAAAAGAAATTAACTCCATTGCATGCAGTATTTTTATATGCCTTTTTAAAGACCAAGGCTTCACTCAAGTCCCCTGCCCATCCCCCTGTCTCAACCTCCAAGTACTGGAATTACAAGAATAAGCTGGCATGCCTAGACACATGCAGTATCAGTATCATGCGAAGACAACAGCTAGCTTCTAGGATGCTTAGACACTTAGAATATTTCAATATATTCAGTACATACATGTCTTTGGACTTGGCCGATTTCATCCCAGATTCCAGATGTGGGATCATCGATCTCAGGTATGTTTTCATGTCCATTCCACTACAAAAGACACCAAAAATTCATAATTCTCAGGAAGAGTTCCCCTTATCTATGAAAAGAACATGAAGCAAACATATCTGAGGAGGAAGGTAATAATAAGACTAGCTAACACAATATCTTATTATGTTAAAATAGAACTCATTTTTATGAACAAAGTCTAGAAAGATTTCCCCAGACTTTCCCAAAACATGATTTATTTTCCAATAAAACTGACTCTCAGTTATAAGTCACAGGAGGTAATTGCTCCGCTCTCCATAAACCAAATGCCAGCACTCACGTCCACTTACTCCTATTCCTTTGGCCGTAAAAGATAATCAAAGAGACACACTGAAGGAACTTACAAAGTCTTTGGCCTTTTTTTCTGCTTTTTGTCATCTAGAAGAGAATGGCTGTGTTCTTTCGAATCCTTTGGGCTAGCAGAGAAGAACATTCCTGGCATTTTGTCCAACCTTGGCATGGAGATGGCTGCCGCTCTCATGGTCTTCTCAAAACGAGTGAGTGTCTGTTAGTCTACGACTGCTGCTTTATATAGCGTAAGGCAGACAGGCACTTGCTGTTCAGGGAGTCTGTTTATCAAGTGATGTTACCACAGGCACGGAAGTTCCTCCTTTCTTGGTGTGTCGTGACGTGTATCTTGAAGAAAAAAAAGTGTACAGTGATGTCTTGTGGTTGAAACTCAACTGAATGAGAGCAGGTCATTTGATTAGGAAGGCAGGAACAAAATTATGCACACACATGCACGAACATACACACACACACACACACACACACACACACACACACACACACAGATAGAGAGAGGGGGGCCATACTCATCTCTGGAGCAAAGGCAGTATCAGCCTTTAGTTTGAGTTAATGCTTGTTTTTTTTTCCTTGAAAACTATATGTTCTGATCAATGTTACATTTGCTACATTTTCTGTATCACACAGAAATTCAACAGTAGAGTCCTATCCCTCCCTTCACCTTGATGCTTGGGGGTAGTTCTGGAGTATAAAATCATCTGATCACAATGTTTCTTTCTCATTTCTTAAAAATTAAAAATAGATTTCCTTGACATACAGTATACTCTGATTACAGTTCCCCTCCTTTAGTTCCTTCTGGTTTCTTCACAATATTTTAAGAGTTCTTCACCACTGCCACCCATATGAAGCAGTATAAGATTAATGTTTTTTTTATACTGACTACTCTGTATCTATCTGGTAAGATGGAGACCTATGGGAAGTTGTCTACACCACTGTGGTGTCTGGAATCTTGCCCATCATTTCCATCACAAGGAACATTCTTGTTAGAATTTTCCAAGGTGTGTACAAAATATTCTACCAGTGACACATAAGATGACCTTAAAGAGCATTCTGTTTTTAATGTTACTTTTATAATTAGACTATAAATGATGTGTCACACTGTAATTGTGTTCAATAATTAAGATGGCATGGTAAAATTAAAGAAAACCTATGAATAAAAGTGTACCTAACATACAGACCTTACATAATGATAAAGATACCAATCTTTAAAAATACAGTATCTGAGGGAAAATTCAAAGTAAACTCAGAATTTGTTTGAATAAGTCAATCATTTGTACTAGTTAGGATATAATAATTGAATTTTTTGGAAATATCTCCAGAGAGGAAAAAAAAATCTAGCTTTAATTGAGATGATTACATTACAAAAATCATTACTCATTGATAAAAATCATGTATCAGAGCAGAGATATTAATGCAATATAACATCTTATAGAGTTGATACAAGATGTATACTATGGCACTTTATAGGATGGCCAACTTTACTTTGGGCAGATTGAATTTTGCCTCTCAGTAGATGGTAGCCTTTATCAGAGAGACTTTTGGTGGAATTAGGTAAAGTTGATTTAAAAAAAAAAAAGAGAGGCATATTAATTTTTCTTCGTCCTTTTTTAAAAAAATCAGTATGATACATAAAGTCTGCAGTAAATATTTGTAGTATTACAACATTCACTATGGTTATGAATGACTGTTTCATACATTGCTATCATCTGATGTTTACCAGATAACATGATTCATTTAAGAAAGAGAAGTAGTGAGATGAGCTGGCCACTTTGAAAGTGACCCAAACAAAACCAATGGGCTGTGACAGTTGACGTAAAGATGAGTGTTTGTTTACTTCCTGTGGTCCAGCCCAGACTTACTTTCCTGTTAAAATCTTTCACCGTTTCTCATGTTTGTTTATTGATAAACTTCCACTCCTGTGGATAATATGTGTAAGTTAAGTGCTTGAGAAACACAATTTAAAGGTCATTTTAATGAACCATGGTTACCTGTTATCAATACACCCTGGCAATTTCCAAAGACTGTGCAAGAACTATTCCTTTGGATGTTACAAGCATCAGAAGAGTCAGTAGAAGCAGCAGACGATATAGCACCAGATATGTTTGGGATATGTGAGATTTTTAGTATTTTGCAGAACCATAGCCTTTTTTTAGATAAGAAACATGGGTTTTTATTTGGTTAATTTTTACTAAAATAATATAAAATTAACAGATCTCATTATGTCATTGCACACATACATTGTTCCCACTGTTTCTCCTTCCTTTCTTGCATCACATGCTTTCTCCCAAGAACCTTGCTTCTTCTCTTACATCAAGTGCATTCTATTGCTTTTTCTCCCTCCACATTGAGATCTCATTTAGGCTTTTTTTTCTACCTTCCTGACCCTTCCTCCCCCAACCCTGCCCCCACCCAGCCCTGCTCCACCTCAGCATGTGAAAGAAAACATCCATTCTTTGTCTTCCTGAGTTGATACATTTTTATTTACCTATGTTTTTCTGGCCATTTTTCTTTCACACTCCATGTTTTGTTTTCTTTATGTCTCATTAAAGTTCCATGTGTGTGTGTGTGTGTGTGTGTGTGTGTGTGTGTGTGTGTGTGTAATGTTTCATTCACCTATTTTTCGTCACCTCAATTGCTTCCATTTCTTAGCTATTTTGAATAGTGTGTCAATAAATGTATATGCAAGTCTTTCTGTTGTGTGCTGACTTAAAATCCTTTAGGTATATGGCTAGGAATGAGACAGATCTGCCTTATGGTAGGTTTATTTTATTTTATTTATTTTAATAAATAATGAGTGTGCCCATTTATTCCAATAATGAGTGCGCCCATTTATTCTCCCATCAACAATAAGAAGTTGTCTTTCCCCCACATCCTCTCTAGTAATTTTTTTATCATACTGTTTCTTGATAATAGCTACACTGATTGTGGTAAGATGAATCTCAAAGTAATTTTAATTCACATTTTTTTTTCATGGCACAGGAAGTTGTGCAAAATAGTTTTTTTTTATAAAAAGTGCCCTCTTAACACCGGGTGATGAAGATGCTGTGTTCCAAGAAAAAAATATTTATCTCTTATGTATTAAGGCACTGCTATAACACTTTAAGCATATTGTTACTACAGTAGAATTATTTATAATTATATTGGCTTTCTTAAGCTCAGATACAAAAAAAAAAAAAGTTCCTAAAAGGGGAGGGGGCTGGTGTTTTCAGGCTCCTGAGTCAAAACTGCTTAGGTGAAACCACTCTTTTAAAGGCCCCTAAACAGCCTATATAACATCTATCCCTGTCAAAGCCAGGCAGACTTGGTTCAGGTGTATCAGAAATGGCTGAAGCATGCAGACAGGGCCTGGAGGTTCTCTGTCACCGTCAGGCCTTTCTTTCTAAAATTCATCCAAAATAGAAAACCTCCACATAACTTCACTGAATCAATCAGTGAGTTTGACATAGAGATTTCCGTCAAATCAAAGAGCCTTAGCTCTCTGAAGCTATCTTATGGTAACCGTTTTCTCTGGGAAATTGTCCTTAAATAAGCAATAGACCTGCATTGACATGTTATTTATTGTCACTCAGAGTACATAGTTGACAGTAGTGCTCACTGTGGATGCAGCAGATATTATGGGCTTTAGCGTATATGGTGCTGTACATTTGCTGTCATGGCTTCTTTTCTCTCCAAATACTAAGTTTATGAACATTTCTATTTAGCAGCAGACAAGGTTGACTTTGAGTTTGCTGTGTATCTGAGGATAATTTTGAACTTCTGATACTCCTGCCCCTGGTACCATAATCCTGGAAGCCTGGATCCACATGGAGTTTTAGGTAGTGCTGATGTTCCAGAGAACACAGGGCTTTTGGCAAGCAAGGCAAGCATTCAAAAAAAAAAAAATACAAATGAGCTGCTCTTCCAGCACACTGTCAGAAGTTTAAGAATGGCTATAATTCTCGACGAAAAAAGTGAGGAAAATTTTCATCTTTCCTTAACCGATTTTATAGTTTTGTTCAAGGAATTCCAACTAACTCTATAATATTAGCAGGAACTTTGTTGAATGATACTGGCAATCATGACATGGAATATACTGGTGCTACATCTTTGTATTCTAGTACAAATCTTGTAGGAATTAGGAATTAATGGGACAAAGGACAATATTGAGTATGAGGTTGTATTAAAAATAAAATCTGTACTGGAAGAGTTGGACACAGAAATTTTGATCATTTTAAACAACCCATTTAATTGCATTTTTACAATGGAATGCATGCAAGGTACTACAAACAAAAAGCAAGACCATCTCTGTCCCCAAGTATTTAAAGTGTGTGTAGTAGAGGAGACTGATATTTAAGCAAGTGATCACCTTGGGAAGCAACATCAGAAAGGATTGCACAAAACGAACCCACATAGGAATGATTGGCTTTGAAAGCATGGGGAATAAAGCCGCACAGGATTGCACTGGCTACAAACCCCACATTCACTCTTTGCCTCTTTTGCTGTGTTTGTCACTCATAGGAAAGTACAGAAGATAGTCCTAGACAGAGACAGCCTTCAGTAAGTAGATACCTATTACACATATCATGATTGTGAAAGAATGGATCCTGGATGTAAACACAGGAAGTTAAATGAACCCTGACATATACTTTTTGTTTAGAATAGTCACTCGGTTAAAATGATCGTCTTTTATGGCTCCTTTTGACCTGACTAACTATTTCCACTCATTGTCTGGGTCCTGGACATCAGAAGAATCCTCCAGCATCTTCAGTGCTACCAATAATATTTCGAAGAGTTTATTTGCAACAGTGTTAACAAAACTGCAATAATTTATTGTGGGCAAGCTGGCAAGGATATTCCTGTCCATTTTGTATCATTTATGAATGAAAAGACTGAACATTTAGACTTGCTTTTTTTTAAAAAAATTATCTTCTAAATGAGGAACTCTGCTGGTAGATTTCTTATTTTTCAAACTCAGATGTCTGCAAGATGGTGAACTTGACTGAGCTCAGTAAACTGCAACTGAGCAAGATAAGAATCTAGTTTCGTTTTCTTACTCTGCTCTGATTAACTTCTAGTCAAGACTGAATTTCTTGTTTCTATAACCTGCCACTTTATTGGAAAACAGATCATGAGACTGTTAGGTTCTCAGACTCACATGATTCTATAAACCCTTACTTGTCTTATCTGAACACTTCTTACCTACCAAGCCTTTTGCACTAACACTATTTTCCAAGTCGCTCTCTAAAACACCAAATCAATCTTTGGCTAATATCATTTCTGACATGCTTTCCTCACCCTGGATTAATTTTATTTTCCCCTTATTTTTGTGAGCTTTTCAACACTGGAGAGTAATATTTGAATCAATCTAAATGTGTTTGGCAAATAAAATTCAGGTAGTCATGAAGCCAGCATAGTATCACTATAGTCTTAGTGAATAGAAAATTTTGCTAGGAAAACACTAGCAATTATTTGGAGTTTTGATGAGATATCATGTTTCCCAGCACATGACACGAGTAGAAAAGCAGAGGAATTCACAGGTCAGCACACAGAAGCAATTTGAAAGGCAGTGTTTTTTATTTTTCTTCTTTTTTAAAAAAAAGTATTCATAATAGCCAGATACTGTAAACAACCTCAACTGAAGAATGAATAAAGAAAGTGTGGTACATTTACACATTGGAATACTATGCAGCTATTAAAAACCAAGACATCGTGAATTTTGCAGGCAAATGGATGAAACTTGAGAATATCATCCTAAGTGAGGTAATCCAGTCCCTAAAGGACATGCTTGGCATGTACTCACTTATAAGTAGATATGAGCCGTAAAATACAGGTACTCTGTTATACTTCACAGACCTAAAGAAGCTAAACAAGAAGGAAGGCATAGGAGAGGAAGCTTGAATCTCACTTAGAAGGGGTAGTGAAATAGTCATAAGAGGCAGATGGAAAGAGGAAACTTGGAGGGAGGAAGGAAGGGAGGGAAGGGGTCAGAGAATGAGGGGTTCAAGATCAGGCATGAGGAAGGACAGGAGAGATGGCTTGATGGTCATGAAAATGAATGGAAATCTGCAGCTGACCAGGGGGAGGAGGTGGGAGGCATCTCCAGGAGGAGGCATGGCCTGGGACAAGGGAGGTGCCCAAGAATCAATGGGGGTGATCTTATCTATGGCTCACTACATTGGGGGTATCCTGAAGAGGATACCTTCTGTATCCAGACCGGAGCCTCAGTGGAGTGATAGAGACACCAATCCACCCAGAAACTTTCAACCTAAAATTTATTCTGTCTATAAGTAATGCAGGTACTGGGGGGTGGGGTAGGGAGAAAAGACTGAGGGAATGGACAATCAAGAGCTCGTGCAACTTGAGACCTATACCATGGGCAGGCACCAGTCCCTAACAATATTAATGATACTCTGTTATGCTTGCAGACAGGAGCATGTTGTTCTCTGAGAGGCTCCACACAGCAGCTGACTCAGACAGATACAGACACCTACAGCCAAACAGTGGATGGTGTTTGGGGACTCTTATGAAAGAATAGGAAGAAGAATTGAGGGCCCTGAAGGGGATAGGAACTCCATGAAAAGACCAATAGTCTTCAAAGCTGGACCCGTGGGCCTCTCAGCATTTGAACTACCAACCAAAGAAAATATATGAGCTGGACCTAGGATTACCTACACATATGTAGCAGATGGGCAGTTTAGCCTTCATGAGGGTCCTGAACAATTGGAACGGGGGCTATCCCAAAAGCTGTTGCCTGTATGTGGGATATGTTTTAAAACCTGGCTGTTTTGTCTGGCTGCAGTAGGAGAGGAAGCACCTTGCCTTGCAGAGACTTGAAGTGCCAGGGTGGGGTGGGGGATACTCAAGGGGTGCCCCAACTGCCAAGAAGGGAAGGGGAAGCAGAGGGGGAAGGATTGTGGGATAGAGTGACTGGGGGGCGGGAAGTAAGCAGGATATAAGGTAAAAAAAAAAAATTAAAAAATGTTCTTTTCTCATACACTACATCTGGACCTCAGCCTTCTTTCCCTCTATTCCTCCCAGTTTTCCTCCCCTCCTCCCCATCCTCAGCTCCAGTGTTCTACAGTTTCTCTTTAGAAAAGAGAAGCCAATTTTAAATAGCAGGAAGTCAGTGACCCTGTAAAGCTTTAAAGGTTCTAATGCAGAAGTCTAGTGGTTTGCTGCTATTATACATTGAAGCAATGATATCCACAACTTATTGCTCTGTTTCCCATACCATGATTATAGGATCTGATTTCTTAGAAAAAAAAAATCTATTAAGAGGCTTGATTGTTCCAGTTGTTCCACAACCATGCCACTTAGTGCTTGCAAACACAGTAACTGCTTGTCCTTTGTATCCTTCATAATGTTTTTGCACTTGTGTGTTGTAACACTTACTTTATGCTACTTGTATAGAGCTGGTTCCTGTTAGAGCATTTACCCTTACGGACTAAAGTTCATTGTACAGGGAGGCATTCTGCATGCTACAAAAGGAGAATTGGAAAACACCAATCCAGCTGTAAACTCTTCAGTCTACAGTGATTAACTGCTTGCAAGATTCACTACTGCATTAACAGCGTAAACCTGTGGGAATATACAACCAATATCTGATTGGATTTAAATCCCACTGCATGAGATGCCTGATGCTACTCTGCTAGCCAAAATCCTGATAGCAAATAGGCCAGGGGCATAGGGGAAAACTAAACACTATTGTTCTTCTAAAGGAATATAGTCATAAAATGACCTCCAAATGACATTAGTGTCCTTCTCAGCCATTATCAGAGAAGCTTCCTTCTGTAGTAGATGGGAACAAATACAGAATCTGACAGCTAGATAATATGCAGAGAGTAAGAGATCATGGAACATCCAGTCCTAAATGGGATGTCTCCAATAAATTCTTTGCTAAAGGCACAAGGAAAGCTGTGGAAGGGGAAGCAAAAAGATCATAAGAGAAAGAGGAGATGGAGAATACCAAGGAAACAAGGCCTTCTAAACCCAGCATGATCCATGCACCTATGAACTCACAGAGACTGAGGCAGAATACATAGGGCCTGCATAGGACTGTGCCAGATGGGGTCCCAACACTGAAAAAAGTAGACACATGGCCCCCATCACATACCCAGAGCTATCTCCAGTTGATACCCACTTGTAAATGGGAAATTCGTTCTCTTCAACAGAGTCACTGGGGATACAGACAACTCTTAGGGCAAACCTCATGATCAAGCAGTAGTTCACCAACACAGAACCAATTCAATGGTGTCTTCATTGGCTCATTTTGTTTACCATATTCTGTTTTTTTTTGTTTGTTTTATCTTATTTTATTCTATTTTATTATTATTTTTTTAGATGCTTGTTTTCTAATGAGAGGCGGGAAGAGTGTGGATTCGGATAGAATGGGAAATAAGGAAGATCTTGGAGCAATTGAAGGAGGGGAGACTGTAATCAGAATATATCATAGGAAAAAGAAATATTTTCTATGAGAGAGAAATAGAGGAAAAAAATTAACAGTGGGATGCATCTCACAGGAAGCAAAGTGTGAATGCTAAGAGCTCACTGTCAGAGAAGTGGGAATGCCATTGAGCTCTGCAAGGGCTGCAGTGGATGCTGACATATCAAGTGTCTAGACATTCTTGCTGTACAGGGATAGCCACAGGAAAAGCCATGCTGCAAAGACTGAGATAGATAACCATGTTTTCAGTATATAGACACTGACATCTAACTATAAGAGGCTTGAGCAATCCGGCCCTCATAACAAGAGTAAAGTATGGTAGCTACTAGGCCTTAGTGCTTGGGGAGGGGTTTTTAATGCTGCCAGTAACAGAGAAACACACACACACACACACACAGAGAGAGAGAGAGAGAGAGAGAGAGAGAGAGAGAGAGAGAGAGAGAGAGAATATAACTGATTGCCAAGGAGGAAAGGGCATAGCGTGGAAGGTGAGAAATGACTGCATGGATTGGTATATAGTCGATATGTATCTCTGAGCCATCTTAAAAAAGCAAAACAAAACAAAACAAAAACAAACAAGAAAAACCTTGGGGTTGTACACTGATAATTGCAAGAAAGTCTTTAAAACAAAAAATAATGTAAATGACTTCAGTTTAATTAGGAGGGGTGAAAAGTTTCAGTTGTGGAGCACTGCTGAGTTGCCTGTAGAGGAGTTTTGTTGTTATAAGCACCAGGTAGTAAATAATGCAAAGTCCCGAAGCCTACAAGTATTTTGAAGAATCAACAGAATGCTGAATAAAGTGATCTGTCAAAGTCAGCTTAGTCACAGCTTAAGAGTTCTCAGAATCCTTGTAAATTATGAATGTGCTCAGTCCAGAACCTGAGATAAATTCAGAAAACAGATCTCAGCAGCTTGTAAAGTTTATATATCACATCTCCAAAGGCAGGAACTACTCAAGTGTAAATAATTGTGTTTTCTCCCTATTTTCCTCTGTGCTGAGTCTTGTCTTATGATTATTGGATGGTAGAATACATTTAATGAGAATTCAGAGTGGACTAAGAAAAAAAAATCCTCAACCTTGTTTTATAATTTTCCTCAGATGTTATGAAAGATCAAGAGATGTAAATTCCTAAGCTGTTAGAAATTGATTTTTAGTTTTTGAAAATCTGGTGATGTTAATTTGAGAATATTTTCCTTTCTCATTTTATAAGATTGCAAGTTTATTTCAGGATATATATATATATATATATTTATACACACACATATGTATATATATACATATGTGTATATATATTTATATATATATACACACACACACATATGTGTGTGTGTGTGTGTGTGTGTGTGTGTGTGTGGTGTTGTGTCTTTCCTCATTGTTGGTTTTGCTTTGACAGGGTTCTTGGCTGAAACAGTAACATTTTATTTTATCAGAAGCAGTGTATAGAAATATCAAAAGAAGAAGGGCTTATGTGAGAATTTGTTACTCTATTAACCTCTGGCTTCTTTTTTTAAAGATTTATTTATTTATATTATTTATATGAGTACACCATAGCTATCTTCAGACATACCAAAAAAAAGGTATCAGATCCCATTATAGATGGTTGTGAGCCACCATGTTGTTGCTGGGAATTGAACTCAGGACCTCTGGAAGAGCTTCAACCACTGAGCCATCTCTTCAGCCCAACCTCTGGCTTCTTATCTCACACTCTCTTCAGTAAGATTGAGTCATACTCTCTTCCGTATAGCACAGAGTAAGGAGGTTAGATATGCTTGTACCAAATTACAAGGGAAGGTTGGACACAGGAAAGCAAGAGGACTGACAGCAACTGTGATGCTGAGAACATCCACAGTCTCTATGAAGGACATTTGCACAGATTTCAGTGCTCACTATGGAGCTCCAAGGGATTCCTAAGAAAATGGAAAGCCCTCACAGAATGGAGGCTGTATCATAAACGATAAGACCCGTTCAACTTTAATCTATAAGAGTTTTATAATTAAATCACAAAGGCTATTAAATAGGATATAGATGATGTGATATATACAAACATTTAAGTAATATTTTGTACATAGAAAATTTCTTCTATTTTACAATGTTTACTGATCATACCTCCCACTTTCAACTCTTCTTGAGTTACCCTACTCTATGTCCCTCCCAACTTTATGACCTCTCTGTTTTTTTGTTATTAACAATCCCCTGAGTATAAGTAGCACTTCCCACATACACATGGGTGAGTAGCCATCCACTATGGTATGATAACCCCCCCCGTGGCTTCATTCCCAAAGGAAAGTGACTTTTTTTCCTTAGCAACTATCAACTGTCATTTGAAGTGACTTTCTGCTTTTATGTAAGAAATCGCAGTTAGTTGATGTGTATCATTGCTCTGTTTAGAGGCCCCTGGCTTCTTTTGCACTCTCAACACTGGATCCTCACTGAGAGTTCTCTTGGATATCCTGTTGCTGCCCTGAGTCATGGAGATTTTGAAGCTTTGAATTTGTAGGACCAGCTCTTTCACGAACTCCAGCAGATCATAGATAGGGTATGGCCCAACTTCAAGCCCTGGGTCTGGCCTTAGGAGGTAGACGAGTTGATCTTCATGCTAGCTCACCTGAGCTGGCACAACCAGAGCAAGCTCAGTAGCACTGCACTAGGAAGCTCACCAAATGGTGAATCTGGCAAGTGGCAGGTTCAGCTCTTCTGCTCTCAGGGCCCCTGCTAGCTCACCTGCATCTTGGCCATCAGGGGGCAGCTCTACTGTCCTGCCCAGGCTATGTGGAGGGCAGTGAGGAGCTGGGCCACCTCTCCCATTCTGTCATTAGGGCCAGCTCTCCTAACTGTTGCTGGCAGTTGAGATGTAATCGGTGGTGTGGGGTCGGGGAGACAATTTCAAAATAGGAAACATCACTCAGTTTCTTTCTTTTACCTTTAAAAATGTATTTTCTGCTGAAAGTCTTGCAGTGTTACTCCTGAGCTTCTTGTAGCCCTCTTCCTTCCTTTCCTTCCTCTTTCTGCTCTGTTCACTCCATTGACCTCTTGACACATAGAGTCTGGCTTCTTGATTTAATTATGAAAATGTAATTGTTATTCATAGCTTTCCTCTGTGAAATGAAAAGATAAAACAAAATGTATCAGTTAATATTTGGAAGTTTAGGGTGACTAAAGGCTCAATATCTCCATTTACTAATAAATGGAAAATTCTTTAGGTAGTTTACAAGCAAAGTGTATTTCCTTTAAATGAACATTTTATGTGATGTTAGCAGGTAAGAATGAGGATTGGCTGTTGTAGGGTCATATATAAAGGGCAATCAAAATTGTTCTCTATCCCATAGGAAGTAGAGTTTAGTGGAAAAACAAAATTATTTTCAAAATCAAAAGAGGTATGTTTTTGAGTTGTTAGTATGTTTGAATGTAAATTCAACACTCCAAACAATACAGGCTTCTTCAAACCAGTTCCCAATGCATAATTTCTTTGTATTTTCATTGTGCTAGCAGACAATGAAAAACACATTGGATAGCCTCTCCATCTTGCCTAAAGCATAAACCATAATGCTCATATGGTAAGTGGAGCCTGGCATGACAAGATTTATCTCTGATGTGTCTTGTGTCAGCATCTGTAATTCTCAGTTATCTCTAGCCACACTGGCCTCCTGGCTGAACTTGGCATGCCCATTTTCACCTTAACCAGGACATCCCCTTTAGTTGTGACTTTACTGGTGGCTATTTCTTCTGCTTGGAATAGCCCTGGATAACCTTTACATTAGCTTTAAGTTGTTGGTCAGATGTCATCTTTCTAATGAAGCCTTTTATACTCATCGTAGTTCTACAGCTGTTTCTGCCTCCCCATCTCAGCTACCACTGATCTTTGATTTGATTTTTCATTTTAAAAGTTTCCAGTGCACTGCTTACCTCCACATATATCCTCTCTTTTGGCTAGAATGGGAAGTGGAAAAGGTCAGGGATATTTATTTGTCTGTTTAACTCCAGTGTCCTGAAGAGTACCTGGCACAGATGAAGTGCTGGAGGAACAAAGATCCACAAAACATTGGACCCAGGGGCCAATCCTCATTATTTAGTTGAAAACTATTTATTTAGTTATTATTGTGTTCTAGTCATCCTACTCTGTATTGAGAAAAATCAAAGGTGAATCTCCATGGAGAGAGACAAATAAATGGGAACCTTTGATACTTGTATAAAGTGTACCATGTAAGGCTAAGCACAGAGTGTTCTTAGAGCATCTAAAACTGGCCACTAACCCATAATAGAAAAGGTTACCAAGGAATCATTCATTTTATTTATTCAACAAATAATACCTACTATGTGCCAGACACTTTTAAAAAAAGGTATCCACCAGTATATATCTTTTTGATTTGTTTGTTTATCATCTGCCTGAGCAGATGTCTTCCTAACACATGGTTTCAAAAGGATGAAAGCTAGAGGCCACCCTATTTCCTCTGCCTATTTCCCTTACTATGTTTCGAATTTGTTATCTTTTTTCTTGTAAAAAATTTGAGTACTTTTATCAGTGTAGCTTGACCTTTTATCACATTTAAGAGAGATTGGCAGCCAATGTCGAGAGAGAGGAAAGGCAGTAACGTGCCTTCAGGTATAACCCTCTTTCTCATGCTGGTTTGTTAGTTTGGAACATCAGTCCTGGGTGCGTTGCATCAAGGGCTAGATGAGTGATATGGGTAAGCCTTTCTGGGAAGGGTTTGTACTCCAACTGGAGATGAGGTTGCGCAAAGCCTTATCCAGGTATGCTTTGAACGTTTTCTTCAACCGTTTTGTGCTATAGACTTCTTTCTGCTAAGAGGCTAAAGAGCTTATATCACCACCAAGAGTTCTGTGAATATTTTATCTCTTATCCCTGGTGAGTTTTCTCTGCTGATCTTAAAATCATACCTTATGCTTGCATTTAAGTTGGGCAAATGTGAGTGTTTCTGAAAATTACTTAATTAACAAAAGGAAAGAAAGCAGATCTTGGTAAAATATAAAGTGGGGATAATTTATTTTAAGTTCTCTTTTAAATAAAAGTAGGGGAAACAGTAAAGGAAGAATTTTTTTCTTGGTACTTAGAGGAAGAATATTTTAAGGAAATAGTATTTTAAATTGCTAGAAATGTTCAAACATACGGTAACTGGTAACGTGTGTGTGTGTGTGTGTGTACAAGTTTTAGCTTCTTTTAAAAAAATGTAACTTAGCCTTCCAGATGAGACAGACAGGTTCAGGTGTGATGGTTTTATCTCATTTCCAACTGAGAGGAAGCTTCCTATTTCACAATAGATGCACTGAAGGTTGGATTTCCTAAGACCAATGTTCTGAGACAGTCATTAGGGATTCAGTGCCTGTGCATTCCCAGGAAACTAGCATGGAGCTGCATTCAGCTTCCTTTACAACTCAGCCAGTCCCAGGATTGCCACAGATGCCATACTGCCCTGCCCTTCAAACCAAGTCAGCCTTAAAGCTTTGGAACTATTACTTCAAGCCTTTCAGTGATGGTTCTGGCCTACAGTCTGTCTCTAAGAAAACGGTGGCTGAGACAGGCCTCTTTGAATGCATGTGTCAGTTCTGAAATGCAGAGTGAGTAGATAGCACAGTGGCCACTCTCACAAGGACATCCATCAGGAATGAAGATTACCTTCCTCAAATAGGTGAACACTTGTGTTACTAGGCTACATAGAAAATCATCAGTTTCACTGATCAAAAGTTGTTAGGCCTTGATAAGTTCATGTGGTACATTACTTAATAAATTAGTGATTGTGTTAATGGTGATATATGTGATGCCATCCACCAGTAGAAATATCAGTTGCTCGTGGAAGAGTTTATCTTGCCAATGTCTATTGAACGGTACTATAAATTACCAATGTTTGGTTTGTTTGTCTGGTTGGATTACAATTTAATCACAACACCTTCTGTGTTGTGGTAAATCTCCAACCCAAATAAGTCCCCAGGAATGAAAACATGACTCAATATGGATACATGCTGTGCACCTAGATTGGGCAGATCTACCACTCACTACCATCTTCCACACCTATGAGACCCCTTAGAACTTGCAGTTTTGGGGGCTGGTGAGATGGCTCAGTGTGTAAGAGCACCCGACTGCTCTTCCGAAGGTCCGTAGTTCAAATCCCAGCAACCACATGGTGGCTCACAACCATCCGTAACGAGATCTGACTCTCTCTTCTGGGGTGTCTGAAGACAGCTACAGTGTACTTACATATAAATAAATAAATCTTTAAAAAAAAAAAAAAAAAGAAGAACTTGCAGTTTCTCCAGGCCATGTGCTTCTGCTCCAGTTTTCTTCTTCCTCCTCCTCCTCTACGTTCTCTCTCTCTCTCTCTCTCTCTCTCTCTCTCTCTCTCTTCTCTCTCTCTCCCCCCACTTTCCATTTCACCTTCCCTTTACCTGCCTGATCAGATCATCAGCTATTCTTTATTTTACAAATTAAGGTGGAAAGCAGGTTTACAGGAAATCACCTGAGTGCTGTTCTCAACCCCTCACAGGAGAACAGAATTAACATCAAACATAATTAGCTCCAGGGCTAGCCACAACACTTCTGAATTCTCCCAGATACTCCTCCCAACTCTCTTTCAAATTGATAACCTCTTTTTTTCACTAATTGTTATTACATGCATATGTTCTTTTTTCACTAATTGTTATTGCATGCATACGTATTTCTAATTATAACCTGATGAATTCATATAATGTTACTTGTATGTATGTTTTCAGGGCCAATGATTTGGCACCGGGCAACCAATTGGTATTCTTTTCCTTGGGAAGGGTCACCTCTCTTGCTCCCAGATTTATTCAGTTGCTTACAGTTACTGTGTAAGGTTGAGACCTTGTGGGCTATTCTCCTTGCAGTCTGACATGTTCATTGGTGTCCTTGATTAACTCATGTTTGAGCAGTCATGTTGGTGACTCTTTATGGGCCTCGCTTCTGATAGGTAAAAGAATCTGACAGTAAAGTCCCTGATCATCTGGCTCTTACAATCTGTCTGCTCCTTCTTCCACAATGTCCCCTGAGCTCTAGGTGTTGGAGTCTTTTGTGGAGGTATCCATTGGGACTGGGCTCCAAAACTCAGCATAAGTTAGAACTGATTTGAATGCCCCCTCTCTGAGGACTAACTTTCCTGGGTAGCAGAAGGCACCATGCATACATCCAAAGGACTGTGCTTTTTTGATTTTTTAAATTTATTTTTATTTTTTCATAGGGCCAAGGGCCTCTCTTCCCATTGATGCCTGACAAGGCCATCCTCTGCTACATATATGGCTGGAGCCACAGGTCACTCCATGTTTTTAATGATGTAACATTTGTTAACAATTGCAGCTGTTTTCTTTCCACAACATTTTTGTGGACAGTTTTAAACATTCCACAATTCTTTTCTTGCCAAATGTCACATTTTTCTCTTTCTGTCCCCTCTTACTATAACCCTGAGTAAGCATACTGAGAAATAACCATGTTAGAGTCTGAATTATAGCCTGTCTTGCAATTCACTCTGTCAAGTTAATTAGTTCATTACTTTTGAATTCAACCTCAATTAAGATTTTGGGACAGAGGCAGAATGCAGTGAGATTCTTTGTCAAAATAGAACTTCATGGCTAACAGCTCAATAACTAACAGAGTCTTTGTTCCCTTCCATAACTAATTACACAAGGCCTCTCTGCTCATATCTGTCTCAACATTCTGGACTTCCTAAATCCCACCAGACTGAGTCATTTAACTCTGCTTACACAGCATTTAGAGGTTTCTTTGTAATTTTTGTTTTCATTGAAAAGCATGTGCCACTCCACCCTCCAGCCGTGTTCTGAAGATTTAAACACAGATTCTCATGCTTGTAAAACAAATTCTTTTACACATTGAGCCACTTCCTTAGGCCAGTCTAGGTCTGCATTAGCTCAAAGTTGCCATTGCTTTCCTAGTCATCCCACAGACCAGGTCTAAATGCACATGTGTGGCAGAATTTGGTGTGTCACAGCAACAGTTCCGTTTTTCAGTGACACTTCTCTCGATGTGACTTTTTCTTGCTGCTGTAACAAAATGCCAGAAAAAAGCAATTCACGAGTTTCTTTTGGCTTATCGCTTAAAGATCAAGACCATCAAGGCAATGAAGGCATGGCAGCAGGAGCATGAGGCAGGATGCACAGCCTGGAAGCAAAGTGAAATGAGTGCCGTTCCTCCTCTGGCTTTCACCTCTGGATTTAGTCCAAGAGCCTAGTCCACGGAATGGTGGTACCCATTGTTAGTGTAGGTCTTTTCATCACAATACCTCACAGGGATATTCAGAGGATTGTCTCCCACATAAATATATGTTGGGAGCGACCCTGTTTGAATGTTAACTGCCTTGTCAGCCATAAGTTCTTACTTACAAAGTCTTGGCCTTAGTGGAAAAGTATTAGCTTAGTTGAGATTTCTGTGAGAAAAAGTTGAGGCCTCTATGGGAAAGTATTACCCCCAGATAAGAACAAATCGCTATAGATCTTGTGGACAGGTACCTAGCAACCCATTCTGTTCTGTTCCTCCTGCTGAACTTTTTACCTAGCCAATATCCTGCTCTTGGGAACAGGTGCAATCTCCCAGAAACAAAGCGATTCTGCATCATCCCCCTCCCCATACCCTGCTTCTGTGGACATAAAACTTGCCTGGGAATAATAAAAAGTTGATAGCTTGATCAATCAGACTTGCTGTCTGTCCTTGTGTTTCTCGCCTCTCATTCTCTCCACAAGTGGTTCCCCAGACCCTGTTCGACTGTTCTGCGGGCCAGGACAAATATCTACCCTGTCAAGTTGACAGTTTAACTTTCAGATTTAAGGTTTTCATTGTGTCTTTAGGACTAATCTCACATCTCTGTCATGTTTCAGTGTTATGCTCTCTAATCCTTTCAAGTTGTTCTTGGTTCCTCCAAGTTTCATCCAAGAAAGTGCTTATCATCGATATTGAAATAATACTGAAACAGAGTGAGCCTCTGTAAACCGTGCTGTTATCTTTCTGTATGACCTAGTCTTTTGTTGCGCTTCCTGCTCAGAATATCTGCTGTGTTCTCCTTGAACTCCCAGCTTTATCTCTGTAACTCTGCTTGGGTTCCTTTACACCCATCATAGCCTGGTTATATTATCTGGGTAGGAAGTTGGCTGCTTTCTTTGTTCAGCAAACACTGTTCATTATTGCCTATTACATTTTGAGTCCAAGAATAATAAATTTTCTTGAGTATTTTTATTCTTTGACAATTTTACATGACTATATAACAAAATATGATTATTTAATTTCCTCTCCTGCTTGCTCCACTTTCCCACAATTCCTTTCTTTCCTACCTTTATTTCTTTTTCTTTTTTGTATGTGTGATAACCCACAAAGTTAAATTAGTGTTGCCCATGAGCACATGAGGGTGGGTCATCTACTGGAATATGAGACACCTACCAGTGGCCACACCCTCAAAGAAGAATAATTTTTCCTTGTCCAGTGGCCATTAACTGCAAATAGCTCCTCAGTAAAGGGTGAAATCTAGTGATCACCTTCTTCATCTAGGTGTCAGTTTTGTTAGCTTGATCTTTTAAGGGTGTTTTGCAGGTAACCACAGCTGGTGTGAGTCCATGGCCACACTGACCTTGTTGGGTCCCAAAGACAACATTTCTCAGCAGGCACTCCTTCATTCTTTAGCTCTTTAATTTTTCTAGCTCCCCTCTTACATGACATTTCTTGAGTTATAGCAGAGTGGGTGAATGGGTGGGAAGTGGGAGTTGATAAGGATGTACCATCTAGAGCTGAGCACTGTTTCTTCTCAGAACTTTGACTAACATATCTCTTCACTGACTTTCATCCTTTGCACAGAGATGTTTCTCTGACAAAGGTGGAGGGCACCTTTTGTCCAGGGTCAGATTCAATCCACATGATCAGTCTGCAGCTTCTACTGAAGCCTCAGTGAATTGTGCCATTCCCTATGTAGTTATGAGCCTAACCCATGCTCAGATCCAGTCTGTTCCCTGGGTTGAGACCACAATATTTCTGCTCTAATAGTAAATTTTTGGATTGTGAAATTTATGTTTACTGACCCCACAAGTTCAAAGACAATAGTTTTCCATAAATTTTAGGCTGGTTTAATCATTTCTTACCTCTAACCATTTTTTTTTTTTGCTGTAAAATTGCATGTCATCAACAAACTATATTATTTTGTTTTCAATTTGTATTCATTTGATGACTATTTTGTTCTAAAATTACTATTATTTGGAACTTTCTTGATTTTTTGGTGAATTTAGTATAATGAACCAGAGTGGTAGTTTTTAAACTCTCAGTGTTAAACTTTGGCTCTTAATGATAGCATTTCACATGGCAAAACACACAGAGTAGCTTATGGTTGGTCAGTTGACTAGTTTTCAGTTAGCTGATGAATCCCTCTCAGAGTTGGGACAGATCTTTGGAGCATAGCTGCCAACAGTTTGTCCTGACCTCCAGCCACTTTCCCTTCATAAAGGCTCTGGATGTGGCTAAGGAAGTCCCGATTGCTAGGCTTATGTCATGGGATAACTTTCTAATTTGATGTGTTAAAATGAGATTTAGAAATTCATCAGCATATTATATGTGCATCACTTTATTATATTTCTACTTATTGGAAATAACACATTATGTTTGCAGTGGCTTTATCAATGAATTATAGTACAATTATCTGAGCATGAGAATCTCTTTGAAGAGATAGGGATTCTTCAGGCCTGGGATTTGCAAGAGGATAAAGTCATGGAAGGAAAAGAATCTGGAAAAGGGTGGCTATCAGACCTGGTGTCTTATTCAACTTGCAGTCTCTCTGCCAGGTTTCCATGAGTTATACTCACCAGGGATAAGAAGGGAATATTATCCTATGAAGCACTTATGACCAAAGGTTTCTTCAGAGACATCATGGGGATTTTAGGTTACTAACAAAGCCAATGGCAATACTGACTATCACTCTGCTGACTGACGCAACAGATATAAAAATATCTTGGGTATTTTAGGTTGATGGATCTAATCTTTCAGTTGAAAAGATGTTGTTGTCTCCATTTAACATAGCTGACAACTGAGTTTTGAGAGGATTAACTTTTTCAATGAAATGTGTCAGAACTCAGAACAGTATCAAAGCCTCAGTTTACAATTTATCCTCGGTTTCACTGTTCCATACCACTTCTAAAAATTGCTGCCTTTGTTCACTCCAAACTGTTTGTCCTTTCACAACAATCTCTTGGAAGTGAATTGGAGACTATGCCAGTATAGCCAGTGGAGTAGTCTTCCTAACCACTTGCAGGTTTGCTCCAATTTTATTTGACAAAGGCTTCTTTCTTCGTGTCTGCCCCAAACTTGACTGAGTTCAAACTTGACTGAGTTTTCTCTCAAATGGAGCTCAAAGGCTAATAATTAAAGTCTTTACTGGCAATTAATCTCATGTCTTTCTAGAATCTTATTTTACAGAATTAAAAGTACTTTAGTATATATAAACACCAATATGTATGTGTATATATGTATACATATGTATGTATATACATGTATATACATATAAATACTGGTTTATCCTTTAAAGGCCAGACCATCATGGCATTGAAGGCATGGCAGTAGAAGCATGAGGCAGGATGCACAGTCTAGAAGCAAAGTGAAATGAGTGCTGGTGCTCAGCTGGCTTCCTCCTCTGGATTTAGTCCAGGATCCTGGTCTAGGGAATGGTGGTACATGGGTGTTAGTGTACAATGGTGTTAGTGTAGATCTTTTCATCTGAATCAGATACCTCACAGACATATTCAGAGGATTGTCTCCCATGTGAATATCTACCCTACAAGTTGACAATCAATATTAACAACCACACTCTCCCACTTGACATCTTTCAGATTTACGGTTTTCATTGTGTCTTTAGGACTAATCTCACATCCTTTAGGAGAACCTGTGGAAGCTTGTGAGCTTCAGACAAGCAGCAGAAATGCTAAGGGAACTTGTCTCAAATAAGACAAAATCTGACATCTGAAGTTATTTTATGACTTCCATATAAGCATGCCATGGCATACATATACTTGAATCCATATATGAATGTGCACGTGTGTGCATGCGTGCGCACATACATGTATTTCTCCTATCTTTTAATCAACTGCTATCTTTTACTCAATACTTTTTAAAAGTTCTCTCTCTCTCTCACTCTCTCTCTCTCTCCCTCTCTCTCTCTCTCTGTCTGTGTGTGTGTGTGTGTGTGTGTGTGTGTAGGGGCAGCCTCAAATCCAGGGCTTTGTGCTAAACCACAGAGCTATATCCAGGCCCTCATAAATTTTTGTGATTTTGATCATTAGAGAAAATTCTTACTTTTTAACAGTTTGTATTTTCCTTTATCTAATTTTAAAATATGAATCAGGAATTTGAGTTCTTTCAGTTCAATTAGAATGAGAGTTTGCTATCCTTCAAGAATCCTAGGTTGCGAGGGAAGCAGAAACCGGCCTGAGTAGGGCCACAGGCCTCATCCGGCCGGATCAGCGCCGGGGTAGCGGGAGCGCAGGGTTGCCTGACACCCGCCAGCTACCCAAGACCCCCCCGCCACAGGATTTTGGGACTGCTGGTGAGTGGAACACAGCTTCTGCTCCAGTCCAATCACGCGGGACCTGAGACTGCTCTGGTTGGGGAGAGAGAAATCCGGCCTACATAGGGCCACAACCCTCTTCCGGTCAGAAAAGCACCAGGGCAGCTGGGGCGCAGGGTCGGCTGACACTCGCCAGCTACCCACAACACCCGCCACAGGATCTTAAGACTTCTGGTGAGTGGAGCACAGCTTCTGCTCCAATCCAATTGCGCGGGACCTGAGACTGCATTAGTTAGGGAAGCAGAAACCGGCCTGAGTAGGGCCACAGGCCTCATCCGGCCGGATCAGCACCAGGGTAGCGGGAGAGCAGGGTTGCCTGACACCCGCCAGCTACCCACGACCCCCGCCGCAGGATTTTGGGACTGCTGGTGAGTGGAACACAGCTTCTGCTCCAATCTTTAAACAGTGACAACGATAACAACTAACCCCAGAGATTACCAGATGGCGAAAGGTAAACGTAATAATCTTACTAACAGAAACCAAGACCACTCACCATCATCAGAACCCAGCACCCCCACTTCGCCCAGTCCAGGGCACCCCAACACACCGGAAAAGCTAGACACGGATTTAAAAGCATATCTCCTGATGATGATAGAGGACTTCAAGAAGGACTTTAATAACACACTTAAAGAAATGCAGGAGAACACTGCTAAACAGGCAGAAGACAATAAAGAGGAAGCACAAAAATCCCTTAAAGAATTGCAGGAGAACACTGCTAAAGAGTTACAAATCCTTAAAGAAAAACAGGATAACATAATCAAACAGGTAGAAGTCCTTAGAGAAAAACAGGAAAACACATCCAAACAGATGATGGAAATGAACAAAACCATACTAGACCTAAAAAGGGAAGTAGACACAATAAAGAAAACCCAAAATGAGGCAACACTGGAGATAGAAACCCTAGGAAAGAAATCTGGAATCATAGATAAGAGCATCAGCAACAGAATACAAGAGATGGAAGAGAGAATCTCAGGTGCAGAAGATTCCATAGAGAACATCGGCACAACAATCAAGGAAAACGTAAAATGCAAAAAGATCCTAACTCAAAACATCCAAGAAATACAGGACGCAATGAGAAGACCAAACCTACGGATAATAGGAGTGGATGAGAATGAAGATTTTCAACTCAAAGGACCAGCAAACATCTTCAACAAAATTATAGAAGAAAACTTCCCAAATCTAAAGAAAGAGATGCCCATGAACATACAAGAAGCCTACAGAACTCCAAATAGACTGGACCAGAAAAGAAATACCTCCCGACACATTATAATCAGAACAACAAATGCTCTAAATAAAGATAGAATAGTAAAAGCAGTAAGAGAAAAAGGCCAAGTAACATATAAAGGCAAGCCTATCAGAATTACACCAGATTTTTCACCAGAGACTATGAAGGCCAGAAGATCCTGGACGGATGTTATACAGACACTAAAAGAACACAAATTCCAGCCCAGGCTACTATACCCAGCCAAACTCTCAATTAACATAGATGGAGAAACCAAAGTATTCCACGACAAAACCAAATTCACACATTATCTCTCCACGAATCCAGCCCTTCAAAGGATAATAACAGAAAAAAACCAATACAAGGACAGGAACCACGCCCTAGAAACAACAAGAAGGTAATCCCTCAACAAACCTAAAAGAAGACAGCCACAAGAACAAAATGCCAACTTTAACAACAATAATAACAGGAAACAACAATTACTTTTCCTTAATATCTCTTAACATCAATGGACTCAACTCCCCGATAAAAAGACATAGACTAACAAACTGGCTACACAAACAAGACCCAACATTTTGCTGCTTACAGGAAACTCATCTCAGAGAAAAGGATAGACACTACCTCAGAATGAAAGGCTGGAAAACAATTTTCCAAGCAAATGGCATGAAGAAACAAGCTGGAGTAGCCATTCTAATATCTGATAAGATTGACTTCCAACCCAAAGTCATTAAAAAAGACAGGGAGGGACACTTCATACTCATCAAAGGTAAAATCCTCCAAGAGGAACTATCAATCCTGAATATCTATGCTCCAAATACAAAGGCAGCCACATTCATTAAAGAAACTTTAGTAAATCTCAAAGCACACATTGCACCTCATACAATAATAGTGGGAGACTTCAACACACCACTTTCACCAATGGACAGATCATGGAAACAGAAACTAAACAGGGACACAGTGAAACTAACAGAAATTATGAATCAAATGGATCTGGCAGATATCTACAGAACATTCTATCCTAAAACAAAAGGATATACCTTCTTCTCAGCACCTCATGGTACCTTCTCCAAAATTGATCACATAATTGGTCACAAAGCAGGCCTCAACAGATACAAAAATATTGAAATTGTCCCATGCATCCTATCAGATCACCATGGACTAAGGCTGATCTTCAATAACAAAATAAATAATAGAAAGCCAACCTTCACGTGGAAACTGAACAACACTCTTCTCAATGATACCTTGGTCAAGGAAGGAATAAAGAAAGAAATTAAGGACTTTTTAGAGTTCAATGAAAATGAAGCCACAACATACCCAAACTTATGGGACGCAATGAAAGCATTTCTAAGAGGAAAACTCATAGCTCTGAGTGCCTCCAAAAGGAAACTAGAGAGAGCACACATTAGCAGCTTGACAACACACCTAAAAGCACTAGAACAAAAGGAAGCAAATTCACCCAAGAGGAGTAGACGGCAGGAAATAATCAAACTCAGGGGTGAAATCAACCAAGTGGAAACAAGAAAAACTATTCAAAGAATCAACCAATCAAGGAGCTGGTTCTTTGAGAAAATCAACAAGATAGATAAACCCTTAGCCAGACTCACTAGAGGGCACAGGGAAAGCATCCTAATTAACAAAATCAGAAATGAAAAAGGAGACATAACAACAGATCCTGAAGACATCCAAAACACCATCAGATCCTTCTACCAAAGGCTATACTCAACAAAACTGGAGAACCTGGATGTAATGGAGAAGTTCCTAGACAGATACCAGGTACCAAAGTTGAATCAAGATCAGGTTAATGATCTAAACAGCCCTATATCCCCCAAAGAAATAGAAGCAGTCATTAATAGTCTCCCAACTAAAAAAAGCCCAGGACCAGATGGGTTTAGTGCAGAGTCCTATGAGACCTTCAAAGAAGATCTAATCCCAGTTCTTCACAAACTATTCCACAAAATAGAAACAGAAGGTACTCTACCCAACTCATTCTATGAAGCCACAATTACTCTGATACCTAAACCACAAAAAGACCCAACAAAGATAGAAAACTTCAGACCAATATCCCTTATGAATATTGATGCAAAAATCCTCAATAAAGTTCTTGCTAACCGAATCCAAGAACACATCAAAACAATCATCCATCCTGACCAAGTAGGTTTCATCCCAGGGATGCAGGGATGGTTCAATATACGGAAATCCATCAACGTAATCCAGTATATAAACAAACTCAAAGACAAAAACCACATGGTCATCTCGTTAGATGCGGAAAAAGCATTTGACAAGATCCAACACCCATTCATGATAAAAGTCTTGGAAAGATCAGGAATTCAAGGCCCATACCTAAACATGATAAAAGCAATCTACAGCAAACCAGTAGCCAACATCAAAGTAAATGGTGAGAAGCTTGAAGCAATCCCTCTAAAATCAGGGACTAGACAAGGCTGTCCACTTTCTCCATACCTATTCAACATTGTACTTGAAGTCCTAGCCAGAGCAATTCGACAACAAAAGGAGATCAAAGGGATACAAATTGGAAAAGATGAAGTCAAAATATCACTCTTTGCAGATGATATGATAGTATATATAAGTGACCCTAAAAATTCCACCAAAGAACTCCTAAGCCTGATAAACAGCTTCAGTGAAGTAGCTGGATATAAAATTAACTCAAACAAATCAATGGCCTTTCTCTACACAAAGAATAAACAGGCTGAGAAAGAAATTAGGGAAACAACACCCTTCTCAATAGTCACAAATAATATAAAATATCTTGGCGTGACTCTAACTAAGGAAGTGAAAGATCTGTATAATAAAAACTTCAAGTCTCTGAAGAAAGAAATTCTAGAAGATCTCAGAAGATGGAAAGATCTCCCATGCTCATGGATTGGCAGGATCAACATTGTAAAAATGGCTATCTTGCCAAAAGCAATCTACAGATTCAATGCAATCCCCATCAAAATTCCAAATCAATTCTTCAACGAATTAGAAAGTGCAATCTGCAAATTCATCTGGAATAACAAAAAACCTAGGATAGCAAAAACTCTTCTCAAGGATAAAAGAACCTCTGGTGGAATCACCATGCCGGACCTAAAGCTCTACTACAGAGCAATTGTGATAAAAACTGCATGGTACTGGTATAGTGACAGACAAATAGACCAATGGAATAGAATTGAAGACCCAGAAATGAACCCACACACCTATGGTCACTTGATCTTCGACAAGGGAGCTAAAAACATCCAGTGGAAGAAAGACAGCATTTTCAACAAATGGTGCTGGCACAACTGGTTGTTAACATGTAGAAGAATGCGAATCGATCCATTCCTATCTCCTTGTACTAAGGTCAAGTCTAAGTGGATCAAGGAACTTCACATAAAACCAGAGACACTGAAACTTATAGAGGAGAAAGTGGGGAAAAGCCTTGAAGATATGGGCACAGGGGAAAAATTCCTGAATAGAACAGTAATGGCTTGTGCTGTAAGATCGAGAATTGACAAGTGGGACCTCATGAAACTACAAAGCTTCTGCAAGGCTAAAGACACCATCAATAAGACAAAAAAACCACCAACAGATTGGGAAAGGATCTTCACCTATCCTAAATCAGATAAGGGACTAATATCCAATATATATAAAGAACTCAAGAAGGTGGACTCCAGAAAGTCAAATAACCCCATTAAAAAATGGGGCTCAGAACTGAACAAAGAATTCTCACCTGAGGAATACCGAATGGCAGAGAAACATCTGAAAAAATGTTCAACATCCTTAATCATCAGGGAAATGCAAATCAAAACAACCCTGAGATTCCACCTCACACCAGTCAGAATGGCTAAGATCAAAAATTCAGATGACAGCAGATGCTGGCGAGGATGTGGAGAAAGAGGAACACTCCTCCATTGTTGGTGGGATTGCAAGCTTGTACAACCACTCTGGAAATCAGTCTGGCGGTTCCTCAGAAAATTCGACATAGTACTACCGGAGGACCCAGCAATACCTCTCCTGGGCATATATCCAGAAGATGTCCCAACCGGTAAAAAGGACACATGCTCCACTATGTTCATAGCAGCCCTATTTATAATAGCCAGAAGCTGGAAAGAACCCAGATGTCCCTCAACAGAGGAATGGATACAGAAATTATGGTACATTTACACAATGGAGTACTACTCAGCTATTAAAAAGAATGAATTTATGAAATTCCTAGCCAAATGGATGGACCTGGAGGGCATCATCTTGAGTGAAATAACACAATCACAAAAGAACTCACACAATATGTATTCACTGATAAGTGGATATTAGCCCAAAACTTAGGATACCCAAGATATAAGATACAATTTGATAAACGCATGAAACTCAAGAAGAATGAAGACCAAAGTGTGGACACTGTGCACCTTCTTAGAATTGGGAACAAAACACCCAGGGAAGGAGTTACAGAGACAAAGTTCGTAGCTGTGACGAAAGGATGGACCATTTAGAGACTGCCGTATCCAGGGATCCATCCCATAGTCAGCTTCTAAACGCTGACACCATTGCATACACTAGCAAGATTTTGCTGAAAGGACCCAAATATAGCTGTCTCTTGTGAGATGATGCCGGGGCCTAGCAAACACAGGAGTGGATGTTCACAGTCAGCTATTGGATGTATCACAGGGCTCCCAATGGAGAAGCTAGAGAAAGTACCCAAGGAGCTAAAGGGATCTGCAACCCTATTGTTGGAACAACATGATGTACTAACCAGAACCCCGGAGCTCTTGTCTCTAGCTGCATATGTATCGAAAGATGGCCTAGTCGGCCATCAATGGAAAGAGAGGCCCATTGGACTTGCAAACTTTATATGCCCCAATATAGGGGAATGCCAGGGCCAAAAGAATGGGAATGGGTGGGTAGGGAAGTGGGGGGCGCTATGGGGGACTTTTGGGATAGCATTGGAAATGTAATTGAGGAAAATATGTAATAAAAATATTAAAAATAAAAAAATAAATAAATAAATAAAAATCCAAAAAAGAAAAAAAAAAAAAAAAAGAATCCTAGGTTGCTCAATCCCAGCACTTGGGAGGTAGAGGCAGGTGGATTTCTGAGTGGCCAGTCTGGTCTACAGAGTGAGTTCCAGGACAGCCAGTGTTATACAGAAAAATCCTGTTCCAAAAAAAAAACCAAAATCAACCAACCAACCAACCAACCAAACAAACAAACAAACAAACAAATCCTAGGTTGTAGACTTCATTAAACCCTTGTGATTAAAACCACTGTACCTTTTGGATTTCAATTCTTTTTTCATATACTGCTTTAAGCCTGATTCATAGTGTTGTTTTTTAATCCTAACATGTCAAAATCATTTAGCAAAACAGTGTTTTGTGCCAATGAGAAAATGAAAGACATTGATGGCAGTGAGCTGTGAGAGAAGCAGGAAGCCAGCTTTAACCATGGGATTCCAGGGTAGTTATGAGAATCCTAAGCACCCTGGGGCTTTCCATGAGAAAGACAGTTAACTGTAGTTCTGTGAAATCTAGGGGCTTTCTGATGTTCAGCTTGCCCATGTGAAATGAAAATTAACTACTCTTTCATGAGCATCCTGTGTCAGTTTGTTTGTAGTGCAGGAAATCACTTAAAAAAAAAAAGAAGAAGAAAGAAAGAAAAAGATCAGACGGACACAAAAAATAGCTGTACAGGAAGCCTGTCTAGCAGAGTAGCCATTTCCAGGAATTAATGGTTGATTATTTTTTATGTGATATATTTAAAATACATATATAAGAGGACACCCATATTTATTAAACTTCTGAGGCATGTGTGTTGCTATGATTTTAAAATGGTATTTTTTAGTATATTAATGCTGACGTGTTGATACATGTGACTATCGCATATGATTTATCCTTTTCTTTATAGATATCATTCCAAAATACCTTAAAATAATTCCCTTCATTTATATTTCACTTTAGACATATGCATAACTTAAACACCCTGAAAGGAAGGGATGGGTGTAGATCTGATGGAATGCTTGCCTAGAATGTGCAAGGGCCTGATTCATTTCCCAATTAAGAGAGAGAAAAACAGAAGAAGAGAGAGAGAGAGAGAGAGAGAGAGAGAGAGAGAGAGAGAGAGAGAGAGAGAATTTCACAGAAAAATATGGAAATTTATATTGAAAACATATGCTATATATATATATATATATATATATATTCTAGGTCTTAAATAATTTTTATGTATTAGCTTCATCATGACATATTTAAACTCAAATTTCTTTAAAAATTGCTTAAGGCCACATATCTAAAAATTCATAAAAAGTACATTGGCTTAAATATTTATTATTTATTTCTTATATATTGATTCCCTTTGTATACAGTCTCAGAGTCTTCAACTCCATTTTACATGGAACATGAATTAAATCTTCAGACATAGTAATTTTGTAAGTACTAGAGTTTAATTCCTATAAATATTCAGCAAATGAGTAAAGACAGCAATAATTCCTACAATTACATTTTTTACAGGATTTTTTTCCTCGTGAGAGTACACAACAAGCCCCATGGAAACCTCGAGGGGGGCCCAAGACTAACCAGTTTGGAACCCTACTCCACCAATCCTATCCCAGTCATGTCTTCCTGTGACACAGTCAGCAGAGGTGAGTTGCACATGGTCCCATAAACTCCACAGTCTAGCTCTGGGCTTGCTCTTTGATCTCAAGAAACCTTGTGGGACCCAATGAACATCTTGCTCTCCCATGGAGGCCTGTGGAGACCCCAAGAACAACCAGCTTGGAACATGGCTCAACCAATATTTCGACAGTGGGATATGCCTGAGGTACAACCAGCACAGTCTGACCCTGACCGCCATTGTCTAGCCCAAGGATTCCCCCTATCTTCCCAAGAAGTCCTGCTGTTATCAGGATCATCCAGCCAACATCATAGAAAAACAGCTGACTAAAGGACAGTGTAAGAACACAATCAACAAGGCCAAGGACAGTATGGCACAACCAGAGCCCAGCTATCTTGTTACAGTAAACCCTAGATATCCTAATGAAACTGAAACATAACAAGATGATTTTAAATCCAAATTTATAAGATGATAGAGGCCTTTAAAGAAGGAATGAATAAATCCTGCAAAGAAACACAGGAAAAAAACAGGTAGAGGCATTAAAAGAGGAATCAAATAAACATAAAGAAATGCAGGAAAATACAATCAAACAGGTGAAGGATATTAATAAAACTGTCCAAGACCTGAAAAAGCAAATAGAAGGAATAAAGAAATTATAAACTGAGGCAATCCTGGAAATGAAAAAACTTAGGAAAAAGAATTGGAACTACAGTTTTGGGATAGCATTTGAAATGTAAATGAAGAAACTATCCAATGATAAAATAAGCAAAGAGGACAGGTGTCCGCCCAGCCTGGGAGGCTTTTGCCTCATGATCGGCGGTAGCCATCTTGGTTCTGGGACTCCACTGAAAGTAGTCTGCACAGGTGAGAGTGTGCACTACAGAAGCTAACAGCTTCTGGGACAGGCGGGAGCCACAGAGCTTCTGAGGCAGTGCCCTTTTCAGGCTCCAGACATCCGGCCACTTTCTCGGCCAGAGGACAGGTGTCTGCCCAGCCCGGGAGGGCTTTGCCTCAGGATCGGCAGAAGACATCTTGGTTCTGAGACTCTGCTGAAAGTAGTCTGCACAGGTGAGAGTGTGGACTACAGAAGCTAACAGCTTCTGGGGCAGGGCAAAGCTACAAGCTTCTGGAAAAGGCCCTGTTTTGGGCCTTCATCTTCAGCCAGGAGGGAGGTCCGAATGCCAGATATCTGTGCACCTTCCGTGTAAGAGGAGAGCTTGCCTACAGAGAGTGCTCTGACCACTGAAACTCAGAGGAGAGAGCTAGTCTCCCAGATCTGCTGATAGAGGGTAACAGAGTCACCAGAGGAACAATCTCTAAACAGAGACAATTATAAGAACTAACTCCAGAGATTACCAGATGTCGAAAGGTAAACATAAGAATCTTACTAACAGAAACAAAGACCACTCACCATCATCAGAACCCAGCACAACCACTTAGCCCAGTCCAGGGCACCCCAACACACCCGAAAAGCTAGGCCCGGATTTAAAAGCATATCTCATGATGCTGGTAGAGGACATCAAGAAGGACTTTAATAACTCACTTAAAGAAAAACAGGAGAACACTGCTAAACAGGTAGAAGACATTAAAGAGGAAGCACAAAAATCCCTTAAAGAATTGCAGGAAAACACAACCAAACAGGTGATGGAATTGAATAAAACCATCCAAGACCTAAAAAGGGAAGTAGACACAATAAAGAAAACGCAAAGTGAGGCAAAGCTGGAGATAGAAACCCTAGGAAAGAAACCTGGAACCATAGATGCAAGCATCAGCAACAGAATACAAGAGATGGAAGAGAGAATCTCAGGTGCAGAAGATTCCATAGAGAACATCAGCACAACAATCAAAGAAAATGGAAAATGCAAAAAGATCCTTACTCAAAACATTCAGGAAATCCAGGACACAATGAGAAGACCAAAACTACGGATAATAGGAGTGAGTAGATGAGAATGAAGATTTTCAACTCAAAGGACCGGCAAATATCCTCAACAAAATTATAGAAGAAAACTTCCCAAACCTAAAGAAAGAGATGCCTGTGAACATTCAAGAAGCCTACAGAACTCCAAATAGACTGGACCAGAAAAGAAATTCCTCCTGACACATAATAATCAGAACCACAAATGCACTAAATAAAGATAGAATACTAAAAGCAGTAAGGGAAAAAGGTCAAGTAACATATAAAGTCAAGCCTATCAGAATTACACCAGAGGTTTCACCAGAGATTATGAAAGCCAGAAGAGCCTGGACAGATGTTATACAGACACTAAGAGAACACAAATTCCAGCCCAGGCTACTATACACAGCCAAACTCTCAATTACCATAGATAGAGAAACCAAAGTATTCCACGACAAAACAAAATTCACACATTATCATTCCACGAATCCAGCCCTTCAAAAGATAATAACAGAAAAAAAAAAAAAAAAACAATACAAGGATGGAAACCACATCCTAGAAAAAGAAAGAAAGTAATCCTTCAACAAACCTAAAAGAAGATAGCCACAAGAATAGAATGCCAACTCTAACAACAAAAATAATAGGAAGCAACAATTACTTTTCCTTAATATCTCTTAATATCAATGGACTCAACTCCCCAATAAAAAGAAATAGACTAACAGACTGGCTACACAAACAGGACCCAACATTGTGCTGCTTACAGGAAACTCATCTCAGAGAAAAAGATAGACATTACCTCAGTATGAAAGGCTGGAAAACAATTTTCCAAGTAAATGGTCCGAAGAAAAAAGCTGGAGTAGCCATTCTAATATCGAATGAAATCGACTTCCAACCCAAAGTCATCTAAAAAGTTAAGGAAGGCACTTCAGACTCATCAAGGGTAAAATCCTTCAAGAGGAACTCTCAATTCTGAATATCTATGCTCCAAATACAAGGGCAGCCACATTCATTAAAGAAACTTTAGTAAATCTCAAAGCACACATTGCACCTCACACAATAATAGTGGGAGACTTCAACACACCACTTTCACCAATGGACAGATCATGGAAACAGAAAGTAAACAGGGACACAGTGAAACTAACAGAAGTTATGAAACAAATGGATCTAACAGATATCTAGAGAAAATTTTATCCTAAAACAAAAAGACCTCATGGTACTTTCTCCAAAATTGACCACATAATTGGTCACAAAACAAGCCTCAACATATACAAAAATATTGAAATAGTCCCATGCATCCTATCAGACCACCATGGACTAAGGCTGATCTTCAATAACAACATAAAAAATAGAAAGCCACATTCATGTGGAAACTGAACAATACTCTTCTCAATGATACCTTGGTCAAGGAAGGAATAAAGAAAGAAATTAAGGACTTTTTGGAGTTTAATGAAAATGAAGCCACAACATACCCAAACTTATGGGACACAATGAAAGCATTTCTAAGAGGAAAACTCATAGCTCTGAGTGCCTCCAAAAAGAAACTAGAGAGAGTACACATTAGCAGCTCGACAACACACCTAAAAGCTCTAGAACAAAAGGAAACAAATTCACTCAAGAGGAGCAGATGTCAGGAAATAATCAAACTCAGGGGCAAAATCAACCAAGTGGAAACAAGAAGAACTATTTAAAGAATCAACCAATGGAGGAGCTGGTTCTTTGAGAAAATCAACAAGATAGATAAACCCTTAGCCAGACTCACTAGAGGGCACAGAGAAAGCATCCTAATTAACAAAATGACGAATGAAAAGGGAGACATAACAACAGATCCTGAAGAAATTCAAAACACCATCAGATCATTCTACAAAAGGCTATACTCAACAAAACTGGAAAACCTGGATGAAATGGACAAGTTTCTAGACAGATACCAGGTACCAAAGTTAAATCAAGATCAGGCAATGATCCAAACAGTCCTATATCCCCTAAAGAAATTGAAGCAGTCAATAATAGTCTCCCAACCAAAAAAACCCAGGACCAGATGGGTTTAGTGCAGAGTTCTATCAGACCTTCAAAGAAGATATAATCCCAGTTCTTCACAAACTATTCCACAAAATAGAAACATAAGGTACTCTACCCAACTCATTCTATGAAGCCAAAATTACTCTGATACCTCAACCACAAAAAGACCCAACAAAGATAGAGAACTTCAGACCAATTTCCCTTATGAATATCGATGCAAAAATCCTCAATAAAGTTCTCGCTAACCGAATCCAAGAACACATCAAAACAGTCATCCATCCTGACCAAGTAGGTTTCATCCCAGGGATGCAGGGATGGTTCAATATACAGAAATCCATCAATGTAATCCAGTATATAAACAAACTCAAAGACAAAAACCACATGATCATCTTTTTAGATGCGGAGAAAGCATTTGACAAAATCCAACACCCATTCATGATAAAAGTCTTGGAAAGATCAGGAATTCAAGGCCCATACCTAAACATGATAAAAGCAATCTACAGCAAACCAGTAGCCAACATCAAAGTAAATGGTGAGAAGCTGGAAGCAATCCCACTAAAATCAGGGACTAGATGAGGCTGTCAACTCTCTCCCTACCTATTCAACATTGTACTTGAAGTCCTAGCCAGAGCAATTAGACAACAAAAGGAGATCAAGGGGATACAAATTGGAAAGGAAGAAATCAAAATATCACTTTTTGCAGATGATATGATAGTATATATAAGTGACCCTAAAAATTCCACCAGAGAATTCCTAAGCCTGATAAACAGCTTCGGTGAAGTAGCTGGAAATAAAATTAACTCAAACAAGTCAATAGCATTTCTGTACACAAAGGATAAACAGGCTGAGAAAGAAATTAGGGAAACAACACCCTTCTCAATAGTCACAAATGATATAAAATACCTTGGTGTGACTCTAACCAAGGAAGTGAAAGATCTGTATGATAAGAACTTCAAGTCTCTGAAGAAAGAAATTAAAGAAGATCTCAGATGATGGAAGGATCTCCCATGCTCATGGATTGGCAGGATCAATACATTAAAAATGTCTTTGTTGCCTAAAGCAATCTACAGATTCAGTGGAATCCCCATCAAAATTCCAACTCAATTTTTCAACGAATTAGAAGGGGCAATCTGCAAATTCATCTGGAATAACAAAAAACCTAGGATAGCATAAACTCTTCTCAAGGATAAAAGAACCTTTGGTGGAATCACCATGCCTGACCTAAAGCTGTACTATAGAGCAATTGTGATAAAAACTGCATGGTACTGGTATAGCGACAGACATGTAGACCAATGGAACAGAATTGAATACCCAGACATTAACCCACACACTTATGGTCAGTTGATCTTTGACAAGGAAGCTAAAACCATCCAGTGGGAAAAAGACAGCATTTTCAACAAATGGTGCTGACACAACTGGTTGTTATCATGTAGAAGAATGCGAATTGACCCATTCCTATCTCTTTGTACTAAGGTCAAATCTAAGTGTATCAAGCAGCTCCACATAAAACCCGAGACACTGAAACTTATAGAGGAGAAAGTAGGGAAAAGCCTCGAAGATATGAGTATAGGGGAAAAAAATCCTGAATAGAACTGTAATGGCTTGTGCTGTAAGATCGAGAATCGAAAAATGAGACCTCATAAAGTTGGAAAGCTTCTGTAAGGCAAAAAGACACCGTCAATAGGACAAAAAGACCACCAACAGATTGGGAAAGGTTCTTTACCTATCCTAAATCAGATAGGGAACTAATATCCAATATATATAAAGAACTCAAGAAGGTGGACTCCAGAAAATCAAATAACCCTATTAAAAAATGGGGCTCAGAGCTGAACAAAGAATTCTCACCTGAGGAATACCGAATTGCTGAGAAAAATGTTCAACATCCTTAATCATCAGGGAAATGCAAATCAAAACAACACTGAGATTTCAACTCACACCAGTCAGAATGGCTAAGATCAAAAATTCAGGTGACAGCAGATCCTGGCAAGGATGTGGAGAAAGAGGAACACTCCTCCATTTTTGGTGGGATTGCAAGCCTGTACAACCACTCTGGAAATCAGTCTGGCAGTTCCTCGGAAAATTGGACATAGTACTACTGAAGGATCCTGTAATACCTCTCCTGGGCATATATCCAGAAGATGTTCCAACTGGTAAGAAGGACACATGCTCCACTATGTTCATAGCTGCCTTATTTATAATAGCCAGAAGCTGGAAAGAACCCAGATGCCCCTCAACAGAGGAATGGATACAGAAATTATGGTACATTTACACAATGGAGTACTTCTCAGCTATTAAAACGAATGAATTTATGAAATTCCTAGGCAAATGGATGGACCTGGAGGGCATCATCCTGAATGAGGTAACCCAATCACAAAGGAACTCACATAATATGTACTCACTGATAAGTGGATATTAGCCCAGAAACTTAGGATACCCAAGATATAAGATACAATTTGCTAAATGCATGAAACTCAAGAAGATCAATGACCAAAGTGTGGACACTTTGCCCCTTCTTAGTATTGGGAACAAAAAACTCATGGAAAGAGTTACAGAGACAAAGTTTGGAGCTGTGACGAAAGGATGGACCACCTAGAAACTGCCATATTCAGGGATCCATCCCATAATCAGCTTCCAAACGCTGACTCCATTGCATACACTAGCAAGATTTTGCTGAAAGGACCCAGATAGAGCTGTCTCTTGGGAGACTATGCCGGGGCCTAGCAAACGCAGAAGTGGATGCTCACAGTCACCTTTTGGATGGATCACAGGGCCCCCCATGGAGGAGCTAGAGAAAGTACCCAAGGAGCTAAAGGGATCTGCAACCCTATAGGTGGAAAACATTATGAAATAACCAGTACCTCGGAGCTCTTGACTCTAGCTGCATATGTATCAAAAGATGGCCTAGTCGGCCATCACTGGAAAGAGAGGCCCATTGGACTTGCAAACTTTATATGCCCCAATACAGGGGAACTCCAGGGCCAAAAGTGGGAGTGGGTGGTTAGAGGAGTGGGTGGGAGGGTATGGGAAACTTTTGGGATAGCATTGGAAATGTAAATGAGGAAAATACCTAATAAAATATTTAAAAATATAAACAAAAAAAAAAAGAAAGAAAAGAAAGAAAGAAAGAAAGAAAGAAAGAAAGAAAGAAAGAAAGAAAGAAAGAAAAGGAACTACAGATATTACCGTCACCAGCAGAATACAGGAGATGAATGGGAGAGTCTCAGGTGCAGAAGATATGAATGAAGATATCAATATATCCGCCAAAGAAAACATAAAATCTAAATAGTTCATGACACAAACATAGAGGAAATTTGGGACACTATGAAGACTAAAGCTAAGAATAATAATGATAGAAGAAGAAGATTCCCAGCTCAAAGGCCCAGAAAACATCTACAATATTATAGAAGAAAATTTCCCTAATCTAAAGAAAGAGATGCCTAACAGTTGCAGGAAGCTTATAGAAATACTGATCAGATTGGACCAGAAAAGAAAGTCCTCCCACCACATAATAATCAAAACAATAAATATACCGAACAAAGAAAGAATTTTAAAAGTAGCAAGGGAAAAAGTCCAAGTAACATATAAAGGCAGATGTATCAGAATTACACCCAATTTCTCACCTAAGACTCTAAAAGCTACAGGGACCTGGGCAGAAGTCTTGTAAACCCCAAGAGACCACAAATGTCAGCCCAGACTACCATACCCAGCAAAACTTTCCATCACCATAGATGGAGAAACCAAGATATTCCATGACAAAACCAAATTTAAATAACTTGAAGTAGAAACTTCTAATTCCTTTGGAAAGTCAGTTATGGCAAATGATGTTTTGCTGTGGCACAGAAATGAAAGGATATCTTGCTAAAGCAGATACAAGTGAGGGGGTGTTTTGTTAGAGTAAATTTGTGAAAAGATACCTGGTGGAGTATAAATACAATCCCACAGACAGTGGGAGAGAGAGAGCATTGGTTTGGTTTGCTCTGCCTCAATATTCTTTGCTAATGACACATGTGTACTGGTTTGCCTTACATAGTGTTGTTGAGCTCTACTTGTGGTAAGAAATTGAGAGAAACTGCTTGTGATGTATATATCTTTCCATTAACTCAGCCTTATATCTTCCTGTTGGAGAGCCTTGTGGTTTCTTCAGGATTAAACTACCACTGCTGATTCATGCATGGTGTCTGCCTGCTGAGAGGACTGGTCTGAAGCTGCTGGTTCATGTGTGGTGTCTGCGTGCCAAAGGATTGGACTGTAGCTGCTGATTTATATTTGGTGTTTGCTACAGGACTGAACTTCTGACAAAGAAGATTGAGCTTGCCCCCAAAGAATAGGGCCACTTTCCCCACATCTTAATAACTTTTCTATTATTTCTGGTAGGTGGTGGCAAGAGGAGAGGTTGAACATTTAAAAAGTAGGTTGCAAAAAATTTATGCCAATATATCTTTCCATTAACTCAGCCTTATAGAGCATACTACAAGAAAAACAATTTCACACCATTAAAACTTGTTGGGAATTGGTTTAAGGCTTTGTCTTAATTTGGTACCACAAAGCCACTCTTCCAGACCTAAGAGGCTCTGACCCCAGCTAGCTTCAATCCATAATAAAGAATTGCCATACAGCCAAAGGCTGGGCAGGGAAACAGAGGTGGGACTTTCAGAAAGTGTATGTGTGTGTGTGTGTGTGTGTGTGTGTGTGTGTGTGTGTGTGTGAGTGTGTGTGTGTGTCTTTTATTCATGAATCCAGAGAGCTGTTGGGCAGGTGCAGTAGTTTAACTAATTAACTGCTACAAAACCAATAGAAGAGAAACACACACACACACACACACACACACACACACACACATTTTCCCTCCCCCCCCACCACTATTACCAACATCAAAATAAAAGGAAGTAAAAATCTTTGGCTATTAATATCTATTAATATCTCTTAATATAAATGGACTTATTCATCCAGTAAAATATGCAGGCTAACAGAATGGATATATAAACAGAAGCCATCATTTTGCTCTATATATTAAAACACACACACACACACACACACACACACACACACACACACACACACTCCAGCAATGAAGATAGTCATTATCCCAGAAAAAGGTTTAGAAAAAGATTTTCTAAACAAACAGGCACAAGAAACAACCTGGTCTAGTCATTCTAATGTCTAATTAAATAAAATTTCAACTGAAAATAAGCAAAGGAGACAGAGGACAATTCACACTCATTGAAGGAAAGATCCACCAAGAGAACTTCTCAATTCTGAACATCTATGCCCCAAATGCAAGGGTATCCACATTGGTGAAAGAAACATTAGTAAAGGTTAAATCACATATAGAACCCTACACACTGGAGTTTTTTGGTTGGGAGACTTTTAACGACTATTTCAACATCTTTAGGGGTTAAAGGACTATTTCAATAGCCACTACAAACAAGGACATCATGAATTTCTCTGGTGAATAGACAGAATCTAAAATATCATCCTGAGTAAGGAAACCTAGATCCAAAAGGATATGAATGGTATGTACTCATTTCTAAGCAAATATTAACCATAAAGTGCAGGTAACTATGTTATAATCGAGAGACCCAAGGAAGGCAAATAACAAGGAAGGCCCAAGGGAGGGTGGTCGATCCTTTTTCAGAAGGGGAAGCAAAACAGATATTGGAGGTCTATGAAAGGAGGGTACTGATTGGGAGAGAGGATGGGAAGGGATGCAGGGTGGTGGGAAGATCATATGTGGGGAGAGCAGAGGAGAGAGAGAGGAAATGTGGGGCACTCTCTAAGACTTGCCAGAGACCTTGGATAGGGGAGAAGTCCCAAGGGATCTTCAGGGGCAATTCTTGCTGAGACTCCTAGAGTAGGGGATATGGATCCTGAAGTGGCTGTCTTCCCCTAGCAAATCAGGACTCCCAGTGGAGGGATAATGACAGCAAACTACTAAAAAAATCTTCAACCCAAAATGTGTCCTGCCTACAAGATGTATAGGGACAAGGATAGAGCAGAGACTGATGAAATGATCAACCAATAAATGCCCCAAATTGAACCCCAACCTGTAGGAAAGAACCAATCCCTGACACTATTAATAGTACTCTGTTATTCTTGTAGACAGGAGCCTAGCATAACTGTCTTTTGAGAGGTTCCACCCAGCAGCAGCCAATGGAAAGAGACTCAGAGACTCACAGTCAAACATTAGATGGAACTCAAGAAGACTTATGGAAGAGTTGGGAGGGAGATTGAGGGACTCGAGGAGGACAGGGACTCCATAAGAAAACCAACAGCAACTAACCTAGACCCTTGTGGGGATTCCTAAAGACTGAATCACCAATGAAAGAGTGAGCATGGGCTATTCCTAGGCCCCTTGCACATATGTAGCAGAAGAGCAGCTTAGACCTCAACAAAAGGAGCAGGAGCCCTCCATGAATCTGTTGCCTGTGGATTCTATATCCCTAAATTGACTGCTTTTCTGGCCTCAGTAGGAGATGATGTGCTTGGTACTGCAGCAACCTGATGTTCAAGGTGGGGGTCGGGGGTAGTGGGGTGGGGAGTGAGGGTGTTAACTAGAGGGGGACTCTCCCTTCTCAAAAGAGAAGGGAAGTGAGGGATGGGAGGAAGTTATGTGTGGCTCCTCACACATAACGTACAGGGAAGAAAGAAGGATGATTTGGGGATGTAAAGTGAATAAATAAAAATTAAATAAATAAAAATAAAAAATGAAATGGGAAAAGAATGTAAAACAATATATCTACTATTATATCAAGATATATTCTTGGGACAAGGATCAGGAGATGTTTTAGTAGTTGAGCAAACACTATCTGGAATGACCTTTCAATAGTTAAAGAGTGACCATGTTATTATTGTGTGCTTATGTAAATATCATGTAAATATTCAATAAAATTTTAAAAATTCTCTGGAACAAGCCCTTAGCTACTCAAACTTACTATACATATGCCTGGTGAGGTGTAGGCTTTGAGTAGCTGAGAATATACTGGTGGCGAAATGGAGGTTTGATTCTGGCATACTGTACTTGGCTCCCTGTCTTGTGATCCAAGGCTGGATTTTCCTGCATTGAACCCAAAGTCTGGCACCCAAGAGAAATGTACACAGTGACTCCACTATTCAGTCACAAGAGAGTTCATCTTCTCAGGCTCATTTCCCAGGCACATCCGAAGTGAAATCTAATAAATGGAATTTTATATTTGGGGGTAATGACAACTGAGAGTATTCAATAGTTTTGATGAAATAAAATTTTGAAAATTCTGGCAAGAAGGCTAGTGCCCAGAATTACACATATTCTAAAACTATCCAGAAAGCTACTGCCCCTTAACCTTCATTTATGCATTTTTTTAAAAGAAGAAACCTTGCATCATTAGGCAGTAAATTTCATGTCAGGACACAGGGTTATGAGAATAAGGCTGTGTTACAGACAGATGTGTGAATTAATGCTTAGCAGTTTGGGCTTTGGAGTGGGGAGGAAATGCTAGAAAATCCCATAACAAAACTTTGCATTTGAAAATTCAGACTCGAAGAATCCTAGATGACATAGATGCAGTTGTGAAGTGGATGGAAATTGATGTATAGCCTCCTACTGTGTTTCCAGATTTCCCTTTCCCCAAACCCTCTGCTGATTTATCAGTGCCTCTGCTGCAGTTACATTAGTAAAATGATTATTCTAAGCATATTTTGACAAGTTACTGTGTAAAGGGGAGATACTCTTGGGCAGGGTTTTCTTTTCCAGCTATGTTAGCCACCTATAATACTTAGTTTTATCCAGTGCTGAGTTTTGAACCTTTGAAGTTCAAAATGAAGGCCTGAACATGGCAAACTGGGGCCCAAGAATGGCAAAAACTGGAGTCAGATTTTGTATTTTTAACTGGTTTCCTTTCTCTTGCTAAAAACTGCTGTATTCCTGAAGCTAGTCCCAAAGCTCCATTTCCTTATTTGTCCACTGATTCACTCATGAGGCCAAACACCAACGTCCAACAATCATGATTCATTTTTTTTTTTGTTAATATGTCCTATCAGGATTTACCAGCTCACCCTAACACAAACTCCCTGTTTGTTAAAAGTCCACTCCTGTAGAAATATGCTCTCTTGATTTTGTATTTTGCCTTTCTTGCTTGCTTGTACTTGCTGCTGCTGCTGTCTTTGGATCTCTTGTTTGCCCTGCCAAGTCAATAAATCTCTTTTCTGCTGAGAATTTGGTTCCTGCATATGTCCTGTACTGATCCCAGAGGTCTGAACAACCTTAAACCAAGTTCATCTTAAAATTGTGTGAGTGGCTAACCAATGACCAGCTTGAGACCCATGCATCCAGACAGAGACCACCCCCTGACACTGCCTGGTAGACCAGAAACCAGAGGTCAGTTGTCCCAAAGTCCCAGGATTAAACAAACCATGAGTGGTAAATAAAAAAAGAAAAGAAAAGTCAAATGAAGCCTAACAATATTCTGCTATACTCATAGATTGGTGTCTAGTCCAATTGTCATCAGAGAGGGTTCACCGAGAAATTGATGGAAACATCCAGAGATTCACAGCCAAACATTAGAAGTTTGGGGAATCCTGCTGAAGAGGGGGAGGAAGAATTACAGGATATAGGGGAGTCAAGACACCAGAAGAAAACCCACATAATCAACAAACGAGGACTCATAGGAGCTTAATGAGAGGAACCAACAATCAGAGAGCCTGCATGGGTCTAAATTAGACCCTCTGTATATACATTATAGTTATGTAGCTTGCTGTTTTTGTGCGATTCCTAATAGAGATGTTCCTGATGCTTTTGCGACTCTGCTTTCTATTGGGTTGTCTAGCCTTAATATGAGGGGAAGTGCCAAATCTTACTGTAATGTGATATACCATGTTTGATTGGTATTTCTGGGATCCATGTCTTTTTCTGAATGGAAACAGAGGAAGAGGGGAAGAGGTAGGAGGTCAATGGAGGGAAGGGAAACTGGGATTCTATATATCAGAGAACAAATTAGTCAAAAAGCATATTAAAATTTATATTTATTATTTTTATTATTTTAGATTTCTTTTTTTCTTTTACTTGATTGAAAATAGAAGTTTTTCATAAAATATATTCTGATTTTTGTTTTACCTCCCTCAGGTCCTCTTAGGCCCTCTCCACCTAGACTCATAACCTTCCTGACTCTTGTTTGAAAACCAAGTGGCATTTAAGAAATAATAGTAAAATACAATAAAAAAAAAAAAAGCCAACAAGTTGGACAAAGACAGAACAAACCAATAGAAGACAAAGAGACAGGGAAAATGCATGAAAGACCCACTCATGCACATACACAGGAATCTCACAAAAAATGCAAAACTGGAGATCAAGCCCCATGGTATATCTGCAAAGGACCTGAAGGGTTAAAAAAGGGAAAGAAATAAAGTAAATAAGTAAGAAAGAAACAGAAAAGATTCCTGATAAAACATTATGAGATAAAGAACCTCCAAAGATGCCATTGAATTTGTTTTGTGTTGGTCATCTATTGCTGGGTATGGGACCTTCCATGAAGAGTAGTTTGTTTTTCATGTGACATTCCACTGGACAGTTATTTCAGTTGCAAGTGGTTATCAGTTAGAGATCGCTTTTATGGTAAAGGTGGGGCATGTGTTCACTTCACTTAGCTCTAGGATCCTTTCTTGTATAGACCTGTGCAGGCCTACCCATGGTGCTTCAGTCTCCATGAGTTCTTGTGTACCATGGACTGGCCTCAGTTGGCCTTTCTCAATCCATGGGAAATTAAGGTTCCAGACATGTGGGCATGGAGTTAGCGCAGATGACAAACAAATATGGACACAAGGGAGTGCGTATCTGAATGTATTTTCTCAAAGCGAGCACCAGTCTTATATTACAGAAGAAAAACCAGAAGGCTAGGCAAATACATTTGCCAAGGTACACTGGTTCTTAACACAAAACAAAGAAAATGCAAACATAAAAAGATGGCGGGAGCCAGGCCGTGTTTACAACTGAGAATAGGAACAACCCTTAATTAAGATCAGCTAAACACAGAAGCCAGGTGAATGCTCTCAAGCAATGCTAGTCTATTGTTAAAACCACCACCAGGGGTCCTTTAGTAAATACCTGATTATTCCTCTGGGCCTGGTGAAAAATCTGCACCAGGGGAATTCCATTCTACTAACCTGTTCATGAAAAATACTACAACTCACCTATTTCCTAGGCCATTGTGTATTCCTGTGTATGGATGTGACTCGAATATTCTTCTAAGTAATTACTATGTAGACTAGCCCTGAGCTTTTCTAGCTCTATCCAAGTAAATTGTAATGCCTAATTACTTTTACTGTCTCTACTAGAAGTAAATTTGAATGTTACTGAATAGGTAACATTCTTACTGAATTCCAAGTTCAGAGTTGTCTTCAAGGACTTTCTAGGACATTGGAACACTAGTGGAGGCTTAACTATATGTCAAAATCAATCCTTAAAGGCACTGATAATAAAACAATACTGAAAGAGAGCACACAGATCCATACACCAGACTAACGTGGGGACAGGTTTTGAGTGAATGTGCTATGGGAATGCCAAGGTTCCAGGAGGCTAAGTTTCCATGAAACTCTTTGCCTCTTGACTGCTTCCAGGCTAAAAAGCCTGGAAACAGTCAAGCAGACTTCATTGGAGTGGATGTAGCACCTGTGTGTATCAGTCATGCTGTGGTTAGAAGGCCCTGGTTTTTGGTGTTCTTCCATACCATACTCTCTGACTGTTACCCTCTTTCCATCTCCTCATCCACAGAGTTCCCTGAGCCCTCCCTCAGGGGAAGCATTTGATGGAGACATCACATGTACTGCTGAGTGTTCCAAGGCCTTTCAGTCTTTGAATGTGAGTTTTTCAGTTTGCATGTATATATACACCATCTGTGTGCCCAGTACCCATGGTGATTTGCAGAGGGCATTGAATACCCTGGAAATGGAGCTGTGGATGGTTATGAGTCACTACGTGAGTCTTAGAAACTGAATAAGCCATCAGTCCCGACCCCCAGTTTGGCATTTACTATTAAATTGGATTCAAATTGAGTATTAAATATTTAAGTCAAATTATGAAGTACAGAAAAACTCTGATAAAAACTGAGCAGAGGATGAGGGTGAGGGAAGTTGTACTTGTCTCAGCTCTATAGGTGGGCTCATATCTGCCAGCACACAGACCTTCATAGTCAGGCCTGCAGTTCAAGAAAAACCACAGCTTCCTCCGGGGACCTGGCTGTCCTGTCTTCACACCAGCTACTGGAGAGTCAAAGCAGCTTGGATTCCAAGTAACTATAAGTAGGGCATCCATGGGACCAGAATATGAGTGTTTTGCTTAATTTTATTTTATTCTTCCTGTTTAGTGAAAACCTTTAGTTACTAAGAAGAAAGTTAGAAGACTTCTGAGGAATAATGTGGCAGGGTAGTATGGGAGATAAAATGTTGCAGTAAAAGATAACTTTGAGGCCATTTTCTCTCCAGTGAGTCTCTAAAGCAGGACCACTCAGGAAGGCACAAGCTGCAGAAGTGGCAGAGCAGTTTTGACAGGATACTATAGGCCTACACCTGCATCCAGGAGGCAGGGTTGTTCCAGAGGCTTCTGTGCACTTCTTTGCCAGAGGAGAGCTTGCGTGCAGGGAGTGCTCTGCCCCTGGGACTCAGGGGAAGGGGAGATCCTCATTTTCTCTCCAGCAACTCTCTAAGGTGCGACCACTCAGGAAGGCACAGACCTCAGAAGTGGCAGAGCAGCTGGACAGGCTCCTATGGGCCTACATCTGCACCCAGGTGGTGGAGCTGATCCTCAGTCCTCTGTGCACTGGTCTTGCCAGGAGAGAGCTGGTTTCCCAGGAGTACTGACACAGGCTTACAGACTCACAGAAGGAACAAGCTCTAGCCAGAGACAGCAAGAACATCTAACACCAGAGATTACCAGATGGCGAAAGGCAAATGCAAAGATCTTACCAACAGAAACAAAGACTACTTCCCATCATCTGAACCCAACACTACCACCACAGTGAGTCCTGGATAACCCAACACACCAGAAAAGCATGATTCAGACTTCAAAACATATTTCATAATGCTGGTAGAGGATTTTAAGAAGGAAATAAATAACTCCCTTAAAGAAATGCAGGAGAACACAGGTAAGCAGGTAGAAGCCCTTAAAGAGGAAACACAAAAATTCCTTAAAAATTACAGGAAAACACAACCAAACAGGTGAAAGAATTGAACAAAACCACCCAGGATCTAAAAACGAAAGTAGAAACAATAAAGAAATCACAAAGAGAGACAAATCTGGAGATAGAAAAACTGGGAAAGAAAGGAAAGTCACAGATGCTAGCATCACCAACAGAATACAAGAGATGGAAGAGAGAATCTCAGGTGTAGAAGACTCCATAGAAAATATAGACACAACAATCAAAGAAAATACAAAATGCAAAAAGATCTTAACCCAAAACATTCAGGAAATCCAGGACACAATGAGAAGGCCAAAACTAAGGATAATAGGTAATAATGAGAAGGAAGACTTCCAACTTAAAGGGCCAGTAAATATTTTCAACAAAATTATAGAAGAAAACTTCCCTAACCTAAAAAAAGAGATGCCCATGAACATATAAGAATCCAACAGAATAGGAAATTGATTGGATCAGAAAAGAAATTCCTCCTGTCAGATAATAATCAAAACACCAAATGCATGAAAGAAAGAATGAATATTAAAAGAAGTAATGGAAAAAGGTCAAGTAACATATAAAGGAAGACCTACTAGAATTAAACTAGACTTCTCACCAGAGACATGAAAGCCAGAAGATCCTGGACAGATGTCATACACACCCTAAGAGAACACAATTGCTAGTCCAGACTACTATACTCAGAAAAACTCTCAATAGAAAAATTCTCATAGATGGAGAAACCAAAGTATTCCATGACAAAATGAAATTTACACAATATCTTTCCAAGAACCCAGCCCTTCAATGGATAAAAAAGGGAAAACTCAAACACAAGGAGGGAAACTAGGCCCTAGTATAAGCAAGAAAGTAATCTTTGAACAAATCTAAAAGGAGATAGCCACATGAACAGAATCCCAACTTTAACAACAAAAATAACAGGAAGCAATAATTACTTTTCCTTAATATCTCTTGATATCAATGGACTCAATATCTTTTGATATCAATGGACTCAATTCCCCAATAAAAAGACATAGACTAATAGACTAGCTATGTAAATAGGACCAACCATTTTGCTGCATACAGGAAACCCACCTTAGGGACAAAGACAGACACTTACTCAGAGTAAAAGGCTGGAAAACAATTTTAAAAAAATGGCCCCAAGAAACAAGCTGGAGTAGCCATTGTAATGTTGAATAATATCAACTTTCAACCTAAAGTTACCAAAAAGCACAAGAAGGGCCACTTCACAATTATCAAAATTAAAATATACCAAGATGAACTCTCAATTCTGAACATCTATGCTCCAAATGCAAGGGCATCTACGTTCATTAAAGAAATTTTACTAAATCTCAAAGCACACATTGTACTGCACACAATGATAGTGGGAGACTTCAACACCCCCTCTCATCAATGGACAGATCCTGGAAACAGAAACTAAACAGAGACACAGTGAAAATAACAGGAGTTATGAAACAAATGAATTTAACAGATAGATATCTATAGAACATTTTATCCTAAAACAAAAGGATATGAAAGGTGCTTCTTCTCAGCACCTCATGGTATCTTCCACAAAACTGACCATATAATCGGCCACAAAACAGACCTCAACAGATACAAAAATATTGAAATTATCCCATGCATCCTATCAGATCACCATGGACTAAGGCTGATCTTCAATAACAACATAAATAATAGAAAGCCCACATATATGTGGAAGCTGAATAACACTACTCAATGATAACTTGGTCAAGAAGAAATAAAGAAAGAAAGTAAAGATTTTTTTTTTTTAGAGTTCAATGAAAATGAAGCCACAACATACCCAAACTTATGGGACACAATGAAAACAGTCCTAAGAGGAAAACTCATAGCTCTCAGTGCCTCCAAAAAGAAATTAGAGAGAGCACACATTAGCAGCTTGACAGCACACCTAAAAGTTCTAGAAGAAAAGGAAGCAAATTCACCCAAGAGGAGTAGAGGGCAGGAAATAATCAAACTTGAAATCAACCAAGTGGAAACAAAAAGAACTATTCAAAGAATCAACCAAACCAGGAGCTGGTTCGTTGAGAAAATCTACAGGATAGATAAACCCTTAGCCAGACACACTAGAGGGCACAAGGACAGTATCCTAATTAACAAAATCAGAAATGAAAAGGGAGACATAACAACGGAACCTGAGGAAATCCAAAGCACCATCAGATCCTGTTACAAAAGGCTATACTCAACAAAACTGGAAAACCTAGATGAAATGGACGGTTTTCTATTCCAGAAACCAAAGTTAAATCAGGATCAGATTAATGATCCACACAGTCCCATATTCCCTAAAGAAATAGAAACAGTCATTAGTAGTCTGCAAACCTAAAAAATTCTAGGACCAGATGGGCTTAGTGCAGAGTTCTATAAGAACTGAGGAATGGTTGAGAAGCACCTAAAAAAATATTCAACAACCTTAGTCTTTAGGGAAATACAAATCAAAACAACACTGAGATTCCACTTCACACCACGCAAGATGGCTAAGATCAAAAACTCAGGTAACAGCTGATGGTGGCGAGGATGTTTAGAAATAGGAACACACCTCCATTGCTGGTAGGACTGCAAGCTAGTACAACCACTCTGAAAATCAGTTTGGTGGTTCCTCAGAAAATTGGACACAGTACTATCTGATAACTCAGCAATATCACTCCTGGGAATATACCCAGAAGATGCTCCAACATGTAATAAGGACAAATGCTCCATTATATTCATAGCAGTCATATTTAAAAAAAAATTATTACACATTTCCCTCATTTACATTTCCATTGCTATCCCAAAAGTCCCCCATACCCTCCCCCCCCCACTCCCCTACCCACCCACTCCCACTTTTTGGCCCTGGCGTTCCCCTGTACTGAGGCATATAAAGTTTGCACGACCAATGGGCCTCTCTTTCCACTGATGCCATCTAGGCCATCTTCTGATACATATGCAGCTAGAGACAAGAGTTCCAGGGGGTACTGGTTAGTTTATATTGTTGTTCCACCTATAGGGTTGCAGATCCCTTTAGCTCCTTAGTTACTTTATCTAGTTCCTCCATTGGGGGCCCTGTGATCCATCCAATAGCTGACTGTGAGCATCCACTTCTGTGCTTCTTAGGCCCCGGCATAGTCTCACAAGAGACAGGTATATCAGGGTCCTTTCAGCAAAATCTTGCTAGTGTATGCAATGGTGTCAGCGTTTGGAGGCTGATTATGGGATGGATCCCCGGATATGGTAGTCTCTAGATGGTCCATCCTTTTGTCTCAGCTCCAAACTTTGTCTCTGTAACTCCTTCCATGGGTATTTTGTTCCCAATTCTAAGAAGGGGCAAAGTGTCCACACTTTGGTCTTTGTTCTTCTTGAGTTTCATGTGCTTTGTATCTTGTATGTTGGGTATTCTAAATTTGGGGCTAATATCCACTTATCAGTGAGTACATATTGTGTGAGTTCCTTTGTGATTGGGTTAACTCACTCAGGATGATGCCCTCCAGGTCCATCCATTTGCCTAGGAATTTCATAAATTCATTCTTTTAATAGCTGAGTAGTACTCCATTGTGTAAATGTACCACATTTTCTGTATCCATTCCTCTGTTGAGAGGCATCTGGGTTCTTTCCAGCTTCTGGCTATTATAAATAAGGCTGCTATGACCATAGTAGAGCATGTGTCTTTGTTACCAGTTGGAACATCTTCTGTATATATGCCCAGGAGAGGTATTACAGGATCCTCTGGTCTTATTTTTAATAGCCAGAAACTGGAAATAACCCAGATGTCTCATCAAAGAAATGGATACAGAAAATGTGGTATATTTACACAATGAAGTACTATGCAGCTATTAAAAACAATGAATTTATGGCATTTTTAGAGATATGGATGGAACTGGAGGATATCATCCTGAGTGAAGTAACCCAATCACAAGAGAACACATATGATATGAACTTACTGATAAATGGATATTAGCCCAGAAGCTCGGAATACCCACGATTCAATTCGCAATACACATGAAACTCAAGAAGAATACCAAAGTGTGGATACTTCGATTCTTAGAAGGGGAACAAAATACCCATGGAAGGAGTTACAGCTACAATGTGTGAAGCAGAGAGGGAAGGAATGACTACCCAGAGACTGCTCCACCTCAGGAATCCATTCCATATAGAACTATCAAACCTTGTCACTATTGTGGATGCCAACAAGAACTTGCTGACAGGAGCCTGATAAAGCTGTCTCCTGAGAGGCTCTGCCAGTGCCTGACAAATACAGAAGTGGATCCTTACAGCCATCCACTGGACTGAGCACAGGGACCCCAAAGAAGGACCTAGAGAAAGTATCCAAGGAGCTGAAGGGGTTTGCAGCCCCGTAGGAGGAACAACAATATGAATTAACCAGTACCCCCAGAGCTCCCTGGGACTAAAACACCAATCGAAAACAAAAACAAAAACAAAAAACACAGGGAGGGACTTGTGGCTCTATCCATATATGTAGCAGAGGATGGTCCAGTCTGTCATCAATTCGAGGAGAGGCCCTTGGTCCTGTGAAGGCTCTATGCCTCAGTGTGGGCAAAAGTCAAGGGCAGGAACAGGGATTGAATCGGTTGGTGAGTAGGGGGAGGGGAGAAGGGATAAAGGGTTTTCTGAGGGGAAATTAGGAAAGGGGATAACATTTGAAATGCAAATAAAGAAAATATCTAATCAAAAATAATAGAAAAAGAAAAAAAGTTAGCTTCGTGTGTAAATGAAACTATTTTAACTTCTAAAGCAAGTTCTTAAGTGTTGCAAGAGTACTCTGGCTTAAGTGAAGACATGCCATTGGTACAAGTTTCACACTACTGAGAGGAACAGTTTTAAATTTTTGATCAGTGGAAAAATGTTGTTTGTTGATTGCACAACTGTGTTTAGTTTTATATTGTGTATAGTAGTACAGTAATGTAGTTTGTTTACATCTCAATTATTTATTTAAGGACAGTGTGATAATGTTTGTTCCCTAGTGTAGTGGTATGTAGAAGTGGTAGCGTCTCTAAGAGATAGGACACAGGCAGAGAGCATTCGTGTATTGTTTTGGAGAGGCCAGTGGGGATCCATTCTGTTATGTCCTGGTTAGAGTGAGCTGTCTACTCTCCACTGGCTAGCACCAGGATATGATGCTTTCCTAGAGGCCTCTTTGATACTGTTCGCCAACCTTAACCTTTCTTTACAGAAAGAGATTTCATTTTTGAGGCTGAGGATGTTGCTGAGTTAGTAAAGGGCTTGCCTTAGAAGCATAATGACCGAAATCGATCTTTAGAATCCATATAGAAAATGCTGCTCGTGATAGAGAGCAATTATAATCTTAGTGCTGTGGAGCCAGAGTCAGAGGGGTTCTTGGAGCCTCCTGGCAAGCCAACCTAGCTTCCTCTGAGTTCCTATCAGTGAGAGGCCCCATCTCAAAGATTAAGGAGCATGTATCCTTCTCCCAAGGCAATGGATAATAGCAAAATCAGTCTTAATAAAGAAGTACAGAAAAGTGGGAACTGCCCTGAATGATGAATTTCACTATAGCAGCATTTAGTCCAGTTCCCAAAGGTTGCTGGTATCCTATTTTTAACTTTTTTAATCAATTGAGGCAAGAGAGGTGGTGTTTATTCCTTGATGAGAGATGGAGGTAACTGAGAAAATGACCAATAAACACTCTCACTATTCCAACTTAAGTAAAAATACATTAAACCAGCCTTCAGACCCTATGTGTAAAAAAAGCCTTTGCTTTTTTTTTTTTTTTTTTTTTTGGTGGTTTGTTGGAGAAGTGAAATTTATTAGGAAAGGGGATATTTTTAAAAACTTTCTGTTTGGATCTACTTTTAAGTTTGTACAGCCCACATATAATTTAACTCACTTCTCCCAATTTTATCATCATTATCACCATGTTCACAATTAGGAAAAAAAAAAAACAGTTATACACTTAGCTGATGAGATTTCTCAGCAGGTAAAAGTTCTGACCATCAGTATTTGCCCCCTTAGTTTTGATCTCTGAGAGCCACATACACCATAGTGAAATGAGCGAACCCACCAACTCTTCCAAGTTGTTCTCTGACATCCACATAGGTGCTGTGGCATATACACCCCTCCAAAAGAAAACAAAGATTTATAATTTTAAGAAGACTATTATTTCAGCCATGAGCTTTAATTAGATTTCCTCAGGCTTTCCACCAATATTATTCTCGTTAATGTTCAGTGCAGAAAAAACATGGAAAATATCTGACGATACCAAATATAGATAGAACCAAGCATTTGGAATCTTCATAGTAGCCCCAAGGTGCAGACAGGAGAGTGTCCTTAAATTCATGTTTTCTTGTTATAAAGTTATAATATATTGCTTGAAGTATTGAGTGTAATACTATTCTTAGTAAATAGCAGTAAAATACTAGTATTATAGATACACATATTAATTTCTATTGATTACTTAATGTTATTTGTACCATTTTTTAAAATGTTTGTGTTATTCCTGTAAGGTCAGAAGTTATCACTTTCTTTTAAATTTGGAAAAAAAGTTCCAGGCCTCCCTGAGAGCTAATGAGGTGGGATTTAAGTGAGACACATTACTAGTTTTTAAATGTTAGGAGAAATACCAAACATTTTGATAAGGTCATTGTTTCTGGAAATTTTCAAGGTATTCATGGAGGTGTTTCTTTTTATGGGAGAGCACACAGTGAGTCATAGTTCCTTGTGTGATCCTTCTAAAGGAATTGTAAGGGAATGTCCCACGAGTCCCTCTCTGTTATGAGACTGAATTGATACTAAACAGGGGAAATTTTCAAACATTCTTAAAACTCAGCCACAGCCACACCCATCAGCATTTCTTTCTGAGGCAGAGAAGCGTTATATGTATATTATACTTGATGCATGAAAAGTCCAATTTTCTTACTTCTGTCACTTTTTTGGTTGGGGGAGAGAGGAGCTTTTAGAGACAAGGTCTCATGTAGCTCCAGGCTGACCTCAACTTCCCTAAGTAGCAGAGGCTGTCCTTGAATTCCTGTCAACTACCTTCTGAGTTCTGGGAAGACTAGAATGCCACTGCATCAGGCCTATAGTTTTCTCTACATTTTACTAAATACTCATTTCTTGCAAATCTAAAAACTGAAACTTTCATGAATTGAGAATGACTATAATCTTTTTATTTATTTATTTATTTATTTATTTACATTTCAAGTGCTATCCTCCTCCCCAGTTTCTCCTCTGCAAATCTCCTATCCAGTCCCCCCCTTTCATAACTTTGAGAGATACTACTAGATACTTTGTTTTCGACAATGGGAGTGTTTTTGTGATAACTTTCTCAGTTTCTTTGTTGTTGAAATATGGAAAGTCTTTGATTTTATATCTTTCTACCTTCTACTTTGTTGAAATTGTTGATCATTTCTAGAAAATTTCCTGTGGATTAGAATCTCATATGTATAATGCTATATCACTTAGACATAGAGAGAAGAGCTGGGCATGGTGGTGCATACCTTTAATCCCAGCACTCAGGAGGCAGAGGCGGGCGGATTTCTGAGTTCGAGGCTAGCCTGGTGTACAAAGTGAGTTCCAGGACAGTCAGGGCTATACAGAGAAACCCTGTCTCGAAAAGCCAAAAATAAATAAATAAATAGATAGATAGATAGATAGATAGATAGATAGATAGATAGATAGATAAATAAATAAATAAATAAATAAAAAAGAAAGTGAAAGGGGAGAAACTGAATTTTTCCTGAACTCTCCATGAACTCTCCAACTCAGAGTTCTCTTGCCCCTCCCATCTAGAGGTTGTTCCCGGAACACACCTGAACTTTTTACCTCAGAGTAAACTCTTCACCCCAGAGTCCGACCCCCTCCCAAGTGAGAATGGTTCCAGGAGCATTTCTGAGATAGGGGAGCGAACTCAGTCCAACTCCCTCCTAACTGAAGACTATGCCAAGAACATTTTTGAGATAGGGGCCTCCTGGTACTATCCCGGAATGATCCAATAGATCGAGTACATTGCCAAAATATAGGACACGACCCCTTGGTTATGTAAAGCCCCTTGGCAGAACACCTTGGTGACGTAAAACTTGTACTTTTCCCTTGGCTATTTCCTATAAAAGCCTGTGAAAAGTTTGGGCTAATTGCCGAATCTCCTCTGCACCTGCTGCATGAGTATTCGACCCCAGATATCTGGTATATGTGCTTTTTTTATGTGCTTTCTTGTCGTTGCTGTTGCTGTATTAAATCTTGCTCTCTATACATCTTAAGTTCGGTCTCAGTGTCTTCTTGGGTGCGCGGCTGACCCGAGGCTTGAGTAAGTGCCTCCCTTTGGGAGTCTTGGAGTCTTTCATTTGGTGCGTTGGCCGGGAATCAGCGCGACTACCCAGAAGTCCTGGACCCACTCAGAAGTAAGATTTACTGTTCTGTTTGGTCTGGTGTCTGTGTTCTGTTTCTGGAGACCAGGAGAGTCTCAATCTGTGGGCCTTGGAGAGGCCATCTGAATCTGTATCTGGTGCGATCGCAATTCTGGTTTTGCGTGACGCTCTGTGCTCAGTACGAGCACCAGAGACCGTGCTCCGGGAGCTGGAGACCAAGCAGGTCTCAATAGAGAGCGCGGGGTGGGTAGGACAGACGTGTCTGGTGCCCACCGTCCGATCGCCCTGGGGGACGCCCCAGGAAGACAAGGGGAGGGTCAAGGACGCTTGGCGGACCCCTCTGAAGGCCGAGAGACCATCACTTAGGTGGAAGGTCTAAGCTGGCCGGCCTTGGAAAGGCCATCTGAATCTGTGAGTTGCCTGTGGGCGACGGGAAGTCGCCGCTGTTTTTGGTTTCTTTTGTCTAAGTCTTGTGTCTGCTCTTGTTGTGTTTGCTATTATTCTAGAAATGGGACAATCTGTTGGGTGTGTAGGTGTGGAACTGCTGCATTTGTGTATTCTGAGATTGTGGGTTTATTCTGGCAGTGGCTGTGAGAGGACGGCTGTCTATGGCCTCACGGTCTGCACCCCAAAAAAGATGTTCCAAGGGAGACCCTGGAAGGAGTGCCCAGGGTACAGAACAGTCAAAAAGACCTGGCTGTTGCCTGGCGGAGTGAAAGAGAGAGAGAGTGTTCTCTCTGCCAGAGCGGGAGTGGATGTGGAATCCCACCCCTATCAGGAAAGGGAGTCGATGTAGAATCCGACCCCGTCAGAAAATAGTGTTTGGCTGGTTGTGTAAGTCCAGGCGTGGACGAGTGTGCTTGTTTGTGGCCACATGACAGACTGGGTGTGTGTGTGTGTGTGTGTTAACCTTTTGTCGACTGTAGACTTGGACTGACGTCAGGACAGAATTTGTCAGCAATGGTTTTAAAAAGGAAAGAAAACCACCAGGCAGGTCCTCCCCAGGCTGCTCAAAAGAGCTCTGAGATTGCAGAGCTGGGCTAAGAATTTCCAGCTTTGGCAGCGCGGGTGGGGCTTTGATAGCAGCAGTGGCGCTGAGGTTCTGGCTTCTGCAGGCACGGCGGAGGCAGAGGCTGTCTGTGCCCCGAGTTGTGAGATGCCGCTGAGGCGAGTGCAGCGGCCTGCCGACCCCCGCCTGCCAGTCCCGGAATAGCTGTCAAGCCTGCCACAGCTGGGGAGGGGCCGACTACAGCCGCCCGTCCCTCCTTTGGCCCCCCCAGAGTCTACCCGCACTCCCTTGTGCCTGCCTGACTGCGTGCTCCCTCCCCAAAGACAGTGCAGAGAGCACCAGGCGTCTATCAGGTAGTTAAATAGTTAAATTGCTGCCTCTGCCTGCCAGTGTTTGTTTGCCACTCCCAGGAGTTTACGCTGCATTCTGGCGCGCAGCGGAGACTCGGCGCTGGGCTCTTCACATCAAAGGATCTGTTTTCAGCCTTTGCCTGCCTCTTGGGTGGGAGAAAGGCTCATTCTCCTGCCCCCTGTATCCTGTCTCTTGTTAACTGTTAACAGAAAAAATTGTGTTCATTTTGAAATATCAGTGGTTTGGTATAGCCAGATGTGAAAACTGCACTCCCTTCTCTGCCCCATGTGTTTTCTCTTCTCAGGCACTGCCCTGAGTTGTTGGCAGTAAGTCTGTTCTGGGCTCCGGTGAGGGAGACATACAAGGTAAGGAGCACCTACGGGTCTAGTTGCCAGGCTCTGATGAGGTCTCGTCTCTGTGGGACTAAAGCCCCGACAATCTGACCTAACAGTAGAAAGAGGTAAACTATGAAAAAAGTTAAGTGACAGAATATAGATGTAATAATTAGACAACATTCAAAGTAAGCAAAGACAAGAAAGAGATATATATAGATAGAAAGAGAGACATTATATGAGATCTCCATTGCAGTTAAGAAATAGGAGCAAAGGGAGATAAATGACAAAGACTAGAACCTAGCAAAGTGACACTTGCTAATAATACTAGCACTTAGAGATGATCTGTAAGAAATAAGGAGCCAGAAAATTTTCTAAAAAAAGATAAGAGAAATGAAATGCTGGTCACAAAAGTCAGGGAGACTAGAAAACTTAGTACCTGGCAACAGAAAAAAGAAAGCTTTTGGCTAAAGATCAAAGTGTTTACTATCCTAACAAGAAGAAGAGGATCCCCCCCTCATGACCAAACCCTTCACCTGTTCGTGGCTAAAAATAAAGAGATAGCAGAAGGGGTGCTAACACAGAAGCTGAGTCCTTAAAAGAGACCGGTAGCCTACCTGTTGATGCAGCTAAAAAGAGACTGTGTTTTCATATTCCTCCACTGACCAGTGCAAAGCAAGTTTAAAAGGTCCCTGGACACTACAGGTCTTTGCAAACTGTGGATTCCAGGTTTTGCTGAATTAAAAAGATAAACAGCCCTTCGTATAAGAAATAAAGAACAACCTTGGATGGCCTTAGATGCTATTGAGACTGCCCTAATGTTGTCCCCAACTTTGGGACTCCTAGATGTGACTGAGAACAAAAGTATTGCCAAAGAGGTTCTTACTCAGAAATTGGGACCCTGAAAAAGACCAGTGGCACTTGGAAAAATTAGACCTGGTGACTGAGAGATGGCCTGCTTGTCTGCACATAATGGCTTTTGGTCAGGGACACATGATTCAATTGTTTCCCTGACTGATGGACACACTATTAGAGCTTTTTGTTGACAGAACAAGTGACCTTTGCTTCCCCTGCTAACCTGCTGAGTCTTCACCTACTCATCACTGACATTCTGGCAGAAGGAACTTCGGCTCAGAAGGCTGAACTCTTGGCGCTAACCCAAGCCCTGCAGTTGGCTGAAGGCAAAGACATCAAAGACAAAGAAAAAATTCTGGCCCTCCTAGAAGCTCCTGAATGAACTGGGTGAGTTGGGGTATCGGGTATCGGCTAAGAAAGCTCAGTTATGTCGTACCGAGGTGACCTACCTAGGGTATACCCTCCGGGAAGGAAAGCGGTGGCTCACTGAAGCCAAGAAAAAGACTGTGATGCTGATCCCAACCCCCACCACCCCGCGCCAAGTACGTGAGTTTCTGGGGACGGTGGGCTTTTGCAGGCTCTGAAAAGAAAAAGTCCCATTCACCTGGACTGAGGAACACCAAAAAGCCTTTGACAGCATAAAGGCAGCCTTGCTTGCAGCCCCCGCCCTGGCTTTGCCAGATTTGACTGAGCCTTTTACTCTGGGGCCCTGACAAGTTTACTCTGGGTCAGCATGTGACTATACCCACTACCAGAATTTGTTGCTGAATGATTGAGTAACTTTTGCTCCACCTGCCATCCTCAATCCTGCCACCTCCCGTTGGCGGATGACTCCACTCCTGTACATCAATGTGCTGATAAAATTGGAACAAGGAGAGATCTGACTGATCAGCCTTGGCCAGGTGTGCCTGCCTGGTACACAGATGGCAGCAGCTTTGTCACAGGAGCAGCAGTAGTAGATGGAAGGCAGCTCATATCCATGGGACCATCTACCAACAGAGGGGGCTACTTACCTCCGCAGGTAAAGATCAAATCAGGCCTTGGCCTGAAAGTTTGAACTGGTACACGGATGGCAGTAGCCTCATGGTTAAAGGTAAGCAGAAGGCGGGGACAGCAGTGCAGCAGTGGACAAAAAGCAGGTGATCTAGGCCAGCAGCCTCCCTAAAGAGACTTCAGCCCAAAAAGCTGAATTTGTGGTTTTGATACAAGCTTTATAAATGACACTGACAGCAGGTATGCTTTTACCACTGTATGGAACAATACAAACAAAGAAAGCTGTTGACATCTGCAGAAAAAGACGTTCTCAATATAGATAAATGAGACTGCTCACATAGTCATCAAGAAGATTATTAAAGAAAAATTTTCCAAGAGTGCCAAAAGCAATAGTGTCAGATAATGTTGCCCAGGTAAGTCAGGGTGTGGCCAAGTATTTAGAGGTCAAAAATTACATTGTGTGTATAGACCTCAGAGCTCAGGATAGATAAAAATTAGTTTAAAACTCTAAGACAGACCTTGACAAAATTAATCGTGGAGACTGGCATGGACTTGGTGTTCCTTCCCTATGCCCTATTTCTTGATTCAGTTCTACTCTTTTTAAGATCTTTTATGAAACTCCTATGCCCATTATAGTCTTAAATGATGTGTTTATGCTAAGTTAAAAGGCTTGTGGGTGGTCTGGTCACAACTGGTTACAGTGAACGAGCTGGATACCCCAAGGACATCTCACCAGTTCCAGCCAGAGATCTGATCTACGTGTACCTGCATCATGCCCAGACCCTAACTAAATTAGTTATTGAGACTGGCGGTAAAGACTGGGTGACCCTCCTTCCCTTTGTGCTTCTCAGAGTCCGAAACACACCTGGACGTTTCGGTTTTACTTCTTATGAAATTCTACATGGGGGACCGCCCCCCTTGACTAAGTCTAGCAGGATATTGGATCCCTGTGTTGACTCTTCCTCACCCTCTGCTCTGTTTACCCATTTAAAGGCCTTGGAGGTTGTCAGAACACAGATCTGGGATCAGATCAAAGAAGCTTATGCACCGGGGACTACGGCAGTGCCCCACGGGTTCCAGGTTAGAGATTCAGTCCTTGTCAGAAGACATCGCACCAGCACTCTTGAGCCTCGGTGGAAAGGACCATATCTGGTACTGTTAACAACTCCAACGGCAGCAAGAAGGCCCCTAGCCAGGGTGGAGGCAACCATGAAGACAACTGGACGGTGGCAACTACTGACAAATCTCTTAAACTTCGCTTGTGTCGTGGGGGCCACCCTAAGCCTAGGGAACGACAACCCTCATGCCCCGATTCAACAGTCATGGGAAGTGCTTAATGGGGAGGGAAACGTTGTATGGGCAATCACTGCAGCACATCCCCCTTGGACTTGGTGGCCTGATCTCACACCTGACATTTGTAAGTTAGTAGCAGGATCTCCCAATTGGGACCTCCCTGACCATACTGATCTTAGTAACCCACCCCCTGAACAGCGGTGTGTTCCAGGTGGAATAGGGAACACGTATGGGTGTTCAGGGCAGTTCTACCGAGCTAATCTTAGAGCTGCACAGTTTTATGTTTGCCCTGGTCAGGGTCAAAACAAAGAGCTTCAACAAAAATGTGGGGGGGCATCAGATTATTTTTGTGGTAAATGGACATGTGAAACAACAGGGGAGGCCTACTGGAAGCCTTCCTCTGCCTGGGACCTAATCACGGTTAAGCGAGGTAGTGGTTATGATAAGCCATATCAAGGAGAAAGAGATCCCCATAAATACCCAAACGATGGCGACCTCCATTATGTCCTGGATTCAGATGAGGCCGCCGTAGGAGCTTATGGGTGTGCTACTGAAAACAGCCCCCCAGGACCATGCAAAGGTAAATACTGCAACCCCCTACTTATAAAATTCACTGAAAAAGGAAAACAAAATCGTTTAAGTTGGCTTAAAGGAAATAAGTGGGGTTGGCGTGTATCCAGTCCACCAAGAGACCCTGGGTTCATCTTTACGATCAGGCTGACAGTGAGAGACCTGGCAATAACACCCATGGGGCCCAACAAAGTCCTTACGGAACAGGGTCCCCCAGTTGCACCAGCTCCCCCACAAGTCCCGGCTGTACCAGCTCCACCAACTCCACAGCCCAGAACAGTGAGACCTTCCCTACCGACCTTAGTTTCCCCACCGCCCCTAGATACAGAAAGCCGTCTGGTCAGTCTAGTCCAAGGAGCTTTTTTGGTGTTAAATAGGACTAATCCTAATATGACTCAATCCTGTTGGTTATGTACAGCTATGGATGTTGATCTTAGAACTATAAAGCAGTCTATCTTTGACTGTCCAAAGTGATGTTACAAAACAGAAAGAGATTGGACTCTGTAGAGGGAGATAAATGCAGTACAGGTTATAGTATTAAGACATCAGTATCAGGTCCTCCGGGAGGCCAAGACCCCGCTCTAAGATTAGAGCTATTCACTAAAAGAAGGGGGGAATGAAAGGGGAGAAACTGAATTTTTCCTGAACTCTCCATGAACTCTCCAACTCAGAGTTCTCTTGCCCCTCCCATCTAGAGGTTGTTCCCGGAACACACCTGAACTTTTTACCTCAGAGTAAACTCTTCACCCCAGAGTCCGACCCCCTCCCAAGTGAGAATGGTTCCAGGAGCATTTCTGAGATAGGGGAGCGAACTCAGTCCAACTCCCTCCTAACTGAAGACTATGCCAAGAACATTTTTGAGATAGGGGCCTCCTGGTACTATCCCGGAATGATCCAATAGATCGAGTACATTGCCAAAATATAGGACACGACCCCTTGGTTATGTAAAGCCCCTTGGCAGAACACCTTGGTGACGTAAAACTTGTACTTTTCCCTTGGCTATTTCCTATAAAAGCCTGTGAAAAGTTTGGGCTAATTGCCGAATCTCCTCTGCACCTGCTGCATGAGTATTCGACCCCAGATATCTGGTATATGTGCTTTTTTTATGTGCTTTCTTGTCGTTGCTGTTGCTGTATTAAATCTTGCTCTCTATACATCTTAAGTTCGGTCTCAGTGTCTTCTTGGGTGCGCGGCTGACCCGAGGCTTGAGTAAGTGCCTCCCTTTGGGAGTCTTGGAGTCTTTCAAAAGAAAGAAAAAAGAAAAGAGGGAAGTGTTTCCTTTTCTATTTGTATTTCTCCTCCTCCTCCTCGTCCTCCTCCTCGTCCTCCTCCTCGTCCTCCTTCTCCTCCTCCTCCTCCTCCTTCTTTGTTACTCTGACCGGTATTTCAAGGACTCCGCTGAAAAGGAGGGGGTAGTGGACAGTCTTGTCTCATTCTTGATTTTAAATAGGATTACTTTGAAATTTTCACCAATTAGGATAATGTTGACTATTGGATTGTCACATACAACCTTTTAAAGCTGGGATACGTTTCATCTACTTCTACTCTCTGTGATGTTTATCATGCAGGCATGTTAGATTTGGCCAGTGTTTTTCTGCATCTATAGAAACAGAGACAAAAAGCAAAAATATAAGAATCAGCAAATCTCAGAGCTAGTTCTTTGGGAAGATAAACAAGATTACAAATCAAAAGCTACTGCAACCCATGAATGCTTGACAGGAACTCTTCCTATCAACTGGCAAAGTAATGCCTCTTCTAGTTTTTTCTTTTAAATTCAGGCTACTTAGAACTAATTATGCAAAGTAATTACCTATGATAACATTTAGCTCTATTACTTTTCCCCTTCTATATTCTTGATAGTCTCTCTTACTTTCTCGCACTCTATACTTATCCAATTTATGAAAGAAAACCCCAAATACTTGTCTTTATAAGACATGTTGATCCTTCATCTAAGAAGATGATTTCACGTTTTATCACCCTTGTCAGTGATTCCCAGAACCTCAAATTTTTTTATTCAAATTTAACCTATGTGATCTGGAAAAATGGCTCAGATATTAAGAGAGGTATTGCTCTTGGAGAGGACCTGGTCCGTCTCTCAAAACCTGTGCCAGGTGCATCACAATACTTGCAACTCCAACTATGGGGCATCTACTTCTTCGGCTTTGGCAGTCAGCTGCATTCATGTCTCTGTGTGTGCATACATGAATGTATATGTGGGTGCACATGCACACATACACACACATACACATATAAGCACGTTAAAATAAAAGACATGTTTAACAGGATCTTAAGACTTCTGGTGAGGGGAGCACAGCTTCTGCTCCAATCCAATTGCGCGGGACCTGAGACTGCATTAGTTAGGGAAGCAGAAACCGGCCTGAGTAGGACCACAGGCCTCATCCGGCTGGATCAGCGCCGGGGTAGCGGGAGCGCAGGGTTGCCTGACACCCGCCAGCTACCCACGACCCCCGCCGCAGGATTTTGGGACTGCTGGTGAGTGGAACACAGCTTCTGCTCCAATCCAATTGCGCGGGACCTGAGACTGCATTAGTTAGGGAAGCAGAAACCGGCCTGAGTAGGGCCACAGGCCTCACCCGGCCGGATCAGCGCCAGGGTAGCGGGAGCGCAGGGTTGCCTGACACCCGCCAGCTACCCACGACCCCCGCCGCAGGATTTGGGGACTGCTGGTGAGTGGAACACAGCTTCTGCTCCAGTCCAATCACGCGGGACCTGAGACTGCTCTGGTTGGGGAGAGAGAAATCCGGCCCACACAGGGCCACAAGCCTCTTCCGGTCAGAAAAGCACCTGAGCAGCTGGGGCGCAGGGTCTGCTGACACTCGCCAACTGCCCACAACACCCGCCACAGGATCTTAAGACTTCTGGTGAGGGGAGCACAGCTTCTGCTCCAATCCAATTGCGCGGGACCTGAGACTGCATTAGTTAGGGAAGCAGAAACCGGCCTGAGTAGGGCCACAGGCCTCACCCGGCCGGATCAGCGCCAGGGTAGCGGGAGCGCAGGGTTGCCTGACACCCGCCAGCTACCCACGACCCCCGCCGCAGGATTTTGGGACTGCTGGTGAGTGGAACACAGCTTCTGCTCCAGTCCAATCACGCGGGACCTGAGACTGCTCTGGTTGGGGAGAGAGAAATCCGGCCCACACAGGGCCACAAGCCTCTTCCGGTCAGAAAAGCACCTGAGCAGCTGGGGTGCAGGGTCTGCTGACACTCGCCAACTGCCCACAACACCCGCCACAGGATCTTAAGACTTCTGGTGAGGGGAGCACAGCTTCTGCTCCAATCCAATTGCGCGGGACCTGCGACTGCATTAGTTAGGGAAGCAGAAACCAGCCTGAGTAGGGCCACAGGCCTCACCCGGCTGGATCAGCGCCAGGGTAGCGGGAGCGCAGGGTTGCCTGACACCCGCCAGCTACCCACGACCCCCGCCGCAGGATTTGGGGACTGCTGGTGAGTGGAACACAGCTTCTGCTCCAGTCCAATCACGCGGGACCTGAGACTGCTCTGGTTGGGGAGAGAGAAATCCGGCCCACACAGGGCCACAACCCTCTTCCGGACAGAAAAGCACCTGAGCAGCTGGGGCGCAGGGTCTGCTGACACTCGCCAACTGCCCACAACACCCGCCACAGGATCTTAAGACTTCTGGTGAGGGGAGCACAGCTTCTGCTCCAATCCAATTGCGCGGGACCTGAGACTGCATTAGTTAGGGAAGCAGAAACCGGCCTGAGTAGGACCACAGGCCTCATCCGGCTGGATCAGCGCCGGGGTAGCGGGAGCGCAGGGTTGCCTGACACCCGCCAGCTACCCACGACCCCCGCCGCAGGATTTTGGGACTGCTGGTGAGTGGAACACAGCTTCTGCTCCAATCCAATTGCGCGGGACCTGAGACTGCATTAGTTAGGGAAGCAGAAACCGGCCTGAGTAGGGCCACAGGCCTCACCCGGCCGGATCAGCGCCAGGGTAGCGGGAGCGCAGGGTTGCCTGACACCCGCCAGCTACGCACGACCCCCGCCGCAGGATTTTGGGACTGCTGGTGAGTGGAACACAGCTTCTGCTCCAATCTTTAAATAGTGACAACGATAACAACTAACCCCAGAGATTACCAGATGGCGAAAGGTAAACGTAATAATCTTACTAACAGAAACCAAGACCACTCACCATCATCAGAACCCAGCACCCCCACTTCACCCAGTCCAGGGCACCCCAACACACCGGAAAAGCTAGACACGGATTTAAAAGCATATCTCCTGATGATGATAGAGGACTTCAAGAAGGACGTTAATAACACACTTAAAGAAATGCAGGAGAACACTGCTAAAAAGGAAGAAGACAATAAAGAGGAAGCACAAAAATCCCTTAAAGAATTGCAGGAGAACACTGCTAAAGAGTTACAAATCCTTAAAGAAAAACATGATAACATAATCAAACAGGTAGAAGTCCTTACAGAAAAACAGGAAAACACATCCAAACAGATGATGGAAATGAACAAAACCATACTAGACCTAAAAAGGGAAGTAGACACAATAAAGAAAACCCAAAATGAGGCAACACTGGAGATAGAAACCCTAGGAAAGAAATCTGGAACCATAGATGCAAGCATCAGCAACAGAATACAAGAGATGGAAGAGAGAATCTCAGGTGCAGAAGATTCCATAGAGAACATCGGCACAACAATCAAGGAAAATGTAAAATGCAAAAAGATCCTAACTCAAAACATCCAAGAAATCCAGGACGCAATGAGAAGACCAAACCTACGGATAATAGGAGTGGATGAGAATGAAGATTTTCAACTCAAAGGACCAGCGAACATCTTCAACAAAATTATAGAAGAAAACTTCCCAAATCTAAAGAAAGAGATGCCCATGAACATACAAGAAGCCTACAGAACTCCAAATAGACTGGATCAGAAAAGAAATACCTCCCGACACATAATAATCAGAGCAACAAATGCTCTAAATAAAGATAGAATACTAAAAGCAGTAAGAGAAAAAGGCCAAGTAACATATAAAGGCAAGCCTATCAGAATTACACCAGATTTTTCACCAGAGACTATGAAAGCCAGAAGATCCTGGACAGATGTTATACAGACACTAAAAGAACACAAATTCCAGCCCAGGCTACTATACCCAGCCAAACTCTCAATTAACATAGATGGAGAAACCAAAGTATTCCACGACAAAACCAAATTCACACATTATCTCTCCACGAATCCAGCCCTTCAAAGGATAATAACAGAAAAAAACCAATACAAGGACAGGAACCACGCCCTAGAAACAACAAGAAGGTAATCCCTCAACAAACCTAAAAGAAGACAGCCACAAGAACAAAATGCCAACTTTAACATCAAAAATAACAGGAAACACCAATTTCTTTTCCTTAATATCTCTTAATATCAATGGACTCAACTCCCCGATAAAAAGACATAGACTAACAAACTGGCTACACAAACAAGACCCAACATTTTGCTGCTTACAGGAAACTCATCTCAGAGAAAAGGATAGACACTACCTCAGAATGAAAGGCTGGAAAACAATTCTCCAAGCAAATGGCATGAAGAAACAAGCTGGAGTAGCCATTCTAATATCTGATAAGATTGACTTCCAACCCAAAGTCATTAAAAAAGACAGGGAGGGACACTTCATACTCATCAAAGGTAAAATCCTCCAAGAGGAACTATCAATCCTGAATATCTATGCTCCAAATACAAAGGCAGCCACATTCATTAAAGAAACTTTAGTAAATCTCAAAGCACACATTGCACCTCATACAATAATAGTGGGAGACTTCAACACACCACTTTCACCAATGGACAGATCATGGAAACAGAAACTAAACAGGGACACAGTGAAACTAACAGAAATTATGAATCAAATGGATCTGGCAGATATCTACAGAACATTCTATCCTAAAACAAAAGGATATACCTTCTTCTCAGCACCTCATGGTACCTTCTCCAAAATTGACCACATAATTGGTCACAAAACAGGCCTCAACAGATATAAAAATATTGAAATTGTCCCATGCATCCTATCAGATCACCATGGACTAAGGCTGATCTTCAATAACAAAATAAATAATAGAAAGCCCACCTTCACGTGGAAACTGAACAACACTCTTCTCAATGATACCTTGGTCAAGGAAGGAATAAAGAAAGAAATTAAGGACTTTTTAGAGTTCAATGAAAATGAAGCCACAACATACCCAAACTTATGGGACGCAATGAAAGCATTTTTAAGAGGAAAACTCATAGCTCTGAGTGCCTCCAAAAGGAAACTAGAGAGAGCACACATTAGCAGCTTGACAACACACCTAAAAGCACTAGAACAAAAGGAAGCAAATTCACCCAAGAGGAGTAGACGGCAGGAAATAATCAAACTCAGGGGTGAAATCAACCAAGTGGAAACAAGAAAAACTATTCAAAGAATCAACCAATCAAGGAGCTGGTTCTTTGAGAAAATCAACAAGATAGATAAACCCTTAGCCAGACTCACTAGAGGGCACAGGGAAAGCATCCTAATTAACAAAATCAGAAATGAAAAAGGAGACATAACAACAGATCCTGAAGACATCCAAAACACCATCAGATCCTTCTACCAAAGGCTATACTCAACAAAACTGGAGAACCTGGATGAAATGGACAAGTTCCTAGACAGATACCAGGTACCAAAGTTGAATCAAGATCAGGTTAATGATCTAAACAGCCCTATATCCCCCAAAGAAATAGAAGCAGTCATTAATAGTCTCCCAACTAAAAAAAGCCCAGGACCAGATGGGTTTAGTGCAGAGTTCTATCAGACCTTCAAAGAAGATCTAATCCCAGTTCTTCACAAACTATTCCACAAAATAGAAACAGAAGGTACTCTACCCAACTCATTCTATGAAGCCACAATTACTCTGATACCTAAACCACAAAAAGACCCAACAAAGATAGAAAACTTCAGACCAATATCCCTTATGAATATTGATGCAAAAATCCTCAATAAAGTTCTTGCTAACCGAATCCAAGAACACATCAAAACAATCATCCATCCTGACCAAGTAGGTTTCATCCCAGGGATGCAGGGATGGTTCAATATACGGAAATCCATCAACGTAATCCAGTATATAAACAAACTCAAAGATAAAAACCACATGGTCATCTCCTTAGATGCGGAAAAAGCATTTGACAAGATCCAACACCCATTCATGATAAAAGTCTTGGAAAGATCAGGAATTCAAGGCCCATACCTAAACATGATAAAAGCAATCTACAGCAAACCAGTAGCCAACATCAAAGTAAATGGTGAGAAGCTTGAAGCAATCCCTCTAAAATCAGGGACTAGACAAGGCTGTCCACTTTCTCCATACCTATTCAACATTGTACTTGAAGTCCTAGCCAGAGCAATTCGACAACAAAAGGAGATCAAAGGGATACAAATTGGAAAAGAGGAAGTCAAAATATCACTTTTTGCAGATGATATGATAGTATATATAAGTGACCCTAAAAATTCCACCAGAGAACTCCTAAGCCTGATAAACAGCTTCGGTGAAGTAGCTGGATATAAAATTAACTCAAACAAATCAATGGCCTTTCTCTACACAAAGAATAAACAGGCTGAGAAAGAAATTAGGGAAACAACACCCTTCTCAATAGTCACAAATAATATAAAATATCTTGGCGTGACTCTAACTAAGGAAGTGAAAGATCTGTATAATAAAAACTTCAAGTCTCTGAAGAAAGAAATTATAGAAGATCTCAGAAGATGGAAAGATCTCCCATGCTCATGGATTGGCAGGATCAACATTGTAAAAATGGCTATCTTGCCAAAAGCAATCTACAGATTCAATGCAATCCCCATCAAAATTCCAAATCAATTCTTCAACGAATTAGAAAGTGCAATCTGCAAATTCATCTGGAATAACAAAAAACCTAGGATAGCAAAAACTCTTCTCAAGGATAAAAGAACCTCTGGTGGAATCACCATGCCGGACCTAAAGCTCTACTACAGAGCAATTGTGATAAAAACTGCATGGTACTGGTATAGTGACAGACAAATAGACCAATGGAATAGAATTGAAGACCCAGAAATGAACCCACACACCTATGGTCACTTGATCTTCGACAAGGGAGCTAAAAACATCCAGTGGAAGAAAGACAGCATTTTCAACAAATGGTGCTGGCACAACTGGTTGTTAACATGTAGAAGAATGCGAATCGATCCATTCCTATCTCCTTGTACTAAGGTCAAGTCTAAGTGGATCAAGGAACTTCACATAAAACCAGAGACACTGAAACTTATAGAGGAGAAAGTGGGGAAAAGCCTTGAAGATATGGGCACAGGGGAAAAATTCCTGAATAGAACAGTAATGGCTTGTGCTGTAAGATCGAGAATTGACAAGTGGGACCTCATGAAACTACAAAGCTTCTGCAAGGCTAAAGACACCATCAATAAGACAAAAAAACCACCAACAGATTGGGAAAGGATCTTCACCTATCCTAAATCAGATAAGGGACTAATATCCAATATATATAAAGAACTCAAGAAGGTGGACTCCAGAAAGTCAAATAACCCCATTAAAAAATGGGGCTCAGAACTGAACAAAGAATTCTCACCTGAGGAATACCGAATGGCAGAGAAGCACCTGAAAAAATGTTCAACATCCTTAATCATCAGGGAAATGCAAATCAAAACAACCCTGAGATTCCACCTCACACCAGTCAGAATGGCTAAGATCAAAAATTCAGGTGACAGCAGATGCTGGCGAGGATGTGGAGAAAGAGGAACACTCCTCCATTGTTGGTGGGATTGCAAGCTTGTACAACCACTCTGGAAATCAGTCTGGCGGTTCCTCAGAAAATTGGACATAGTACTACCGGAGGATCCAGCAATACCTCTCCTGGGCATATATCCAGAAGATGTCCCAACCGGTAAAAAGGACACATGCTCCACTATGTTCATAGCAGCCCTATTTATAATAGCCAGAAGCTGGAAAGAACCCAGATGTCCCTCAACAGAGGAATGGATACAGAAATTATGGTACATTTACACAATGGAGTACTACTCAGCTATTAAAAAGAATGAATTTATGAAATTCCTAGCCAAATGGATGGACCTGGAGGGCATCATCTTGAGTGAAGTAACACAATCACAAAAGAACTCACACAATATGTATTCATTGATAAGTGGATATTAGCCCAAAACTTAGGATACCCAAGATATAAGATACAATTTGCTAAACGCATGAAACTCAAGAAGAATGAAGACCAAAGTGTGGACACTGTGCACCTTCTTAGAATTGGGAACAAAACACCCAGGGAAGGAGCTACAGAGACAAAGTTCGTAGCTGTGATGAAAGGATGGACCATTTAGAGACTGCTGTATCCAGGGATCCGTCCCATAATCAGCTTCTAAACGCTGACACCATTGCATACACTAGCAAGATCTTGCTGAAAGGACCCAAATATAGCTGTCTCTTGTGAGACGATGCCGGGGCCTAGCAAACACAGGAGTGGATGTTCACAGTCAGCTATTGGATGTATCACAGGGCTCCCAATGGAGAAGCTAGAGAAAGTACCCAAGGAGCTAAAGGGATCTGCAACCCTATTGTTGGAACAACATGATGTACTAACCGGAACCCTGGAGCTCTTGTCTCTAGCTGCATATGTATCGAAAGATGGCCTAGTCGGCCATCAATGGAAAGAGAGGCCCATTGGACTTGCAAACTTTATATGCCCCAATATAGGGGAATGCCAGGGCCAAAAGAATGGGAATGGGTGGGTAGGGAAGTGGGGGGCGCTATGGGGGACTTTTGGGATAGTATTGGAAATGTAATTGAGGAAATTATGTAATAAAAATATTAAAAAAAAAAAAAAAAAAAAAAAAAAAAAAAGACATGTTTAAAAATCATCACATGTTTTATTGTTCCTACACTAAACCATAATTGTGTGGGTAAGATCCACATAAATGTTTCATAAATTTTTACTTCATAAATGTTTGCTTCGAAACTAAATCGACTAGAAATTCTCACATTTACAGGTTTGGGTCACATTAGTGAGTAGTATTTGAGAAGTTTATTTGCTTTGTCTATCAGACTTCTGAAGAGTAAAGAATAGCTCTACCTATAGAAAATGCAATTTAATACATTAATTAAATGTCATTTAGTAAATCTAAATAACAAATAAATAAATTGAAATAACAAGTGACTATGGTGTTTAATAATGCAAGTAAACCAAAATAAAGTTTTTATAGTGGTTTGCTTGGACATCAGTGGAACTAGAATGTGTAGATGAGAAAGAACAGACCAGTTTATCTTGCCCAAGCTAAACAAGCCAGACATTAGTGCAGTGAGAACAGATTCACTTTAAGTAACCAGCAAACAACAGGTGAGACTTGCATGTGGGTGCCTGGGTATGTGAAGGGGACAACCAGAGCCCGTGTGATAGCTGAGCTAGTCAGGGGAGTCAAGGAGTAGAGTCATGGTTCTGTCAGCTAGCAAGCAGTGATCAGTTCAGAGTCTTCCTTCAGAGGCTCTGGGGAGGAGAGCCTGCCCTCCCTAATGATTGTATCTCAAAAGCATAGCCCTCAAGTCTTTAGAAGAGACAGTGCTGAATTGCTAGAGGTTCTTAGAGGCACAAACGAGAAGTCAGAAGGATACATTCTCTTCTATGACTATACAATGAAGAGAGGTGAATGCCTGTCACTAGATATAAATTGGAACAAACAGCAGATGGGGTGGAGAATCCTGGCCCTTTCAAGAGTTAACTTAAGGTGACTAGTCATTCAGGGATGTTGTCTTGCTTGCTGTGAAGCCACAGCAAGGCTAGTGCAGTCTTTTGGCAGGAATTAGGTGGGGTCCTTAAATGCTGAGATATCTTTGCAATTTCCTTTTCTTCTCTTTTTTTCCTTCCTGTGCCCTGTGTGTTTTCTCTTGCTGTATGGGTCAGGATGAACACTAAGAAACAGAAAACTCCCTCTGTAGGTATTGCAAGCATGGAGCTTTTTCACTTCAGAACATCGTGTATGTAAACACTTACGGAAAGGGGTAACAGAGAGGACTGCAGGCTGTTTCTAGGACTGAACCCCTGCTGATGCTACTGGGAAGCTACTATCTTAGGCCTTCATTAGAGCTCCAAGCTCAAGATCAACTGCGGAAGTTGACTTCAAACCAGCTTTATGAAGCTGATACTGCTATCACTGCAAGTGCCCTCCAACACTGAGGTCACTAGAAAGTGCATTGCCATAGCTACAAAGCTAAGCATGGACACAAGCTAGGCACTGACCCAAGAAGTAGCTGACAATATCCTGGCAGTGTGTTGCAGGGACTCCTCTCTTTACTGGCATTGTGTGCAATCAGAAATGAGAAGATAGCTTTGACTTTGCCATGTGCTTCCAAGTCTTCTAAGGAACAGCTAATTTGTATTCATAGCAAATGGTGTCTCCGTGTATTTCCGTTTTTCTTCTTCTTTCTTTTTCCTTCCATCTTTTAAATAGTATATTTGATATTGTATAAAAAGTAAAAACATTGCTGAGTGTTAAAATTTCAGTCAAAGTGAGGAGAGAGAGGAGTGAAAATCATGTAAGCACTGTACTAATATGTAAAATTAAAGCAAAATAATTATTCACTAACTAGATGACTCTAGGTGAATCACTACTGCGCAAGAAGCTGAATAGCTACTATGCTTTGCATTACATGAATATAATGAAATGGTATACACAGGGCTTTGGAATCATAAAATAAGGTGAATCTAGGGGGAATTGAAGATGGGGGTAGGGCCACGACAATAATGGTTGCCTAGTGGGGACTAGGTAGAGATGCCCTCTGAGGAAAAGAAAATTAGGAAAAAAAATGTTCGTTTAAGTATGTTTGGAGATACGCAGAAATGGCGAGAGGTAAAATATCATACTAATAGAAGTTTAATCAGTTCTTCCTAGAGGAAGGAATAGCTGGAGTGAAGACCTTGCCTCTTACCTGTGAGAGAAATTAGCTAAGCAAAAGGTTGACTGTTTCTTTTTACAACCTTGCTTTGCAGTTGCTCCATGGATCAGTCAATGATAACATTATCCAATTTGCTTGAGTAGTAAATTTGTTTCCTCTAACCTAAAACAGTATTTAATTCTCAAGCTTAAATGAACACAAATGTTCTTCATCATTAGGTCTGCACATATAATTTTCTGATTCATTTCACAAATACTACCTGCTTTTTTATTGAATATATTACTTCCAATAATAAGTTAAAAAAAACATTGGGACTATGAAGAATGTTCATTAATGAGCAAGCCAATATGCATATACCGGTATAATCATACATTTGATCTGAAAGAGGAACATATAGATTGCTGAGAACTCAGCAGATATCTCACCTATGCCCTGTGAGGCAGCAGGGGATTCACACAGGAAGTAGCATTTTAACAGAAGCATTAAAGCTGAGGTGGAGTTTTCTAGGTGGTTTAGGATGTGAGCCAGAAAGGATATTTCAGGAAGAGGCAGAAGATGTTCACATCTTAACTTGTTCTCACACAGGATACAAATGAATGTTGAAGGGAAAGAACTATGAGAATGGTCTGGGAACAGACTATAAAAGAACACAGCACAGAGGCAGGTTTTCCACTGAAGTCAGAGCTGTTGAGGTTGTGAAATTGTAGTGACTTGGCCACTACAAATGTTGGGAAAAATGGAAGAAGAAAGGTTATCTATAGTCCAGAGAAGCCAGGAAGACTCTTGTGGGGCCAAGTGGATTTGAAGAGGGCTTATGTTCAGAAATGGTGATGGGATATTGCTCTAGGCTTGGTGAGTACTATTACCATTATCTAGAGGACACTTCAGTGAGACCCAGCTATTGGTGAGTGAGGCACAGAACCTGTCCTTAGCAAAGGTACACTTTGACCTAACAGAAATGAAAGTTGGTCATGTCCTGGCACTTAAATGGAAAGTTAAAAAGGTCATGGCAGTAAGATGGGAAAGAGTGCAGAAAAATGCCATATAGAACACTCAGCAGGTTCAAATAATGATAACGTCAATAACCCCTTACATAATGTTCCTGAACTCTCAGAGTAACAATGCACAGAGTAAGCACCGCTCAACTTAATGATTTCCAAGTTGATTTCTAACCTTAAATTGTCTTTGCTAAGTAGGAACCTGTTACACATTGGAGTGATTGTAGTGAAATTGATATTATGCTTGACTAATAATTCCATAATAGATATGAAAGAGGTATGTGCAAAGTGCTATGGGAACCTGACAAATATCTCACCCCTACCACATGAGGCTGGAGGGGATTCACACAGGAAGTAGCATTTTAAAAGAAACTTTAAAGCTGAGTTGGAATTTTCTAGATGCCGCAGTATCTGAGTGAGAAAAGAATACCCCTAAGCTAATATTAGGTTTGGTGAACTGTTACTGCACTCAAAGGTCTTGGATCAAAATTTCATAACCTTGAGAACATAATTTAAACTTCTAAGGCTATTAACTCATTCATGAAACTAGAAGAGTATCTATCATGTGTTATTTTTGAGAATTAAAATTGATGACAAGCTAAAATGCATATTCTACAAAGTCTGTAAGGGACTTGATGCTTGCTTGTACTGCAGGATGTGGTGCCTAGGGAAAGGAATTATCTTAAAAGAAATAGAGTAGGAACCAGCAAGATGTTTAATAAGTTTAGGCACCTGCGTCTATGCCTACTGACTTTGGTTCAAACTCCTGCATCCACTTGGTAGAAGGAGAGAACAGACTCCTGTAAATTTTCCTGTGACCCCCTGCTTGTATGCTGTGTCACACATGTGAACATACATGTATTTGCCATACACACATACACACAAATAAAACATGAATAAAAATATAATTAAAAAAAAGGTAAAAAGTAAAGTAGCAGAGATTAAAGTAATCCTGCATGAGGAAGTATATCGTTGTCAGTATAATATATTACTTTTTTAAGAGCAGAGAAATCAACATATGAGAAGACACTTTGAATAAAATATAGATAGAAAATAGTGAATATTTTCAATAAAGATAATAAGGATGAGCTAGAAAGTGATCAAGCCCAGGTGCTAACAGGGACATGATAAAAGACCTGTTTTGATATAAATGAATAGTGTATAAAGTCCGCTTTTGCACTATGTTTCAAAGTACACAAAGACAAAGATTTTCCTTGAGAATTTCAACAAGCATATAGAAAGAGCTCAAGGTCGTACAAAGGTATTTGCATTTCTGTATCCATCATTAATATGTTTATTTAACAAATAAAGTCTGAGAATATATTAAGCCCGAGAAAGCAGTCAAGTCTTATCAGTCCAGCTCATTTAAAAAAAAATTATTCTTTAATCTTTTTTTACAGTCCAGACTTTATCCCCTCCCAGTCCACTTTCCAACTGTTCTACATCCCACACCTCCTTTCCCCATTCTTGTCTCCAAGAGGATGCCCCCACCTCCACTCAACCAGACCTCTCCACTTCCTGGGGCCCTAAGTCTCTCAAGGGTTAGGTGCATGTTCTCTGACTGAGTCCAGACCTGGCAGTCCTCTGCTGTATATGTGTTGGAGGCTTCATATCAGCTGTTGTATGTTGCCTTGTTGGTGGCTCAGTGTCTGAGAGATGTTAGGGGGTCCAGGTTGAGACTGATGGTCTTCCTATGGGGCCACCCCTCTCCTCAGCTTCTTCCAGCTTTTTCCTAATTAAAGCACAGGGGTCAGCAGCTTCTGTCCATTGGTTGGGTGTAAGTATCTGCATCTGACTGTTTCAGCTGCTTGTTGAGCCCCTCAGAGGGCAGCCATGCTCGGTTCCTTTCTGTAAGCACACCATAGCACCAGTAATCTTGTCAGGCCTTAAAGCCTCCCCTTGAGCTGAATCTCAATTTGGGCCGGCCACTGGACCTCCTTTCCCTCATTCTCTTTTCCATGTTTGTTTCTGCAGTTCTTTCACAAAGGAACAATTGTGTGTCTGAGTTTTGGCTGTGGGATGGCAACCCCATCCCTCACTTGATGCCTTGCCTTTCTGCTGGAGGTGGACTCTCTAAAAGTTCCTTCTCCCCACTGTAGAGCATTTCATATAAAGTCCCTCCCTTTGAGCTCTGAGAATCTCTCACCTCCCAGGTCTCTGGTACAGTCTAGAGGAGGCCCCCAACCTCCTACTTTCTGAGGTTACCTGTTTTAGATTCTTTCTGCTGGCCCTCAGGGCTTCAGTCCTGTTCTGCCCAATACCTGATCATGTTCCCCTCTTCACCTCCTTGTTGCCTTTCTCACCCAGTTCCCTCTCTCCCTCACCCCTCCTGTGATTGCTTTCATCTCCCTCCTAAGTGGGATTGAGGCTTCCTCACTTGGGCCCTGTACTAGCTGGTTTTATGTGTCAACTTGGCACAGGCTAGGGTTATCACAGAGAAAGGAGCTTCAGTTGGGGAAGTGCCTCCATGAGATCCAGCTATGGGGTATTTTCTCAATTAGTGATCAAGGGAGAAAGGCCCCTTATGGGTGGGACCGTCTCTGGGCTGGCAGTCTTGGGTTCTATAAGAGAGCAGGCTGAGCAAGCCAGGGGAGGCAAGTCAGTAATGAACATCCCTCCATGGCCTCAGCATCAGCTCCTGCTTTCTGATCTGCTTGAGTTCCAGTCCTGACTTCCTTGGTGATGAACAGCAGTATGGAAGTGTAAGCCGAATAAACCCTTTCCTCCCCAACTTGCTTCTTGGTCATGATGTTTGTGCAGGAATAGAAACCCTAAGACAGGCCCTTCAGCTTGTTCAGCTTGTTAGCCTTCTTGAGTTCTGTGGATGCTATCCTGGGAATTCAGTACTTTTTTGACTAACATCTACTTATTAGTGACTACATACACCATGCATACATATCCTGTTGGGTCTGAGTTACCTCACTCAGGATGCTATTTTCTAGTTAGTTCCATCCCATTTCTTTTTAAATTTTATTTAGCTCATGAGAATTTCATATATGAATACTGTTTTTACATCACTTTTCCTCTCCTTTCTACAACTTACTCCACATTACTCCCACTACTCAAATTTATTGCCTCTTATTGTTTAGTTAATATTGCATACATAATAATATATATTATATATTAATTACTATATAATCTTATGTATCATATATAATCTATTTCATATATAACATATTATAAGGAAATAACCTAGTTAGACCACTTACTGTTACTCCTATGTATATATGTTTCAAGCTGATGTCTTGGAATGAGATATATCAGAGTGATCATCCATGGAGAAAACTGATTTTTTCCTAACTTCTTAGTCATTAATTGCCTATAGCTTATCTAGATGTGGTACTTTGTGAAATTTCTTCCATCCACACTACCATGTCAGTTGGTGTTGTCGTTCTTCATGTCTTATTTAGGTGATTGTATTGTTGAGATTCCATGGGTGCGCTTCACTGTTTCTCTCTCTCTCTCTCTCTCTCTCTCTCTCTCTCTCTCTCTCTCTCTCTCTCTCTCTCTCTCTCTCTTACACACACACACACACACACACACACACACATAGACACACACACACACACAGACACACAGACACACACACACACACACACACACACACACAATCAATCTTTACACCCACTCTGCTGTGATGTTCCCTGAGCTTAGTGGTTGTGGTGCAAATGTATCAATTGGATCTAGGCATCCTATGGTCTATTCTCTGCATTTTAACTGCTGTGGCTTTGTATAATGGCCTATATCTGCTTCAGAAGGAAGCTTCCTTGATTAGGGGTAAGAGATACACTTACCTGCTCTATAAGGATAGTGTTTAGAGCACAAATAGAATCTGCAGTGGTTTAGGAAAGTAGCAGTAGTAGCTTCTCCTCTAGGTCCATGCTCTTATCAGCCATAGGAACTGGAGTAGGACTATAGTACTAAGCATGAATTCCCTGCTATTGGGAGGACTTTAAGGCTTAGGTAGCTACTGGTAACCCCAAGGTTATAAGTGCCATTACTGTACCTTACAGGATATTTTACCATCATTCTTGTGGTTCACAGCTTTAACAGGTACATTTATTGATTAGATTTCTTGTACTATGAGAGCTAGTTCTCAGATGTTTCCAGGGCAATTCCAGCTTCATTACTCCAAGTACTGAGTCTAAATTGTGTGGCATCTTCAGCAGTGAGATCTTATCTCCTATCACTGGGAACCATACAAGGGCACTGGCAATAGCCTATGCTGTTTTTTTGAGGGAAGTCTCTAAGACTTCCAGGACTTACATTTCAAAATGAGGAATCACATGGCTAGTATTGAAATTTTTGTTGGCTAGTGTATGGCTTTTAGTGGGAGCATTATACCTCAAGTAACATAATTTCTTTTAAGCTATATGTTTATATCTGTACATACATTTATAAATACAATTTGAGTAAAAATAAAATAATATGATGCCCTATGATACTTTTAAACTTTAGTTTTATTTATTATTTTTCCCCTCCTTTCTAAGGTATCTTTCTTCCTCTCTCCCCATTTTTCTCATTTCCCTTTCATAACATCTTACTAAGCCCCCCTCTAGATCTTTTCTCCTCACCCCATGTTCTTCACTTCTGGGATTATTCCAGGTGATGTATGTGCTCACACTAAAAGATTTGCAGCTAGGGTCCACAAAGAAGAAAGGACATGTGACATTTGTTTTTCTGGACCTGGGATCACTCAGTATAGTATTTTCTAGTTGCATCCATTTACCTATGAATTTCATGATTCAGTTTTCTTTACAGATGGATAGGATCCAATTGTGTGTATATACCATATTTCATTATTCACTTGTCAGTTGAAGGATATGCATTTAGTTGTTTTCATTTCCGATCTATTGTGTGTGGCAACGAACATGACTGAGCAAGTATCTCTGAAGTAGGTTGTTGAGTTCTTTGGTTATCAGCTCATTTGTTGATTCAGCCTTGTAAAGAAGAGCAGAAAACCAGAAATATCAAAACAACCTTTATAGACATCGTAGTGATCTCTGAATATGAAATCTCAGACCTGCCTCTGCTCCTGCCCTGGCAGCTACTGCCATAGAGGGAGTGTTTCAGAGAGTGTACTGGGGTTTCTCTCCTTAGGAATCCTTCCAGTCCTTGAGGCACAGTCAGAGGAATGCAAGACTCTACAGGCTGTGTTTTATGGGTTGCTATGGAACTGTCTAAATATTATGAGCAATGCAGCAGCATATGGCAATGCAGTGGAATTAGGGCAACTAGAAAACATCTTCATACCTTTGAAATGTAAGCTGCTGTTTTAAGAGACCAGAACGAGTGCATTAAAATAAACAAATTAGTCTTTATTGCACTGTTAGACTCAGAGTGAGGATATAAATCCGAGACTTCCAAATAGCTTTTCACCCAAGGTTGGGTACACCCAACAAGGAAAAGCACAGCAGGCCAATGAAAGGCAGAAGGACTTGGTAGCTCCATGAATCTAAATCATAACATTAGCATTACACATAGAACTAATTTAATGTCTCCCTGCAAAGGTAAAGTAGGTGTAAATAACATAACTGTGGACCATGTCAGTCACGCAAATTTCTGGATTCTGACTCTATAGTGTGTCCTGAAATCCCCAACTCTTAGTTTCTCAAGGTTGTGTGTTGGACTCTTTCTCAGATTCCAGTAACTGTTTATAAACCTTAGTTCTAAGTTTTCAATCAGAAGTTCCCTACCATAGAACACATTTCTCTCTTCCTCTCAGTCTATCAGGTGGGGTTCATTTAAAGAATGGCAATTCTTTATGAATAACAGTTCTGTGAATGCTGCTTTCTTCTTCAGACTCTGCTGAAGCCTGCTTCCTCCCTAAATGAACACTGCTAATCTGAAAATTCAAAATGCACCCAGCGCAGAGGCCCACGTCAGTCACAAGCTGCAGCGCGCGAACAGGAACTAATTGCTTTGTGGTTTTTCTTGTTTTCAATGCCCTTTGCTTCTCTTCTGTAGACAGTTGCTACTGAATAAGCTTTTTTCCCTTCATTTCTTTTGACGAAAGAGGGGGTAAAACACCTCACAAGTCTTTGCCTCTACCGTAAAGTTCAACTTTTAACAGATAAACATTTTATTTATTTTTCTTTCCTTTTTTTTTTCTGATCCTGTCCCCCCCACCCCCCACACCCTACCCCCGTAAATAAAAAATTTACAAGTATAGAAACTTTACTTCACAGAAAGAGGGGGCAGTCTCAATCTGTAGGTAGGTTTCAGGAGCAGTGGAAACCTATACTAGACCAGTTCCTGTTGTCTAGTTTCTCTTACACACTGTTCAGGAGTTAAGCAGTCCCCCTCCCCCTACTCCTTGCTTCTCTTTTCTCTTCAATTCCTTGCAATCAATCAATCAATAAATGTTCTAAAAGTAAATTTCAGTGTTGTTTTGTTGCTACCAGCTGAATATTCTCATCTGAAAAATAGCTTTAAGAGTCTAATAAGTCTCAAGAATAAAGTCTAACAGGTAGGGGGGATATAAAAATATGTTGAGAGGAAGACTGTGTAAGAATTATTCTCAGACGTCAAACCACCCCCTTTTCTTTCTTCAGTTTGTATAATGCATAAATGCTAGGAAAATAGGATCCAAGTTCAACTACAATCTGGAATAAACCTAGCAAGGCCAGGAAGCCATCCATTTCTACCACATTCTTGGTAGCACCTTATATCTGATATTGTTGAAAGGGATGACTCAGTAACCTAATCATGAAGCAGGTTCTGTTGCAGAGATGGTCACTGCACTTCATGTGCAAAGGCTTTGTGTCTATGAACTCTGTATAAAGTTCGTTTTCTTCAAATATCAAATAAGAGATGGGAATGTAATAGACAGGTATGGGAAAAAAAAAAACAACTTCATTTTATTTATGGTCCAGTGAGAAGTTTAGAAACACTGTCTTCCCCTTCCTCCAATAAAACACAAATTAAAGTTAATATAAAGTGTTTTAAATGTCTGGTGATTGTGCTAGAGGTTATTAGTATTAGAAATGCGGTCAAAGGGGGAGAGTTATCAGCAAACAGATAGAAATCCAGCAGGTCTGACAGAGCAGCTCTGTGGTCTTCCAATGTGTCAGCGACCTCAATGAGGCACAGGTTTTACTGAGTGGACAGAAAATGCCTCAAACTTGTTTCTCGGTTGCTGGATTTCTGCAGAAGGAAGTAGGTTAGTCAACTGTGTCATCTGTGACACACAGATAACAGACATTCTGTATGCTTCATTGAGTGATGGCTTGCATGCTGTACCTTCGTACTTTGGGGAGACCTGATGTCTTACACTATCCTTTTGGCAAAGCATTGTTATCTTCGGTGGTTGAAGACTACACAAGCAATTGCTCCACATGAAAGGATACAAACTAACCTGTAAAAGTGAATTAGCATCTGTCTCAATTGCACTTTGGGACAAAAATGATTTTATTAGTGGTTCTTAGCCAGGGATGATTTTACTACCCCAAGGAACATTTTAAAACTGCAGGAGACATTTGAAATTATCATGATGGCACGTGGTGTGATGGAGAGAGGGCATGATACTGTTCACCATGTTGAAGGATGCTTGCTTGCTTCTTAATCCATCATCTGACCCCATTGTCAGTTTGGCCAGTAATGAAAGAAGAAAAAAACCCTGTTGGACATGGATTATCAGAATGAGGACATTAGTACCTAATATATCTATGATATAATTGTTTTTTCATATTTAGAAAGATAATTTTTACATTTTTAGCTTTGATTCAAAGTAAATGGACTAGGTCTTTTGTAATAGGTGGTAACTGTGTTTTTATAATCATGTAAAAGAGACTTACTTACTGTTTTGAATATTTGAAGATTGAGTAACCTTTTCTATTTGTTTATGAATCCCCAATTAAAGGCCTTCTTTAAATTTGAAAAGATGTAGGGAAATTCATTGAATGGAAATCCTGTGCCAGGTGTTGAGGTGTGGGCTTGCTATCCAAACTACTCAGGAAGTTGAGGGTAGGAAAATTGGAAGGTCCAAGATAGCCTGAATATGGGAGGTGGTGGCACATGCCTTTAATCCAAGGACTTTGGAGGCTGAGGCAGACTGATCTCTGGATTAAAGGGAAGCCTTGTCTACTAAGGGAGTTCCTGAACAGCCAGGGCTGCACAGAAAAACTCTATCTTAAACAAACAAACAAACAAACAAACAAACATGATAACCTGGGTAATTCAGCAAGACTCTGTCTCAATATAAAATGATGAAGTACGCTGGCTTTGCTGCACATGTAACCCAGCAGTGTAGTGCTTGCCTAATATCCACAAAACCCTGTGCTCAACCTCACTGTTGAGAATGAAGAACCCGGTTTTATCTTATGCTTAAATCACAAACATTATAGATACCATCATAACATATGCTGAGCTAGGAAATAACAAGCCCTTTACTCTCCTTGTTAGAGTATGGGGTACATGATGTCGCTACATATCTGATTATATGTAGTGGGAATCTATCCAGTTTGGATTTTAACCCTGAACACTGTTTTTGCACCATCTCCCTTACTGTGACAGAAGGCAGGGAGAAGGAAATCTTCATAAGCCTGGAAAGGCTATGGATACTGTTCAGTCAGTTTTGAGAAATGAGGCGTTTCCTATAACAAGCATATCAGAGAAAATCTAATTTCAAAGAAATGAGCTGTCAGCGTCTCAGGCCTAATTGACACTAGTATGTGCCAGTTTTCCTAGGGTAAGGGGAAGAAAACATAAAGTGTTAGTTAGCTAAACTATTGTGACCCTGACCATGGAGCACTGTAAATTCTGAGTATCGGTCTTCTGCAGTATCCTCTAATTGCCTCTAGACTCCTCAGAGGGTTGCTTGGCATGCATCCACCACATGGCTCTGCCTCCCTCCTCTGCCCTATAATGCTCAGGTTGTTTTCTGTGTTTCTCCTAATGGTACCACTCATCCTAGAGCACATGGTCACTCTAATGATGTGGGAGTCACGGGTCTGATTCTAAACAGTGAAAGAAACAGTTTTGTCCAGATTCCAACTCTTCTTATCCCTCTTAAATATTTGTGTTTTGTCCTCACCGGCAAAGAAAAATCACAAACAACCTCAGCTCAGTTTCCTGACTTCTATGCCTAGGCTGGAATATTTATTAACATATACACAATTTATCTGAATTTGGATTGCACTTAACAGTGCAGATGTAGATGATTTCTTTTTACATTTTTATAACAAACATATCAGAAAGGAGATTACAAAGAATAAATAGTACCTTCTAAAACCAAGTGAAAAAAATCTTTGGTGGTAGTGAAAGCTAACTGTGGTATTTCAAGCAGTTTTTACTAACTGTGTCTTAGTCACATTTCAAATTCATTGCTGTTCAGTTTCAGCCAAAGCACACTTTTGATGGAGGCAGTGAAACCTTTTTTAAAAAGAGGACCAAATTAAGAAGTAAATAGAGTATAAATAGTCCTGGCCAAGAGCAATGTGGGCTCCAAGAATGAATTTTATTTGGACTTGAAATTCTGAAAGATCTAGGTCAGTTGAAACCTTTATTTTCAGCTGCTGAATAATGAGTATTTTTCTTAACTACAAACTATGTTGTCTATTCAGTGCTGCCTTCAGGTATGTGTTTCTAAGTTTGAGCAATTTGTATTGGATATCCAACCTGGAGGCTCATCCTGGGGAAGACTAATTCTAGTCTTTTCATCAGCTGTTAGTTGTTTATAGCTCTTCATTCAGGGTTGGGTCTCCATGAAATTTCCCTTATCTACATAGTGATATAAACTAATGTTGGAATTATGCAGGTTTTTTTTTTGAGGGGGGACTGGGAGTCATGCCTTCAACATTTCATAAGTGTTGCTTCTTGTCATTGTTACAATCTCACAACAGATTTCCTATCCCTCTGGTCCTTATAATTCTTCTGTACTCTCTTCCTCAATATTACTTGAGCCTTATGTATAGGAGTTGTGCTGCAGACATATGGGTTTGGACTGGCTGTCTCAGTCAGTTTTCTACATGTTGACTAATATTGGCTGTCTTTAATGATCTCCTTCTGTTGCAAAAAAGAAGCTTGTTTGCTGAGGGGTGAAATATGTCCTTAGGTATGGGAATAGCTATTTAGAGTACAGATAGGAATTACACTGGTTTAGGAAGGTGATCGAGAAGGTTCTCCTCTCAGGTCTGTGCTTCTCCAGCCATTTGTATCTATCTAGCTTTACAGGAGCAGGTATGATTTCCCTCCTTTTGTGTGGACCTTAACTCCAGTTGGAAAGCTGGACGTAACCCCTCAAAATCAACGTGCTACCAATTCCCATTGGGAATATACTGTCAGTCCAGTCGTTAGCGTGATTCATAGGCTTTACAGTTGGATATCACTACCCAATGCCCCTCCCCCTTGGCATCTTACAAAGTACCTTCTGATACTATGGGACCCAGTCATCAGGAATGGAGCTTCTGTATCAGTGCCCATTTGTTCCCTCTAAACCCTATGCCTGAAATTCATTACTTCTTCAACAATAAGGCCTTATCTTCATATTCTGGGAGGCAATCAAGGTCGACATTTGTATTATATTTAATTTTGCATGAATATAAAACAAAGGTTTCTTATGTCTGTTTTTGAATTGTTAATAATGTTAAATGGAGCCTAAAATTGTGGCTGCATATTATATAGGCAGTCCTATCTTGGACTTTGCCCTTTATTCTTGGGGTTTTTGTTGTTGTTGTTTTGTTTTGTTTTGTTTTGTTTGAAGATATTGTGATTTTATTTAAATACAAAACGTGAACACATTCATTTTCTTCGCTGTGTAGCCTGGCGTTGGGATTGGTCACTCTGATGGCCAGCTGTGCTGCTCTTTCTACGACGGCTTTTCGGTTCTTAGAGGACACATTGTGAGCAATCTCAGCACAGTAAGATTTGTTGCACATCAGCAGCACCTCCAGCTCCTTAACATTGTGGACCAGGAACTTGCAGAAGCTGCTGGGCAGCGTGTGCTTGGTTTTTCTATTGCTCCCGTAACTGATGTTGGGCATCAGGATCTGGCCCTTGAACCTTCTCCGCACCCTGTTGTTAATGCCTCTGGGTTTTCGCCATTTCGCTTAATTTTCACATATCAGTCTGACTGGTGTCTGATGAACTTCTTGGTCCTCTTTTGGACGATCTTAGGCTTCATCAGAGGCCGGAGGGCATCCATGATGCCGCAAAACAGATGGTTTTTAAATTTAATTTAATTTTATTATTATTTTTATTTATTTTATTTTATTGCACGACAGATGAACCTTTATTTTTTTTTAAATAGCACTTCAAATAAATTAAAGGGACAACCGTCAAGTGTTCAAATTGTGAAGAAATATCTGAAAACCTAAAGAGACTCCAAACTGCAGTCTTCTAACCTCATTCTCTGTCCAATGGCAAAACCCACATATCTTATAACCCTCACAGTTTCTCTCTACTAATTACCCTTTATTCTTAAACTGGCCTTCTGACAGCCCTATAAATACTTCAGGCATCCTCCCTGCTCCAAACTTCTGTATTCATGGTACTTTCTGCCTGGATTTAGATTCCCCAGAGAAAGCACTTCTTAAATGACTCATACCCTCATCTTCTTCAAGTCTTCACCATTCTAACTTTTTGGTGATGTTTAACCTGAACACACTATCTCCACTGCAAATGATTTACCTGTTTTCTGTACTTGGATGTTCTTTTGTCTGCTGAGATTTTATATATTAAGGCCTTGTTATATATTACATTTTTCTTATTGATTGCCTTGTCTTCTACAGATTGGTCCCTGAATGTGACAAGCTTCATAAAGGCAGTCGTCATTTTGTTTGTTCACTGCTGTACACTGTTGTAGTATTTAGAAGGTGCTTCATATGGACTTCTTGAATATGTAGGCATTAGAACTTGCTATCAGAACCTGATATCCAGCCTTGTTAGCCACAGATAATGTTGATTAATATATACACATAGAGTTACACCATAGAATGTGACTCATTTATAGAAAATCATTTTGTTGAATTCAATTGCTATGTGTCTCACTCTAGCCCTTGATTGTCTCTAAAATATGGTCCCTTTATATTTTATATAAAAAATACTGAGCCTCAGGACAATGTTGAAATTTGGACTGCTTTGTGGGGAGGAAAAGCATTGCTTTTTCAAGATAAAGAATCCATTTAATCAGGATTCCTTATCAAAACCAAATAAAATATCTGCTCCCTCACACTTCCTTCTTGTAAATATAATCAGCTTTTAGTATGCAAAGGGCTTCCTGGTTAGTAAAATGGAAACTGGCCGGGGCAAGGGCCCTACCGCTTAACTGGAGATGGAAGAGCTAGTTCTTAATTTTACGTACTTTCATTTCAGTCATGTGAGGCTCCAGGCACACAAGGCTGTAATATATTAGTGGACCTCACCTCATCCTGAGTCTTCATAAATGTCTGCCTTTGGAGATACTGTGTTACCTGCAGGACTCAGTCTGTTCTCTCTGAACAGTATTTCTGCTTTCCTTAAATTATACTGTAATGTGGTAACTGGATTTTCATTTTACCTAATGGATCCAGGCAATTGAAAGAAAAGGTTTCTCTCTCTCTCTCTCTCTCTCTTTCTCTCTCTCTCTTTAAATCCTTGACCTCTATCCTGCATCTGGCCTCTGACCACATATTGCTACTCTCTTGGTCCCAAGGATGAATTGTTCGTGCTGGTTTCAGGGCCACTTCTGCTTCTCCCACGATAATATTTTCCCAGCAATTCTTCTCCAGCTTCCAACTCAATACCACCACCTCTACCATGCAGCATCCTAGCATGGTCTCTCCCATCAGTATGGCTTATATACTTTGTCTTCTCTTGTCTTTCTAAAATCCTAGAGCTCAGCCCCTGGTTCTTATTAACTCCCTTAGCTATTTTCTACTATCTTCTCATTATTGCTCATTAAAAAAAAAACAAAACCAACCAAACAAACAAACAAACACAACCGAACAAACAAACAAACAAACAAACAAACAGGAATAAACTACCAGAACTATCTCCAGCAGCAAAAAAAGAATCATTTTATCCTGAAAAAGTCTTTTTCTTAAAACATCCTATAGAAATTCCCTTGTGCTGAAGAGGTGGTGTAGTTTGAGAACACCTGCTGTTCTCTAACCCATGTCAGGTCAGGCAACTCAACCATCTGAAGTTCCAGCTCAAGAGAATCCAAAGGTCCTTGCAAACACTCATGTGAACATACTCACATGCAGATACACACACACATACACACACACACACACACACAGACACACACCTGTATTTAATTAAAAGTAATAACAATAACTCTATGAGAAGCATATGTTGCTCTTATCTTTGCCATTAAAGCCAAAGTCTCATGTTTGAATCACTCTTACTGGACCTATGAGTAGAATCAGATAGAGACGATAACTGCTTCCTCCTTCAAACACTTGTTTCACTTTCCATCCAGGCAAGCCTGTTTTCCCCCATACTACACTGATATTCCTTTTTGTTTTCTGTTCTGGGTTATGCATTGTCACCTGACAGGTTTGGAGTGTCCCAAGGCTTGTTCCATATTTCTCCTCTGCTCTTGCATTCTCACTGAATATCTTTGTATCTCTAACTCAAAATTTATGAATCTCTTATGAATGTTTAATTGGCTTTGCAAAGTTAGGCCCTCCATATTTCCCATCACACTTAACCACTTACTAAATTCCATGCACTTCCAATGGAAATACATGAACTCCACTTTGCAAGTCCTTAGGCCATAATCTGTAGAGCTAACTTTGATCCCTTCACCTATGGTCTGATGTATAAACCCTGTGACCTTTCTCTTCAAAATATACTGAGAATATGATTGCTTCTCACCATTCTTCTGCTATGAATTTGGCTTAAGACCTTACCTTATTGGTTTTTTCAATGATAGTGCTGATTCTCAGTGCTTCTCTTCCTATTTCACATTCCATCTGTTATCTTCATTCCAGTCTCAATGTAGCAGTCAGTGGGAACTTAGAAAAAGTCCTTCCATGCTCAAAATCTTCCACTGATCATCTCTTTCATCCAAACAGAGCTGAAGTCACCAGCTATTTTTGTTTTGGGGTCTGGTTAATGAATATTTAAGGTAGGGACGATACAGTTGGACAAAGATAAAGTGTAAGCATTCTGACCATTTGTCTTTGATCTGATTTGAATCTCATTTTTTGTTGTTCTTAATTTTATCACAGATATTCCTTGACCATGTCACATGTCTTTTCTGTGCTATAACAGAGTATCTTAGACTGGGTAGTTTCTTTTAAGTCATTTAGCTGATGGCTCTGGAGGTTCAAGAGAATACCCTTAACATTCTTTTGAGTTCTAATGGGGCATTTCTTGTATCATGGCCTGGCAGAAGGTAACAAATTATGGGCAGCACAAGCAAATCAGAGGAAATGCCTGTGGAGCAAAACTTCTCCTGTGTGATGCTATTATTCCAATGGTCTACCCATCTGCTCAGAGAACCTGTGTTGGAGAAGAGTAGCATTCTTGACACTCTGATTAAGTCTGAGGTATATAAGTCAAAGAAAAGTACCTGATGTTACTTTACATCATAGCCTACTCCTTCATGGTTCATTATTTTAAACCATATCATTCTAGTTATACTTTCTAATGCATGGAAATAATAAATCAGTGTGTGTGTGTGTGGGAGGACTTTTAGGTGGGACTAAAGATATAGCTTTTGTTTGTTTGTTTGTTTTTCATTTTTTGAGACAGGGTTTCTCTGTGTAGCCCTGGCTGTCCTGGAACTCACTCTGTAGATTAGGCTGGCCTCAAACTCAAAAATCTGCCTGCCTCTGCCTCCCAAGTGCTGGGATTAAAGGCATGTGCCACCACTGCCTGGTTTAAAGATGCAGCTTAATGGTAGAGTACTCACTTGGCAATTGTAAAGACTCAGATTCCATCCCCAGTTATGGAAAGCAACAACAATACCAACAACAAAATAAAATAAAGACCTTAGGGTAATGCATAGATGACTGATGTGTTTCTGGAGTTCTTTATGGTGCATCTGAGTTGGTATGTGACTATATTTTCATACGTTTATCTTTGTACATATACTTAGTTTTTAAATTGAAGATAGTTAAGAGTAAGGATGGTCCCTGAGAAATCCCCAGCATCTTGTCAAGGAAGCTGAGTCTCTGGTGTCTTCATAATACTCCTGATTCCTGGGCTTCTGTACATGGCATAAAACTGTGAAAGTGACTAATGCTGAAAACCTTTTGCTTCCTGGAATATGGTAAAAGTTCAGCTTGATGTTAATGGATAACTTCCTTTAAGGCACCTACACTCTGTTTAAAGTAAGATAGCATGGATTCATTGTGGTGATTCACTGAGTTCCCCCAAATTCAACTGTTTTAGACCCAGTAATTGAAAGGAATAGCAGATGGGCTAATCTGCCTCATGAAAACTTCAGAGAAAAGCTAATTCATAACCCTGGCTGCTCCCTCTCTACTTCAGAAACTCGGTGGTGTGGTCATGTGAAGGTGAATCAGATGCTATGCACTTGATGTTTTATGTCATGGGTTTGTGATATCAGTCATTAGTATTTTGTGCTAAGTACTAATAATATGCCTTTTCTCCTGTGTGTGTGTGTGTGTGTGTGTGTGTGTGTGTGTGTGTGTGTGTGTGTGTGTTGGTGTCTGGGTTCATTTGGATCCTTAAAATAGTACCACTTCTAAAATATTCCATAAGCTTTAGAAATTTATTTTTTTACATATCCTGATTCTAGAAGGCACATAATAGTGGAGTTAATACATTTGAATGTCCAGTAAGAGCTGTTACTCATCTCCAGCAGAACATCTAATTGCATTATCCTCTAGAGAGGGGACACTCATGTTCTCACATTGTAGGTGATAAAAAGATGACAGATGGGTGAACAGGCAGATGAGAACCAAGATTTCAGGTTAATAATTATTGTATGGCTCATTATATATCCACAGGGAGAGCCTAAATAAAGATGCCAACATAGTTGTCTGATTTTTCAACATAGTCATCTTGACTTTAGAAGAGAATAAGAGCTAGAGACATCAATTCAGAAGAAAACCACATGTACACAGGGCAAGGTAAGAGCACCCACACCGCAGGTGTACATAGAGAAGAACTTTGGGATTAGAAGACTGAATGTAGGGTAGGGACCAGAAAAGAACCCATGGGTAGATCCATGAGGCATAATCTAGAATGAGACCACTGGGAACCAAAGGAAGAAAGCAGACATTTTCCTGAGGGGCTGGAGTTAACCTGAACTGAGGAATAATAATGAACCTTGGGAATTAAATGCATTAGGATCCTTAGAAGATTATGTATCCAAAAATGTTATTATGTTATTATGCCCACTTTTGTGTTGTTTATTTATTCATTTATTTATCTTTCTGTATTGTTTTGACCAAGAACTTCTTTCTGGTCTGGGGTCTCAAATTGCAGAAAGGCCAGTTTCTTTGGTAGGAGACACATTGGTATGTAATGGTAAGTGTCGTAGGTAAATTTGTGGCATAAATAATAACATATAGGGAAAGTTCATTTCCTTCCTCTTCTTTCTTGGCATTTCAGCCAACCTCATGTCTCTGCAGTCACTGGTTAGTCAGTGGGAAAAAGAATAAACATCACAGTTCTTCAAATATGGGCACAAAAGCTTCTGCAGAAAGGATAAAGGTCAATGAGGCTGTAATAGGGAAAACTACACAATTTACTGGCACCTTAAAGCCAGCTGACTAGAAAGCTGAGAAGGGATTTGGAAGCGCTGTACTAGGTGGTGGTAGAAATTTTAACATGAGTTTTCAAGTTTGTGCTCCATGTCACATTTCTATCTGATGCCTTCTAGAGCAGCAGTGGTAAACCCAAAATATCCAGTTTGGTTGCTAGAATGAGAACTCTTTTTTATTAGTGTACAAGACTAGGCAACGCTGAATGGCCAGTTTGATAGAAGCTCTTACAGGAGAATGCACTGGTCATTCTGACTCAATTCACTCAGGTGACATCTTGAAATCTTTGTCTGTATCCACCATTGTAAGAACTGTTTTTCAATTTTAAGCTTTCTGATTAGTTGTTTCAAGGAGCATCATGTTAACAGATGAGACATTAAGTGTGAAAAACGTGAAAATGTTAATGTTTAAGTAATTTTATCAAAGACATATAGGGAATAAGTGACAGACCCTAGCCTTTCTGAATTCATGGTCTGTGATCCTTCTGCTCTCAGTGCTGATAATGAAGGTGATAGTCACATGGTCAGCAAAAGAACCTACAATCTGGTGAACATGGCCATGAGTCAGTAACAGGATCAAGCAATTATTTGCTGATAAGGCCAAAAATTGCCACAGAAATGCCTTGTGTCCTGGTCTTTAACAGATAATGTTAAGACATAATTGAATCTTCTATCTTTTCGAGATGCTTAAGCAATGGCAGAGAAGCATGAGAAGCTAGGCTTTGGTGACTAGGTACAATACAACTCAGTGACTCAACAAACATATTTTAAAAACATTTCACAAGTGGGAGTTCAAGCCACATTTTATTTAAATGTGGGCTCAAAGTCCTGATTGGGCATATATAAATAGCGATTTAAGTTACCAGTGGTGTACACATTCAGAATATCTTTGAATACTTAGACACAAGGGGACACAGAATAGATGATAAGAAAGCTTAGAATTGTCTTAACAATCTACAGGGCCATAGAAAAGGAGTTTTAGGAAAGGTTGGCTTCTCTTTAAGTATACAGTTGAAAACTCTCTTCCCCCACCCCTCACTGCTAGTACTGATTGCCTGCAAATATGGCACAAAGAAGCTACTATTATTTGGAACATCCAAGTCAATGACTACAGGTTATAGAGAAGTAAAAGAAATCAGAGTTTGAGAAATTGTAAAATCTTGTTTAAATTCAGTACAGTCTGACCTTAGAACTAAGCAAAAAATAAGAATTAGGGACCCAGTCACAAACATCTGCTTAGCTGGATCCTTTCCTTTTGGCAACGACTGGGGCCAGAGATGGAGGTTGACAGCTATTTAGGCACTGCTATATTCTCAGGAAAAGCGTATCTCATACAAACCTAGGTGGAACTCTTCTCCTGAGATAGAATTAGTGTGAGGCAGGGTATTCTGATAAGGGAAAGTTTATATCCATTTGACTGGAGTAGAAGGAGACGTGACAGAGGCAGAATTCTTCCATTGTGAGTTTGTGTGACTCAGATAAACTGGTCTGGATAGATTCCCTCAGGGCATGTCCCGTGTCCTCTCTTTTGTTTTCCATCCCTCCCTTCTGTCTGTCTTAGGCTATCCGTAGTTGAGAATGGTGGGCAGGATTCTGTGGAACTAACATTTTTCTCAGCAATGATTACAACTTCTACAAGTGTCCTGGGAACACTGTGTTCTGTGTCCTAAGGTACCTTCCTGACTCTTCTGGAGTTCACAGGGTCTGGCTTCACTTCCACTTTTGATTGCGCACCAGAGGCAAGCACATGGTAATTGCAGTTCTGCTATGGTATTTCCTTTGTGTTCCATTGAGTCTCTATGCTTCTCGGCCATTTACATCTACTTTTACATGAGTCCTAACAATCTACCATTCTAAAGTCATTTTCAAGAATAAGTCACATTACTTAGGCTATACTGTGCAGTCCTCACCTGGTGATGCAAAATTAGGTGATATGGTATGTAGCACTTAGCTTGGTATGCGATGAAGCACACTTCACATTTATTAATCACAGGATAGGTCCAAGAATTGCCTCTTTCATAAAAGCATCTGTGTCTGTGTTCTCTGGCTTTATTTTGAAAGCCAGCTGAGTCATTAACAAGAGTCTAAAACACTTGCTGAGTGATTATTGATTCTCAGAGACTAAGAGCAAAGAAACTTGGAGAGTGTGATTTCATTCTGTTGTCTGTAATTACTACTGGGCTCTTTTGGTTGTTTGTCCTATTGAATATTAAGTCTTATGTGCTAAAGTTCAAAGTGTTCCTAGGTGTAAAGTCACACATTCACAAGTTAACCCACCACCGTACTCCATCCCATTTACTTGAGTCATTCTTTCCTAGTCTTCAATTTTCACTGTGAATCTCACTTCCTCTGCTTAATTAACCTCTCTGTTACACAGATTCTCCATCCACTTAGCCTGGACTTGAACACCCACTACAGTTCTAAAATCCTACAAGTCCACAAGCACAGGAACACCTTTTTATTCATTTACTTATTTTCCTGTTATTCATATGTAGTCAATCCATTTGTAGTCAGAGACTGATAATGTTTCTAGCATTTGGTGAGTTTCATTGAACATTTAAGTAAATGTGACAAAATGAATGGTATACTGGCAAGCCCATGTGTTCATATGACTAGAACTTGTTAACACTGTGAGAAAATAATAGTAGCTTTGGAAATTATGGTGTTTTATGGCCCTTGTCTAACTTTAAATGTCATAAAAAGTAAGTGGCTGGGTCCATACATCATCTCATCTCAGGCTTTGCACACACGGCTGTAGCTATAAATACAAGATTAGCAAATCTGCCATAACAGAATCCCCTATTTTTCTGCAGAATTAAGGAAAGGGCATTATACATATTGACCATACTTGAACTATATCTTGGGAAAACCCGTTGTATGAACACTTCTCTCTAGGGTATTCTGTGGATAGAAGTTATTGCTGTTATTTCTTAGAATAGTAGTTGAAACCTTTTGCTTTAGGGAGAAACTGCCCCTCTTCTCCTATAATCTTTAATCCCCCAAAAATTAAGCCCTACCCATAGGATCCAAACTATAACAATAAGGACAAGATAACTAAACTAATATCTGTAATAACATGCCAAAACGAGTAATCAATGCTTTATTTTTATGTTGTGCATAAATTATGTTTTGTCACTAAGAAGTAGCCTAGCTTGCTACATGGATGGCTTACCTCTTATCCTGAGTGTGAGGACTGCACATTGACTGTTGCCTAACACTGATGTTAGGTCTCCACTCATAGTAGTAGTATGAGGATAAAACCAGTGTTTCATTCATAAACAGTTAGTATACCATATAAGCAGAATTGCTATATATTTATTACAATAGTCTATACAGATTATTTATACATATAACTTGTTTTGAAATAAATGTCTTTATAGATTGCTTATGAAAGTCTCTTAAAAATCTAAATTTCTGATTACAATGATGTTTTTAGATTTTATGACCCCCCAGTAAGATTGTTTTATTAAAATACTTAAATTATGACACAAAAATGTAGTCTTCTTTCTGTTTGGTTTGATTTGGTAAATTGTATTGTTTTTACAAGAATATTGTTTGAACTTGGCTATGAAGAAACAGGGAAGTATCCTATAGGATTTTCTGGTTAATTAACATAGTGTGCATTTTGTTCAAAAAAGATTGTAAATTGGCACCAAGGAGAGAGCTCAGTTGGTAAAGTAACTGCCAGGCAAACATGATGTCATGAGTGTTGGATGCTGAGCACTCAGTAGAAGCCAGGCCCAGTCACACATATGTGTGACCTCCATGCTGGAGAAGAGGGAGACAATGGGAAAACAAGTCAGATCTCTCAAATTCATTGACCAGCTAGCCTAGATGAATTCATGAGTGCCAGGACTGGTCAGAGACCTTGTCTGAAAAAAAAAAAAATAAAGCTGGGTGTGCTCCAGTAAGATAAATGTCTATATTTAGCCTGTATCAAGGCTCATGGACACCCATAGACATAGGGATATGCACTGATATGTTGTAAATTTGTTTTAAAAGACATAGAAATATTTATTTTTTGGTTTAAAAATTAATTGGTTTAGTGTTAAAACATTGTTTAGGTTTAGTGTTAAAAATTAATAAGTGCTTTGTGGATCATGAAGTAGATGGTACCATGTGACTCAGTATTGAATCCCCCGGGGATGATTCTGGTGAATCTGACCTGTGTTGTCAGTAAGAGTGAGATATGAAGAACTATTCTTTGAAACAGCTTAGTCCAGGGGTAGGTTGGAGAAATCAAGACAGCATTATGTTAGATTTGTCCTTTCTGACCACATGGACAGTGATCAAGCAAAGATGAACACTTGGTCATGTCCTGAATATGTGTCAGTTTCTAAGCACTTTTAAATCTAAATTGTTAATAGGCAAATCTTGATTTGCAGGTAGAGTCAAACTTGCTAGGCTGTTGCCTGAGCTGTTTATCTCAATATCATTACAATATCTATACAAGCCCAAATGAAGAGCCAAGTCATTCAATTTTCTAATTACACATTGCAAAAAACCTAACAAGATGGATATTGATATTCTATGGGCCTATAGAAATAACACATAAGAAACAAAATTTATTAAATACATCTTGACCGACATTGATCCACCTTAGTTGCTTTTTTTTTGTTACAATGTATGAAAGTTGTACAATGTGTGAAGACCATGCCCCAACTCTGAAGCCCATCAGTTGTGAACCACTCTCAAATAGTGAGTGTACTGAAGTCCTATAAGCTGGTACAGTGTTTAAGGTGCCTGCTGAAAAGCCAGATGATTTGAGTTTGATCCCCGGGAAACATGTCCTCTGATCTGTCCATGCAAGCATCACATATATACATATATGAAACAAACAAATCAGTTATATATGTATATATATATATATGATTTGTTTATATATATATATATTTAAACAATGACACCACTGGAGACAGCATTGTTTATAGAGATTTCTTGTCTATATCTGGCTTCAAGAAATCACAAAGGAAAACACGGAATGAACATAGTCTGTGATCATAATAACTTTGTTTTAGTGTAAAATGAAATGAAATTTATGCAGAATGTCTTCAAATCATCATCATCATAATAAATAAGTATCAAGCAATCCATTTGACAAAAGTATTTGAAGAAATGCTGATCTTAGCTTAGTGGAGCTCATTCATCATTACCAAGCTTTGTGTCCTGATTCTGACTCCCGGTCTGTTCCTGGCACGCCCGCATCCTTCAAGCTTCTGGTGGTATCTAGTCAGCGGCCACTTTGATCCTTTGAAGGCGGCATGAGCCCTTAGGTGTGTGTCCATGTTGTGCTTTGATTCAACCTGAACTATAACCTGAAGCCCTCTCTTCTCTCCAGGGCACCTTTCTACACTGAAGTGAATCTCATGTCTTTCCTACAGTCCCTAAAGCTTTCTCTCCACTGCCTCTCTCCTCCTCTGTCTTTTCTTACATACCCTTCATCTGTTGCTTCTCTTTTTCTCTGGCAATCAAAAGCATTTTCTTTCTGAATTGGTCAAATTCATGGTTACTGCTACCCAACTATACAGAGATCTCTGGTTATCAGCCCTGGTCACTGCAGGCTGTATCACTGGCTGCCTTCTTGCCAGTCTTTTTGTTGTTGTTGTTGTTGTTGCTTTTGTTTTGTGTTTGTTTTTTTTAATAGGCCTTTAGATTACTTTGCTAAGAGCTTGAAAATTCACTAAGGTTTTAAAAGCACATTTTCTCTATCTTTTCATCAAAATATCTAAAACATTACCATGCAAGCAATAGGTATTTGGCATAAAATTCCATTGAGAATCATTTTGAGAGTTCACTTAAACAAAAGCTGCTGAATCATTTTCTCTCAATTGAATGATTTTCATCTCACATACTGAGAGATTCCATCCATGTAAGCCAGCATCTTTTGAATTTGTTTCTTTTAAAAATATACAGACAGAAGCCCTGACACAGCCTACAGAAATGACCTCGTTAATGTGGTTGACCTAAGTTCCTTTGCTGTAATTTTGCAAAACTTTTATATATTGCCTCAAATAAAGTAAACTACTGCTGAAATGAGCAACATGTAGCTTTGCTGGTTAGTCAGCTCTCTTATTCCGGAAGCAGAGACTTCCACACTGGCTCATGTACATCCGCAAGCTGCAAGGGGAAGTTTTAGGTAAAGTGTCTCTGCCTGTATTCAACATGCGTGTCCCACATAACCACATGGTGCTTACAAAACCACCCATATCCGTTCTCATACACTATGTCTAGCCATCTCCGCATTCATCATTACTGACAGTTGTTTTCTTTCAAAAGCTTCTGAGTCCTTTTGTGGCCATGTGAGATGTGGTAGTTTGGGAGAAAAGCCAATGCCACTTTAAAGGTAAACACTTCCAATGTAATGTTTACATACCACGAAAAAGAGTTCTTTCATGATATGCCTTTGCCTTTCTCCACACTTCGAGTTCTTCAAAGGCAGCGTAGTCTCTTCATCCCCTTAAGCTCAGGGCCTGGGAGCTTGCAGGCGCCGAGGACATGTTCACTTAGGCAGTGTTTAAGAAAAGGGTAAAGAATCATCTGCCCCAGTACAGGGGATTGCCAGGGCCAGGAAGCAGGAGTGGGTGGGTAGGGGAGAAGGGCAGGGGGAGGGTATAGGGGGCTTTGGGGATAGTATTTGAAATGTCAATAAAGAAAATATCTAATAAAAAATAATATGGTAAAAAAAGAAAAGAAAAGGGTAAAGAAATGGAGGGAAAATATCTGGGAAGGAGAGAAATTAACAGCAGTCCTCTAACCAAAAATCCATTGATAAATATTTGCAAAGTAACTGTATACAAGCCCTGCATTTCAGAAACTAAGCAGGGATACACGGTGGCAGAGTTCCCTTTACATTTTCTTTTTAACCTAACTGAAAATAAAAGCAAGTAAGACAAAGATAGAAAAAAGAATTTCATATATTCCTGTTTTCTTTACTAAGTGCAGGTCTTACAAAGATGCTCTTACAATATGGAGTATATGTTGCCATAGATAGAACAAGCTGGTACTGTGTTTAGCTTCTTATTTATTTATTTATTTATTTACAACCATAGTTTATTCTCCTCACCCCATCCACCCTCTAACTGTTCCATATTTCATATCTCCTCTTCATCTGCCTGTCTCCACGAGGATGTCTCCACTACCCACCTTCCACCCACCCAGACCTCTAAATTTCCTGGGTCCCCCAGTCTTTTGAGGGTTAAGTGCATCTTCTCTGACTGAGCTCAGACCCGGCAGTCCTCTGCTGTGTATAGGGGCCTCATATTAGTTGTTGTATGTTGCCTGGTTGGTGGTCTAGTGCTTGAGAGATCTTGGGGTCCAGGTTAATTGAGACTGCTGGTCCTCCTACAGGATCGCCCCCCTTTTCAGCTTCCCTATTTCAACCACAGTGGTCAGCAGCTTCTGTCCATTGGTTGGGTACAAATATCTGATCTGACTCTTTCAGCTGCTTGTTGGGCCTTCCGGAGTGTGGTCATGCTAGGTCCCTTTTTGTGAGGCTCCATAGCCTCAGTAATAGTGTCAGGTCTTGGGACCTCCCCTTGAGCTGGATCCAACTTTGGGCCTGTCGCTGGACTTTCTTTCCCTCAGGCACCTCTCTTTTTATCCCCACAGTTCTTTCAGACAGGAACAAATATGGGTCAGAGTTTTGACTGTGGTATGGCAACCCCCGTGTTTAGCTTCTTTTAGTTTTTTTTTTTTAATTGTTTTACTTATCTACATCAAAGTGCTGCCCCTTTCCTGTCACTCCTGTTTAGTAGACACTGTTGGTCTTCCTGTGGGCTTGACATCCCCTTCAGTTCTTTCAGTCTGTCCCCTAACTCTTCCATAGGGGTCCTTGACTTCCATGCAATCCTTGGTTGTATATATCTGCATCTGTCTCAGTCAGCTGTTGGGTAGAGCCTCTCAGGGGACAGCCATGGTAGTATCCCGTCTTCAAGCACATGTGTTTAGCTTCTTTAATGCATGAAAACTATATGTCTTCCATGCCTCTGTTCAGATGTCTGTCTCTTCTTGAACTACAGCTGGCAAGAAGGGATTAAGATCCCCCCCCCCACACACACACTCTATCACTCTATTTCTTTTCTTTCTTTTAATTGAGACAGAGTCTCAGGCTGGGTTCAAAATTCTGATGTGACTGAGGATAATCTTGAACCCTTGACCTTCTTGCCTCTGCCACCAAACTGCCAGGTGTCTTTGGTGGTAGCATCCACCCCTACACCAGGCTTGGATCAGCATGTCTTTATAGTCATAAAGTCATATGTAGCACATATAGCTACAGTCTTTTTTTTTTTTTAAGATTTATTTATTTATTATATGTAAGTACACTGTAGCTGTCTTCAGACACTCCAGAAGAGGGCGCCAGATCTTGATACGGATAGTTGTGAGCCACCATGTGGTTGCTGGGATTTGAACTCTGGACCTTCGGAAGAGCAGTCGGGTGCTCTTACCCACTGAGCCATCTCACCAGCCCCATAGCTACAGTCTTAAACAGGGTACATGGGCTTCTTTTTCAAGCTGGCATTATGTGCATACACATCATCAGGTGGGCACATGTGTGTTGATGAAGTCAAGGATAATTTTGGAATGTGAAAGTTTATGGAGAGTAGGTAACATACTCATTTAATCTAGGATACATGGGTTAAACATATACTGTATAAACTACAGGGAACTTAGGTTGGATTTTATACGTGTGTGTTTGCCATTCCTTTGCTGTGTATATAGCTTTAAGTAGATTGTGTGTGATTATCCTCATTTGTTAACTGCCATCACTAGACACTCATTAAAGCTGCTTTTAGCTTCACTGGTTAGTTAACCTTTGACCCCAAAGAAATAGAAGGAAATGGGTCCTGAGGAAACAGGGGATTTGGAGAAAGCAAAGCGTTGTCAAATTAGTCTCATCTCTTCTTCCTAGGTTTGTTTATAGTTTATAGGGTTTTTTTCACTCTTTACCATCACACCACAGGAAGTAGTTTTGTTTTTGTGAGTTATAGGTGAGAGTCGAGTTTTTGTAGTTCAAGAGTATCTTGCAATGGGCAGTGGTGCCTCACACCTTTAATCCCAGAACGTCGGAGACAGAGGCAGACAGATTTCTGAGTTTGAGGCCAGCCAGGACTTCACAGTGAGTTCCAGGACAGCCATGACTATACAGAGAGACCCTGTCTCGACAAACAAACAAAAATAAACAAAACAAAACAAAACAAAAATAACCAACCAACCAACCAACAAACAAACAAACAAAAAAGAGTATCTTGCAAGGCAGAGTATACAGTTTGCCTTCCCTAACCTTGGATGTGAGAGATTTTGAACTGCCATGCTGATTTGAGTGCCTTTGCTTTCATAGGAAACTAGAACATCAAGTCTGAACCATTGGATTAGACTTGGAATGCTATGAAAATTTAACAGCCATGACAAATATAAGCATTTTTACTTGATTTGAGGCCAGATCCATAATGTATACTTAATAAATAGAAACATTTAAACATTTCTTTTTATTGTTTTAAAGTCATTGTGTTTGTGAGTGAATGAGACATGGCTTAGGGTTAAGAGAACCGACTGATCTTCCCAGAACCCTCATGGTAGCTCACATCAGCTGGCATTTCAGTTCCAGGACATCCTGTAACCCTTTCTTGGCCTCCTTGGATACCACAGATACATGTGGTGCACAGACATACAAACAGACAAAACTCTCATACACATAAAGTAAATAAATAAGTTAATTAAAACAATTGTATCTATATACTTTAGTGGATGCATTGATAACCTTAGAACTTACTGGTTACAGTGCAAATATGTACTTTTATCTTTATACCTAAGTGTGTATGTTCTCTATCTAATCATAAACATGTTTTTCAGTTTTATAGTTTATAAAACAACTTATGTACATTCTCAAACACTATGACTAGTCGTTTTCTCAATCATTATTTAAATAATTCAAATAATAGAGGAGATATTTGACAATCACTGATGAGACTCACCCAGCACATTATATGAATCAGGAAGAGTGATCATAGCAAGAACACTGTGACCTAAATTTTGATAGTCATTACTGATGTATTTAAATGAAGTCTAACATATCTCTTTGGTGCCCAAAGTTTTAATAAAGGGTGGAGTAATAAACTCTTTTGTTCTTAGAGATCAGGGAACATTTTTGGAATTCTGAAGAAGAAGGAAAAATACTTCTATAAGTTGTTGATTAAGACAAAATATCATTATATAAGACCTGATATCATTAAATCATCCAACAGAGGCCAAATCCTTATCATTTTATATTTTAAATGAATCTTTAATGTAGTTATAAGGATAAGATTTAGAATGTATATACCTACTGATCAAAGAAGCTTCCCATTATGGCAAATGGAAATTATTTCAGAAATCACAAGTGGACACAATGTGGAGATGAACGGGTCCTAGCAGCCAAGTACCAGTGGAAACATTTACAGAGGACTGAGACAGGCTCACTCTGACAGGCTTCAAAATGGCAGTTCAGGAGACTAGGCTTACATTTCTGTGTTCCAGAACTTGGGAAATATGGGAAAGTTAGTTACTGGAAAAACCATGGCCCATGGACAGCCAATCAGAAGCTGCCCTGGTATGATGCAACAGTTTCCAGCCTTCAACCCCAACCCTAGCAAAGGTTTTGGAATGTCCCCAGAGCCCTAGCCATTCCCAATGGCACTCATATCCCTAGAGACCGAGCCAATCAATCAAGATAAATCCATCTTCTTCTTCCTGGAATTCCCATAATCTGCTTTAAATTGACCCCTGCACGTTGGACTTCTGCAGAATAAAATAATCTTTGGTTTTGCATAATATTTGGGACTGGAATATCATTCTTTGGCAAATCATGGACCTTTACATTTGGGGGCTTATTTAGGATCCATTGGCGATTTCCTGACTCAAATAGTTGAGTCATTTGGTAGGTGTGGCACCCAGTTGTCTCTCGTCCTCTGTGTTTCTGTTTCAGGTTTATTCCGGAGGCCAAGAGGGACAAAGAGGACTTTTATTTTATCACCCAGCCAGGGGCTATAGAGGACACCTCTGACCCTATTCCAGAATCAGGAGAACTTGCTAGCTCTCATTTGATTTCTGAACTGGCTGTGAGTCTATGGTCCTCCCATGTGCAGAAAGGAAGACCTCTGAGACAGTCTTTTCATTTTGCTTTCGTTTTCTTGCAAATGCCCTTCTATGTCTGTCTGTGTGCATTGTTTGTGCTTTTTGTCCTCTTGTACTTTTTCTTTTTCATCGATTCCTAGGATGGGACAGGCACAGAGCCCCACTGGGCTTGGTCTTGAACCCTTTTTCTGGACTTTTTCAGAGTCAAAGACTTGGGTCTTGTTGGTCATCCTGGCAAACTAACCATTTTTGCAGGAATGAATAGACTACCTATAAAACAGGATGGCATGGGGAAGGGACTTTTCTTCTCCCCACCATTTGCAGAGTTAAGGCTGTGGTCTATGAGGCCAGGGACCACCTGGACCAAGTATCATATATTACAACATGGAAATACCTGGTTGTGAAGGTCCCTGTTTGGACAAGAACTTTTTTTTTCTCACCAGCCACACTGCTTCCTGCCCTCCTTCTGCTAAAGGGGGGTTGACCTTGACCCTCTGCCTTGGTACCCTCTTTTGCTCCTGAGGAAGATCTCTGTCCTCCTTGTCATGTTCCTGTTTCTGCTGTTGCTGCCCCTGCCCAGCTGGTGCAGGCAGAGGAAGGAACATCCCTTGACAACCCTTACTTCCCTGACTCTCCTGAACCCACTTGGAGTCCACCTCACACACAGGCCAGTACTGCCCAGAGGGCCAACTCTACTATAACCTTACCCCTTTGGGTACAGGACCCTAAGATGCTCAGGGAAGACAGTTCATGACATATGTGCCATTCACCAGTAATAACCTTAACAATTGAAAGTTGCAGAACCCTCCATTTTCAGAAAGATCATCAGCTCTCACAGCTCTTCTAGATTCAAACATACTGACTCACTAACCCACCTGGGACTGTCAGTAAATGTTCCGGGTCTTCTTCATGACCGAAGAGACAGGATTGGTTCTGACAGAGAATGGGTTACCCACTCAAGTCCAGGCTAATATCAATGCAGCCTTTCCTTTGACTCTAGCCAACTGGGATTTTAACACTGCTGAAAGTGGAGAGAGACTCTGTGTCTATTACCAGATTCTGATGGGAGGTCTCCAAGAGGCTGCCAGATGGCCCACAAATGTATTAAGGTAAGTCAGGTGATGCAGGGGAATAATGAGGGTCCAAAAATTATCTAAAAGGACTTTTTGAAGCCTATAGGACCTTTAATAAGGTTTTCTTTAATGAAGCTGACCCTGACATCCATCTGGAGTTTCAGCTCCTGGACTATTTTGTGGGTAAGTAACTGACCAAGTTACTAGATATAGCTGAGATGAGTTCAACAACCAAGAGAGCTCCTGAGGATCTTCAGACCAGAGAACTGGCAAAAGTGGTACTCACTGTGGCCATTCCAATGAGAAATTGCTGAAAACCCTGGCTTGTGGAAGGGGCAACAGTAAGCCAGCTCCCACTGAAAGAAAAACCCATCCTCCATTACAGAGGACCCAGTGTGCTTATTGCAAGGAAAAAGGCCATTGGAAGTATGAGTGCCCTAAGAAAAATTAAAAGAAAAGCCCATAGGTTCTGAAACTAGGAAAATGGGATGACTGAGAGCATCAGGGCTCAACCCTCCTCTAGGAGCCCCAGGTAAGTCTAAAAGTGGAGGGGGAAGCCCATAAACTTTCTGGGGGGCACAGGGGCACAACATTCTGTTTTGAAATAACTCCTGGGGACATTGTCAAATAAAAAAAGTCATGGGTGCAAGGGGCAATGCACATTAAGTCCTATCTATGTTACCTGAAAAAATGTGGATCACGGATAACCCACCCATTTATGGTCATACCAGGGTGCCCATCTCCCTGCTGAGAAGAAATCTCCTTCCCAAAATGGGAGCCCAAATCTATTTTTTTTTCCTGGAGGGAGGGAAAGTGCTGGATATGAATGACCCCATGCCTGTTCTGACCTTGAGCCTAGAAATTGATGCCTCGGCAGCCGGCAGCCCCATCTCCAAGCTTGTTACTCCAGAGGTTTCTGGCAGAAGTCCCAGAGGTCTGGGAAAACAAAAAACCAACCAAACAAAAAAACATCCAATGGAACTTGCCCTATCATCAGCCAGTCAAAAACCCCCAGGATTTGAGAGAAAACCATCACCCTAGAGACCCAGCCAACCAATTAAGATACAGGTCATCTACCCTTCCCTGGAATTCCCCTAATGTGCTTTAAATTGATCCTGCAGCTCACCCAAAGGGTCCCTATCTTGGTGATTGTTAGACTCCTCATACTGGACATCTGCAGAATAAAATGATTTTTGCTTTTGCATATTATTTGGGTCTGGGGTATCGTTCTTTAGTGAATCATGGACCCTTTATATTACAACACAGTTCTTGTGTCTATGGCTCAGGAAACATCCTGGAAGAGGGTGTGGGGAGACTGTAAAAGCCCGAATACCAGGAAGTCTACTCTGAGACTCTCTTTCTCTTAGAAATGACTGAATAAACAAGATGGTGACAATGACATTATCAGTAGACATGCTAATATGGAAGGGGGAAATCCCCTATGTAAAGAACACAGGCCACACTGCTGAAGGAGAATTAGCTTGTCCTAGGGATAATTATCCTGTCCCCTCCTGATTGTCCAGCACAAAATGATCATTGCTAAAATCACATATACATGAAAAACAAATATGGACACAGTAGGCTGTATTTATATGTCTGTCTGTCTCTCTCTCTCTCCCTCTCCCTCTCCCTCTCCCTCTCCCTCTCCCTCTCTCCCTCTCTCTCTCTCTCTCTCTCTCTCTCTCTCTCCCTCTCTCCCTCTCCCCCCCTCTCTCTTTCTCTCTGTGAGTGTGTGTGTGTGTGTGTGTGTGTGTGTGCGCGTCTGTGTGTGTAATAATCATCAAAGAAAAAGTGGCAATCACTTTGAGGGGAGTATGGGAGATATTGGAGGAATGAAAGGGAAAATGGAAACTGATGTTATTATACTTTAATTAAAATTATAAAAATGATTCTTGAGATCATAAATTATGTATTTTGCTTTGTATTGGTAAGAATGAAGACTCAGAGTGAATTAACTATTTTAATAAATTGTTAAGAAAATAAGTCTTGCTATTTAGTGATGAATGAATATGAATTGATTGTGGATTCAGGGATGAAATGAGAGGATGGACTAGATACAGAAGAAAATAACGTTGGTTGGAATCTGAACTTTGAGCCTACCTATGGAATGAGACTGTGTGGCGTGGCCTGCTGGGAACTTGGTGCTATAAATAGCTTTTTCAGAACAAATTTAAGATCAGGACAATTATTTTTGCATTTCTTCATTCCATTTAAAATTTTTTCTTTTGGTTCAAATAATACCAAAGTACAGTTTCTGGCTATGCAGTCCTTCCTCTCCATAGGCTCCAGCTCTCCTTGGTATCTTGTCTTCTTAGTGCTTCCACAATCCCCATGTTTTCTCCTTCTGAGCTCCCTGCTGCTTTCTGAACTCTTCCGCTGCCTTTCCCTCCCATTTCATTGATATCACATAAGCAGAAGACATCTACCACTGACAACAGCGTGGATATTCTATTTCAAAAGTTAGGAAAGTCCAGCACTGGGAAGTGGAGTTCTATCTTTTATTTGAGGTTAGTTCTGTGGAGGAAAAGCTGAAAATCCAGGACAAGGACCAGAGCTATTGTACTGGCTAGTTTTGTGTCAACTTGACACAGCTGGAGTTATCACAGAGAAAGGAGCTTTGGTTGAGGAAATGCCTCCATGAGATCCAACTGTAAGGCATTTCTTCAATTAGTGATCAATGGGGAAAGGCCCCTTGTGGGTGGAACCATCTCTGGGCTGGTAGTCTTGAGTTCTATAAGAGAGCAGGCTAAGCAAGCCAGTAAAGAACATCCCTCCATGGCTTCTGCATCAGCTCCTGCTTTCTGACCTGCTTGAGTTCCAGTCCTGACTTCCTTTGGTGAGGAACAGCAGTATGGAAGTGTAAGCTGAATAAACCCTTTCCCCCACAACTTGCTTCTTGGTCATGATGTTTGTGCAGGAATAGAAACAGACTAAATAGACTAAGACAGCTATGGATTTCCTCAAAACAACATCTCCTTAAAGCATCACACAATAGGTGTAGATGAAGAATTAAATTTCACTTTAGTTCTAGGGCTCAGGAAGCAGGTTGAGGACTAACATTTACAGTGATATAGACAAATTAGAAGACTGAATTATAAATTTGTCAAGTAGTTTCATCGTGCTAATCCCCCATGCTTTTACCATAGTGTCTTACTTAATTTTCAGTTAAAGGAATGGTGGGAACGGACTTTCAAGGAGATTATGAAAAATAGTAGGGTGCATTGCAGATTGTTGTTTTGGGCAGTTCCTAGGTCCTGCCTTTTTTTCTTTTACCATAGGGAGCAGGATGTAGACAGTTATTATCAATGATTGTCACTTGGTTAAATGTTGATATCTGTGGCCAATGCTGCATCCTAGGACATGCTAGTTTCTAAGGTCTGTGCAGTCACCAGTGCCCTATTGATGCCTAAGATCAGGGCTGCCATAGGAGACCATGTTGATGTCTGTGGTCTCTGAAGCCAGCAGAAGCCATGTTGATGTTAGTAATCTATGCTGTGGCTAGGGCCATGTTGATGTCCTATGTCCATGAGGCCACCTGAAACCGTGCGAATGTCCATGGTCCATGGGAAACAATGTGAAAGTCCATGATTTTTGCTGCCTCTGGACATTAAGGGCTAGGAAGCATTTGTTCTGTTGGAATCAAGGACTCTGGACTCATAATTGAGAATGAGAGACAGTGAAGGCTTCAGTACAACCTCCCCTGCCCCCAAAGAAAAATTAAACAGTCTAGATGACAAGCCATTGAGGAGACTCTTTAAAGATTGTAAGAAAGATGCTGAAGTGTAGGTCTTTATAGTTGTTCGCTTCTGACAAGTGGATGAAAAATGGTCTCAGTTATCTTTAAAGGGATGGGAGTTTGACTATGTCCAGTGAGTATATGGACAAAACAATTGTACTTGATATACTTTTATTTGGGGGGAGTCAGGAGTGTGGACCTAGAAGGATTGGAAAGTGAGTATTATCAGGATGCATTGTAAAAAATTTCCAAATAATCAATCAATGGAAAGATAGCCTCCTTGGTCTTGCAAACTTTATATGCCCCAGTACAGGGGAATGCCAGGGCCAAGAAGTGGGAGTGGGTGGGTAGGGAAGCAGGGCAGGGGGAGGGTATAGGGAACTTTTGGGATAGCATTTGAAATGTAAGTAAAGAAAATATCTAATAAAAAAAATAAACATTGCTTACACATATATAAATTAGTTATTACATTGAATATATCTATTATTATGTGTTATTTATGTATATACTCAAATATCTGAATCCAATGTACAGGCTCTAAGTCAAGCATCTAATCTCTAGTAGTAATTAAATGATTAAATTGCTCTAAGGGTTCTAAGGGTAGTTTAGCGTACTTCTTTGTAAACTTCAGTATTTCTAAGAATTATGACATGTTATTAAAACTTGCTTCATTGTTCTGCCTCCTGGAGTTTTTGTGCAGGAAATCTGGAGTAGCTTCTGAGTTTTACATCCCTCACAAGCTCCCTCACCTCTCCGGCTATTTTGATTCAGGTACTGCCCTGATCTGAATAGGCCTGAGATGTTGATAATAAAAATCAAAATGCTCCCTTTTTGGTCTTCAGCCTTCAGCTTAGCTGAGAGGATGGAATTCATTTTTTTCCCTTGGTGCATTCCTGTCTGAATTTAACTCCGAGAATATTTTTGAGTATTTTTATTCCAAACAGTACTAAATATTTTGAATGAAATATATGCTTTATGCCTAAAACAGCTGGAGACTCTCAAGTGTGTGGAAAAGATAGTTTTTACATTAAATAAACATGCAAAGATTAATCATTGTAAAAGGGAAGATAATGGAAATGAGATAATCCAGAGATGTGGTGTATGCCCCCCTCTGTTTGTCTTTCTTTCTTTCTTTCTTTCTTTCTTTCTTTCTTTCTTTCTTTCTTTCTTTCTTTCTTTCTTTCTTTCTTTCTTAATTTAAAAAGATGTTGGACATTTTATACTGAACATTTGATGGGAGAGCCAATTATCCAAACACTGGTCATACTTTTCTCAGCTGCCAACGTACCATGCCATCAGTATCTCCCAGTTATCCCTAGCTGCCAACCATGCCACCACCATCTCTTGCCTATTGCTTTTTATGTGTTCTCTACTTCACCATTGACACCGTACCATGTTATTGAATAATCCAACAATAATCTAACAATTGCTTCTTTCTGATCACAATTACTTGATTTTTCTCTTAATAAAAGTGAGTGCAAGGTCATCACAAGGACATGCAATGCCCTGTGCCCTTCCTTTCCATTGTGACTTTGTCTCCCTGGTGGCTCTCTGTGATGCACACTGTTTGAATATTGCTTCCCATGCCCTTCAGGGTCCTTGTTCCTCCTAGCTACACATCTCTCACTCTACCTGTGATAGCTCCTTTCTCATGCCTCAGGTTTTGCTCAAGTATTACATTTTCCTTTGGCCTTTCTCTGGCAATCTATTTTAGAATTATTGTCTCTATTCCCCATCTATATTTTCCATCTCCTTTATATATTCACCCTTAGGATTCACTACATTCTTAACCATGCTTTATTTATTATCTGTCTTCACATGATGTATAATTATGTAAACATCTTTATGCAGTAACAGATAAAGCAGTTAGATATTTGATGAATATTTAAATACCTTTAACATTTTAAAATTGCTTTTAAGCCAAAATAAACATTGACTTTATTATAACAACAGCAACCATTGATTTTCCTGTTTCTCAGTAGGACAACACCATGAAAATAGTAGCATCTAGTAAGCTGTGAAAGACCACATGCTCACATCACTTTTGGTCAGGTGACTCTGCTCCATATCAAAGGTCTTCAAGGACAATTGCCATCAGAGTGCTACATGAACACTTTTCTCTGCTGTGCCTTCATAGACAAGAGGCTGAAGGATCACTGTTCTGGTTTAGAGGCTCTCATGTAAGAAGAGAGCATCCTTGTAAAGAGCAGAGCCTTGCTCTTGATTAAAAAACAGCAGCAGCAGCATGGACTACCTCACCAGTCTTCTCAGATAGTCTGTCAGCTTTGTCTATGAAGAAGAATTTTTTTCCTTCTCCACCCTTCTGGGCAAGGGAAAGAAGTATGGGCAAGGGGCCAGTCTACTATTAGTCAGCTCTGTGACACTCTCATTGTGGGCATGTGTTCCTTTTCCTCTGGTGGTAGCAGACATCTTTTCAAGCATCTGCAGCAGCTTGGTTTGGGAATGGGAGGAGGGTGCTGGCAATCACCTCTTCTTGGAGCGATATTTTTTGCTTTTGTAAATAGATCTGTCACATTAATGTCCTCACATTAATAAGCTTTGAGCAACATTTTGATCCTTCTCCTGAGAGTGTGCTCCTGAATGGGTCTCCACAGAACACACAGAAGTTGTGGTAACAATCCAGCTGTGCTCCTCATACACACTTACTTAGATCACACACTTAACATCACATTTCACAATCTTCACAATAGAAATACCAGCTCTCTTAGGGCATAAAATCAAACTCAGATCTAAGTCACTCATAAAATGAAAAACTGGACACACAGAGGAACCTTGCCATGGTTGCTCTGTGTGTGTATCAATCTAGTTTTGTATTTCTTTTTTATTTTTGTGCTGTCTTAGCTGGGTTTCTATTGCTGTGATTAAACACCACAGTCAAAAGCAACTTGGGGAGAAAAAAGTTTATTTCTTCATACATCTCTTAAGTCACATTCCAAATCAGGGCACAGGAACACAGGGCAGGAACTGAAGTAGAAATCATGGAGGTATGCTGCTTACTGGTGTGTTCCTCAAGTTTGTTCAATCCTTTTTCTAACACAATTCAGAACTAATGGGCCAGGGGCAGTCCTTCAATGAGCTAGAACTCCCCCTACCCCTACATTAATCATTAATCAAAATGATGGCCCCAAAGTTAGACTATTGAGGACATTTTTTCAAATGTGCTTTCTGCTTCTCAAATGACTAACATGTGACATATGACAAAACATATGACAAAAACTCTAACCTGGACATGGGCCTTTTCCAACCCTTTCCTCACTTCCTTCACTTTCATTTTTTTCATATGAGCATTGGATGTCTAAAGCTTCTAATGAATGTTATTTTATTTGATCTTGACATTTTTCATCGAGGTTACTAAATATGGAGGATATAGGGAGGGCAATGCTCCCTACATTTTACAATTATTCTACTCTTACAGACTTTGTGCGGCTTTTAATCATCCATATTTTACTAACAACAACTGACTCCTCTCCATTGTACATTGTTCTATACATTGTATTTCTGAGAAAATATTAGAAAGTCATTCATTCATAGGAAGCCTGCATGTACTAAGATAAAATATTAGGTACATAGTAAGGGCTTAATAAAAATATGTTGAATTGTTCAGAGGAGTTGTGATTTCTTATCTAATCTAGTTTTTTCTAATAGTGGGAGGAGTAAGTCTGTGATCCACTTACCTCTATATTTCTATCCTACTAAGTGATTTGAAAATCATTACCATGAAATTTTATCTACACTTATACCCAAGGATAGTATATATGCACACACATAAGTATATAATATATAATATCAATACAATAATCAAGGTTTATCTCAAGTTTTAAGTCTTCCAGAAAAATAAATGCTTATGCTCAAGATTTTGGAGGCTAGATTGAAGCCTTTTATAAAGTTTGTTCTTATTCTCATATGTGTGTGTGTGTGTGTGTAATAATAAAGAAAAAGAGGTTATCATATCAGTGTGAGAGTGGGAGAGACATGGAAGTTGGAGGGAAGGAACCTGGGAAGAGCTGAAGGAGAGAATGTGAGTGAGGAAAGTGATATATAAGTGTCTTAGTCAGGGTTTCTATTCCTGCACAAACATCAGGAACAAGAAGCAAGTTGGGGAGGAAAGGGTTTATTCAGCTTATGCTTTCCACATTGCTGTTGATCACCAAAGGATGACAGGACTGGAACTCAAACAGGTCAGGAAGCAGGAGCTGATGCAGAGGCCATGGAGGGATGTTCTTTACTGGCTTGCTCAGCCTGCTCTCTTATAGAACCAAGACCACCAGCCTAGAGATGGTCCCACCCACAAGGGGCCTTTCCCTCTTGATCACTAATTGAGGAAATGCCTTACAGTTGGATCTCATGGAGGCATTTCCTTAACTAAAGCTCCTTTCTCTGTGATAACTCGAGCTGTGTCCAGTTGACACAAAACTAGCCAGTACAATACGTTTTAATTAAAAAGAAACTTTAAAAACATGATTAGCCTATTAACCTAGTAAAATAGTGGCTATGTAACATTGAAATGTGCCATTAAAAAATGAGTGTCAAATTCTGTCAAATTCTTGATTTTCTTCACAAAATAGCAGTGCCACATCTTTTTTAATCCTGAGGAGTTATGCACCTGTATTTTGAATATCCAATTTTGGCTTTTTCCTTTCTTTTCTTTCTCATTTATAACTAAATAGTAGCTAATGAAAACCCAGTATATTTGAGGAGCTACTTGGTTAAAACATTTGAATATTTTCACAAAGCTTATTTAAGCATCTCTGCTACATACACGTTTTAATTAAGTGAAGCAAAAGCTGCAACTATAGATTACAATTCCTCTAAATCTAGTGTTATACTTCTATATATAGACCCATGGTTTCTCTTCCAGGGAAATCACAAGATCGTGCCTTAAATTTGATACCAATTTTCTCATTTTTTTACTGAGAGTAATAGCACCTGAATTTTATTTCCAAGGCAGCATGTGACAAATTGATTATGCATAGCCCAAAAGGAGTGCTTTCAGTATGTTAAAGCTAGTGAGAGTGATGGAAACATGAATTATTTAATCTGTAAAAGTTTTCTATGCATTCTTTTGTTTGGGGGGGTTACTTTGTTTATTAGGTAGTCTTTTAAAATATAAGGAATGAAAAGGGTTTCTTATTTTTTTAATTAGGTATTTTCTTCATTTACATTTCCAATGCTACCCCAAAAGTCCCCCAAACCCTCCCCCGACTCCCACTTCTTGGCCCTGGCGTTCCCCTGTACTGGGGCATATAAAGTTTGCAAGACGAATGGGCCTCTCTTTCCAATGATGGCCGACTAGGCCATCTTTTGATACATATGCAGCTAGAGACACGAGCTCCGGGGGGTACTGGTTAGTTCATATTATTGTTTCACCAATAGGGTTGCAGACCCCTTTAGCTCTTTGGGTACTTTCTCTAGCTCCTCCATTGGGGGCCCTGTGATCCATCCAATAGCTGATTGTGAGTATCCACTTCGGTGTTTGCTGGGCCCCGGCATAACCTCGCAAGAGACAGCTATATCAGGGTCCTTTCACAAAATTAAAGATGGTAGATGCACAAACTCAGAAGTCCCATAGTTACTTTTTTTTTTTTTTTTTGGATCGTGTCCTTTCTTTAGTAGCTACAATAGACTTGTTAATCAAGTAAGCACACATAAGAGATGCTTCTCATTAGATGTTTCATCTCAGTATTTATGGGTAGAAATTACAGATCTGCGAGTGATCATAGCATTTGGTCCCACATTGAAACACATTGTATAGTGGCATGGAGTAATTAGAAGGACTTTTCAGGCATACAGTTCCTCCAGAGGAGCTGTGGCCCTTCAACAACAGGTAATTAAATGCCATAATTGGATAAATACAAACTCCAACCTGGGATTATGGGATAGAATATAAAGGCAGTATGATTGCACAGATTACTGATCTGCCTTGCTTTTGACATTTTATTTTTCTTGTAGAAACTTAGAAATCTTAATTAGTGACAATCTTTGATGTCTTAAGACATTTAGAGACATTAATGCTTATGCCCAAGATTTTGGAGGATGAATTTAAGACTTTTATTTAAGACTTGTTTCCCCCCCACATTTTTATTAGATATTTTCTTCATTTACATTTCAAATGCTATCCCAAAGTCCCCTATACCTTCCCACCCCCCCTGCCTTGCTCCCTTACACACTCACTCCCACTTCTTGGCCCTGGCATTCCCCTGTACTGGGACATATAAAGTTTGCTGGACCAAGGGTCCTTTCTTCCTAATGATGGCCAAATAGGGCATCTTCTGCTACATATGCAGTTAGAGACACGAGCTCTGGGGGTACTGATTACTTCATATTGTTGTTCCACCTATAGGGTTTCAGATCCCTGAGGCTCTTGGGTACTTTCTCTAGCTCCTATATTGGGGGCACTGTGTTCCATTCTATAGATGATTGTGAGCATCCACTTCTGTATTTACCAGGCACTGGCAAAGCCTCACAGGAGACAGCTTTATCAGGGTCCCTTCAGCAAAATCTTGCTGGCATATGCAATAGTGTCTGCATTTGGTGGCTGATTATGGGATGGACCCCTGGGGCAGTCTCTGGATGGTCTTTTGTCTTAGCTCCAAACTTTGTCTCTGCAACTCCTTCCATGGATATTTTATTCTGTATACTAGAGAGGAATGAAGTATCCACGCATTGCTCTTCCTTCTTGAATTTCTTGTGTTTTGGAAGTTGTATCTTGGGTATTTTAGGCTTCTGGGCTAATATCCACTTATCAGTGAGTGCATATCAAGTGACTTATTTGTGACTAGGTTACCTCACTCAGGATGATATCCTCCAGATATATCCATTTGCCCAAGAATTTCATAAATTCATTGTTTTTAATAGCTGAGTAGTACTCCATTGTGTAAATGTACCACATTTTCTGTATCCATTCCTCTGTTGAGAGATATCTGGGTTCTTTCCAGATTCTGGCTATTATAAATAGGGCTGCTATGAACATAGTGAAATATGTGTCCTTATTACCAGGTGGAACATATTCTGGTTATATACCCAGGAGTGGTATTGCTGAATCTAGTGGTAGTACTATGTCCAGTTTTCTGAGGAACCGCCAGACTGATTTTCAGAGTGGTTGATCTAGCTTGCAATCCCACCAGCAATGGTAGAGTGTTTCTCTTTCTCCACATCCTCTCCAGCATCTGCTGTCATCTGAATTTTTTATCCTAGTCATTCTGACTGGTGTGAGGTGGAATATGAGGGTTGTTTTGGTTTGCATTTCCCTGATGATTAAGGATATGTAATTATTTTTTATTTTTAGTAGCTTCTCAGCCATTTGTTATTCTTGGCTCAACTGCTGGTTAACATGTAGAAGAATGTGAATACATCCATTCTTTTTTTTTTAGGTAATTTCTTCATTTACATTTCCAATGTTATCCCAAAAGTCCCCCATACACTCCCCCCCACTCCCCTACCCACCCACTCCCACTTTTTGGCCCTGGCATTCTCCTGTACTGAGGCATATAAAGTTTGCATGACCAATGGGCCTCTTTCCAGTGAGGGCCGACTAGGCCATCTTTTGATACATATGCAACTAGAGACATGAGCTCCGGGAGGTACTGGTTAGTTCATATTGTTGTTCCACCTATAGGGTTGCAGACCCTTTTAGCTCCTTGGGTACTTTCTGTAGCTCCTCCATTGGGGGCCCTGTGATCCATCCACTTCTGTGTTTGCTAGGCCCCGGCATAGCCTCACAAGAGACAGCTATATCTGGGTCCTTTCAGCAAAATCTTGCTAGTGTATGCAATGGTGTCAGCGTTTGGAGGCTGATTATGGGTATGGCAGTCTCTAGATGGTCCATCATTTCATCTCAGCTCCAAACTTTGTCTCTGTAACTCCTTCCATGGGTGTTTTGTTCCTAATTCTAAGAAGGGGCAAAGTGTCCACCTATTCTTTGTTCTTCTTGAGTGTCATGTGTTTTGCAAATTGTATCTTGTATCTTGGGTAGTCTAAGTTTCTGGGCTAATATCCACTTATCAGTGAGTACATATCATGTGAGATCTTTTGAGATTGGGTTACCTCACTCAGGATGATGCCTTCCAGGTCCATCCATTTGCCTAGGAATTTCATAAATTCATTCTTTTAATAGCTGAGTAGTACTCCATTGTGGAAATGTACCACATTTTCTGTATCCATTCCTCTATTGAGGGGCATCTGGGTTCTTTCCAGCTTCTGGCTATTATAAATAAAGCTGCTATGAATATAGTGGAGCATGTGTCCTTCTTACCAGTTGGAACATCTTCTGTATATATGCCCAGGAGAGGTATTGCTGGATCCTCCAGTAGTACAATGTCCAATTTTCTGAGGAACCACCAGAATGATTTCCAGAGTGGTTGTACAAGCTTGCAATCCCACCAACAATGGAGGAGTGTTCCTCTTTCTCCACATCCTCGCCAGCATCTGCTGTCACCTGAATTTTTTATCTTAGCCATTCTGACTGGTGTGAGGTAGAATCTCATAGTTGTTTTGATTTGCATTTCACAGATTATTAAGGATGCTGAACATTTTTTTCAGGTGCTTCTCAACCATTCCGTATTCCTCAGGTTAGAATTCTTTGTTTAGCTCTGAGCCCCATTTTTTAATAGGGTTATTTGATTTTCTGGAGTCCACCTTCTTGAGTTCTTTATATATATTGGATATTAGTCCCCTATCTGATTTAGGATAGGTAAAGATCCTTTCCCAATTTGTTGGTGGCCTTTTTGTCTTCTTGACGTTGTCTTTTGCCTTACAGAAGCTTTGCAACTTCATGAGATCCCATTTATCGATTCTCAATCTTAAAGCACAAGCCATTGCTGTTCTATTCAGGAATTTTCCCCCTGTGCCCATATCTTGGAGACTTTTCCCTACTTTCTCCCCTATAAGTTTCACTGTCTCTGGTTTTATGTGGAATTCCTTGATCCACTTAGAATTGACCTTAGTATAAGGAGATAGGAATGGATCAATTCGCATTCTTCTACATGATAACCGCCAGTTGTGCCAGTACCATTTGTTGAAAATGCTGCCTTTTTTCCACTGGATGGTTTTAGCTCCCTTGTCAAAGATCAAGTGACAATAGGTGTGTGGGTTCATTTCTGGGTCTTCAATTCTGTTCCATTGGTCTACTTGTCTGTCGCTGTACCAGTACCATGCAGTTTTTATTACAATTGCTCTGTAGTACAGCTTTAGGTAGGGCATGGTGATTCCACCAGAGGTTCTTTTATCATTAAGAAGAGTTTTTGCTATCCTAGGTTTTTTGTTTTTCCTGATGAATTTGCAAATTGCCCTTTGTAATTCCTTGAAGAATTGAGTTGGAATTTTAATGGGGATTGCATTGAATCTGTAGATTGCTTTTGGCAAGATAGCCATTTTTACTATATTGATCCTGCCAATCCATGAGCATGGGAGGTCTTTCCATCTTCTGAGATCTTCTTTAATTTCTTTCTTCAGAGACTTGAAGTTCTTATCATACAGATCTTTCACTTCCTTAGTTAGAGTCACGCCAATGTATTTTATATTATTTGTGACTATTGTGAAGGGAGTTGTTTCCCTAATTTCTTTCTCAGCCTGTTTATTCTTTGTGTAGAGAAAGGCCATTGACTTGTTTGAGTTAATTTTTTATCCAGCTACTTCACTGAAGCTGTTTGTCAGGTTTAGGAGTTCTCTGGTAGAATTTTTAGGGTCACTTATATATATTATAATATCATCTGCAATAAGTGATATTTTGACTTCTTCCTTTTCAATTTGATGTCCTTTGGTTGTAGATTGCTGTGTTAGAACTTCAAGTAGTATATTGAATAGGTAGGGACAAAGTGGGCAGCCTTGTTTAGTCCCTGAATTTAGTGGGATTGCTTCAAGCTTCTCACCATTTACTTTGATGTTGGCTACTGTTTCCCTGTAGATTGCTTTTATCATGTTTAGGTATGGGCCTCGAATTCCGGAACTTTCTAAGATTTTTATCATGAATGGATGTAGGATTTTGTCAAATGCTTTCTCTGCATCTACCGAGATGATCATGTGCTTTTTGTCTTTGAGTTTATTTATATAGTGGATTATGTTGATGGATTTCCTTATATTAAACCATACCTGCATCCCTGGAATGAAACCTACTTGGTCAGGATGGATGATTGTTTTGATGTGTTCTTGGATTCGCTTAGTGAGAATTTTATTATGGATTTTTGCATCGATATTCATAAGGGAAATTGGTCTGAAGTTCTTTATCTTTGTTATGTCTTTCTGTGGTTTAGATATCAGAGTAATTGTGGCTTCAGAGAATGAACTGGGTAGAGTACCTTCTGCTTCTATTTTGTGGAATAGTTTGTGCAGAACTGGAATTAGATCTTCTTTGAAGATCTGATAGAACTCTGCACTAAACCCTTCTGGTCCTGGGCTTGTTTTGGTTGGGAGACTATTAATGACTGCTTCTATTTCTCTAGGGGATATAGGACTGTTTAGATCAGTGACCTGATCCTGATTTAACTTTTGTACCTGGGATCTGTCTAGAAATTTGTCCATTTCATCCAGGTTTTCCAGTTTTGTTGAGCATAGCCTTTTGTAGAAGGATCTGATGGTGTTTTGGATTTCTTCAGGATCTGTTGTTATGTCTCCCTTTTCATTCCTGATTTTGTTAATTAGGATGCTGTCCTTGTGCCCTCTAGTGAGTCTGACTAAGTGTTTAATCTATCTTGTTGATTTTCTCAAAGAACCAGTTCCTCATTTGGTTGATTCTTTGAATAGTTCTTGTTTCCACTTGGTTGATTTCTCCCCTGAGTTTGATTGTTTCCTGCCATCTCCTCCTCTTGGGTGAATTTGCTTCCTTTTGTTCTAGAGCTTTTAGGTGTGTTGTCAACCTGCTAGTGTGTGCTCTCTCTAGTTTCTTTTTGGAGGCACTCAGAGCTATGAGTTTTCGTCTTAGGAATGCTTTCATTGTGTCCCATAAGTTTGGGCATGTTTTGGCTTCATTATCATTAAACTCTAAAACGTCTTTAAATTTTTTCTGTATTCCTTCCTTGACCAAGGTATCATTGAGAAGAGTGTTGTTCAGTTTCCATGTGAATGTTGGCTTTCTATTATTTATGTTGTTATTGAAGATCGGCCTTAGTCCAGGGTGATCTGATAGGATGCATGGGACAATTTCAATATTTTTGTATCTTTTGAGGCCTATTTTGTGAACAATTATATGGTCAATTTTGGAGAAGGTACCATGAGGTGCTGAGAAGAAGGTATATCCTTTTGTTTTAGGTTAAAATGTTCTGTAGATATCTGTTAGTTCCATTTGTTTCATCACTTCTGTTAGTTTCACTGTGTCCCTGTTTAGTTTCTGTTTCCATGATCTGTCCATTGGTGCAAGTGGTGTGTTGAAGTCTCCCACTATTATTGTGTGAGGTGCAATGTGTGCTTTGAGCTTTACTAAAGTTTCTTTAATGAATGTGGCTGCCCTTGCATTTGGAGCATAGATATTCAGAATTGAGAGTTCCCCTTGGAGGATTTTACCTTTGATGAAGGTAATGAATGGATGAAATGTCCCTCCTTGTCTTTTTTGATAACTTTGGGTTGGAAGTCGATTTTATTCGATATTAGAATGCCTACTCCAGCTCGTTTTACAGACGATTTGCTTGGAAAATTGTTTTCCAGCCTTTCACTCTGAGGTAGTGTCTGTCTTTTTTCCTGAGGTGGGTTTACTGTAAGCAGCAGAATGTTGGGTCCTGTTTGTGTAGCCAGTTTGTTAGTCTATGTCTTTTTATTGGGGAATTGAGTCCATTGATATTAAGAGATATTAAGGAAAAGTAATTGTTGCTTCCTATTATTTTTGTTTTTAGCGTTGGCATTCTGTTTTTGTGGCTGTCTTCTTTTTGGTTTGTTGAAGGATTACTTTCTTGCTTTTTCTAGGGCATGGTTTCCGTCCTTTTATTGGTTTTTTTCTGTTATTATCCTTTTAAGGGCTGGATTTGTGGAAAGATAATGTGTGAATTTGGTTTTGTCGTGGAAAACTTTTGATTTCTCCATCTATGGTAATTGAGAGTTTGGCTGGGTATAGTAGCCTGGGCTGGCATTTGTGTTCTCTTTGAGTCTGTATAACGTCTGTCCAGGATTTTCTGGCTCTCATAGTCTCTGGTGAAAAGTCTGGTGTAATTCTGATAGGCCTGCCTTTATATGTTAGTTGACCTTTTTCCCTTAATGCTTTTAATATTCTATCTTTATTTAGTGCATTTGTTATTCTGATTATTATGTCAGGAGGAATTTCTTTTCTGGTCCAGTCTATTTGGAGTTCTGTAGGCTTCGTGTATGTTCATGGACATCTCTTTCTTTAGGTTTGGGAAGTTTTCTTCTATAATTTTGTCGAAGATATTTGCTGGCCCTTTAAGTTGAAAATCTTTATTCTCATCTACTCCTATTATCTGTAGGTTTGGTCTTTTCATTGTGTCCTGGGTTTCCTGGATGTTTTGAGTTAGGATCTTTTTGCATTTTGCATTTTCTTTGATTGTTGTGCCGATGTTCTCTATGGAATCTTCTGCACCTGAGATTATCTCATCCATTTCTTGTATTCTGTTGGTGATACTCCCATCTATGGTTTCAGATTTCTTTCCTAGGGTTTCTATCTCCAGTGTTGCCTCACGTAGGGTTTTCTTTATTGTGTCTACTTCCCTTACTAGGTCTAGTATGGTTTTGTTCATTTCCATCACCTGTTTGGATGTGTTTTCCTGTTTTTCTTTTAGGACTTCTACCTGTTTGGTTGTATTTTCCTGTTTTTAAGGACTTGTAACTCTTTAGCAGTGTTCTCCTGTATTTCTTTAAGTGAATTATTAATGTCCTTCTCGATGTCCTCTGCCATCATCATGGGATATGCTTTTAAATCTGGGTCTAGCTTTTCGGGAGTGTTGGGGTGCCCAGGACTAGGTGGGGTGGGAGTGCTGGGTTCTGATGGTGGTGAGTGGTCTTTGTTTCTGTTAGTAAGATTCTTACATTTGCCTTTCACCATCTAGTCATCTCTGGAGTTAGTTGTTATAGTTTTCTCTGGTTAGAGCTTGTTCCTCTCATGATTCTGTTATTCTCTACCAGCAGACCTGGGAGACCAGCTCTCTCCTGAGTTTCAGTGGTCAGAGTACTCTCTGTAGGCAAGCTCTCCTTTTGCAGGGAAGGTTCACAGATATCTGGAATTCGGACCTGCCTCCTGGCAGAAGATGAAAGCCCCCAACAGGGTCTGTCCCAGAAGCTGTTGGCTTCTGTAGTCCACCCTCTCACCTTTGCAGACTAGTGTTGGAGGGATCCGGGAACCAAGATGGGTCCCCCAGGTGCTCCAGCAAAGCCCTCCCAGGCGGGGTGGACACCTCTCCTCTGGCAGGGAAGGTGCCCAGATGTCTGGAGCCAGAAATGGGGTCTGCCTCAGCAGCTGTCCTCTGGTGACCTTGGGGGTGTCCTCAGACTCCAGGCCCAAGTGACCCGGTGCAGGAGCCGACCTGAAGGGATTTGTGACCCTGGTCAGGCCGGGTTTTCTGCTTCCCTAATGCTGTCTCAGGGCCCACATGGTTGGATTGGATTAGAAGTTGTGTTCTACTCACCAGAGGTCCTAAGATCTCGTGGAGAGTCCTCTAGGGGCCTTGGGAGTGTCCACTGACTCCGAGCCCCTTAAGACTTGTTTTTATTTGTGTATGTCCATGTGTGTTGTTCATGTGTGTGTGTGCTCATGTGCATGTGTGTGTGCATGTCTGTGTGTGACATGTCTATGCAGATGCCTCTTGAGGCCAAAAGAGGGTGTAAGATACCCTGGAGTTGGTGCCATGGGTGGTTTTGAGCACCTGACATGGGAGCTGGGAACCCATTTAGGAATTACTCTCAACTGCTGAGCATCTCTCCAGCCTTCAAAGTCTTGTTAAATTTATGGCCTTATGTACTTGCCATTTTTACAACATTCTCTTTCTCCATCTGCCTATTTTGGCTTTTTAAAAAATACTTGTTTATCATCATCATCATTTCACACACACACATACATACACACACATTTGTGTATATATATATATATATATATATATATATATGTATATATATATATATATATTCAATATTTTAAAATCAATACTGTCATTTTCACCCAGAAAAGCATCAAAACAAATTCAATCTATCTAGAGACCTGAGGTTAAATCATGAATTACTTAGTGGTGTGGTATTGGATATCTCTTGGGGATAGATAAAATTGACATTTTCCAGCAAAACCAAATGAAAAATCTTATTTGTTTACAAAAGGAATTGGCAAATAGGTATATTCAGTAAGTCTTAAATCTTTGTGGAGACACAAGACCTTAGTCTATGAGGAATTTATAATTCAATTGAATTGGCATATAGATAATATGCTAAATTTTAATAAAAATCATTGGCTAAAAATATTTGTAACTGTTATTTCACTGTTTATTTATATTAAACCTGATTAGGGGTGGTGGTGGCAAATTTATCACCATGGTCTCATAATGCTTATGAATGGAGGTTGCCCTCTACTGGTTAATCATTCAGTCAGGACAAAGAATGAAAATCCAAGGTGGAAGTAAGAGCTGACATTAAATCAATCATGAATATATTTTGTTCCAGACAGTCACCTATTTGATAAAACAATCATATTTTTAAACTAAATACTTATGTAGTGTAAAATTGTAGGCACATGTTATTTTTCATAATCTTTTAAAGAATACATACAGTATTTTCAAAGAATGAAATGCTTACATAAGCACTGTTCATTTCTCTGAGACTGGACAAAGATACACCCTCATTTAACTTCCAGTCCAAACCAGGTATAGCACATTCCCAGAATGCTCCAGGGAGTTCTTTCTCTCTTGTCCATTTCCAGTGCATATTCATCCTCAGTCCTCTACGGCAGGTGACACCAATTTTCTTGTCTCTGTCATTGCCAGCAAATTCTGCCCGGATTAGGACCTGCAGGAAACTGAGGGATAGAATGTACATATTACCTCTCTGACATTTCTTTCTACTCAATATAGAAACTCAGATTTATTCATGTTTTTAGGAGTATTCTGTCCTTTTGATAACTGAATACTTTTCATTATATGATCATATTGTTCAGATTTTTTTTTCAAAGAAAAAATGTTGATAGGATTGAGTTTGCAAGCTTCTTTCACAGTGACTCATGGCTGAGGGGCCAAAAATGCTAGCATCCATAGGGCCCTGCCACACATGGGAAGTTCAGGTTAAAGTTTAGGCTGCTGTAAGGCTGGAGAACTGTGAACTCGGGGATTATATCTTTGTGATAGTTGTCAGGGAAATTATGCCTTGCCTGGAGTCCTTAGATTTTTCTTGTAAGTCCCCTACTGAATAAATGAAAACCACACATTGTAGAGGATACTCTACTAAGACTCAACTGATTGTAGACTCACTTACACTAGAAGGCTTCCATAGTAATATCTAACTTAATGTTTCAACAAATGCCTGGGTATCATAACCCAGTCAAACTGACATACAGAATTTAATCAGTGGTCACTTAGTTTATGGTATGAATTTAATAACTGGAGTCGTATCACCTAACACCTTAAGATATTAGTGTATTTAGAGATAAAATCTTTAACAATGTAAGTGAAAATAAAATATTTCATATTGGCCCTAATCTGATATTGAATATTATTGTTTTAAAAGGAAGATATTTATTCACACAGGAAAGTGTGTGCGCACATGCACGTGCACGTGCATGCACACGCACACACATGCACAGAGTGTTGAGAGGCAACATTCTGTGAACACAGGGGGAGACATCTTCAGTTTTAGGACAAATGTCCTTAGAACAAATGACTCTGTTGACATCTTAGTCTTGATCTGTTATCCTTGAGTATTTTGTAGAAGTCACTGCTTATGGGACTCAGTCTGTATAGTAAAGGTTATACAGGTTCTAACAATTGTGACAAAAAGTTCTTTGGCCAGTAAGCTACTTTTGATAATGTATATTTTCATTTCTCTTGACACAAAATTACTTCATATAAGAGCATTCGTTTGGTTTTATAATCTATGTATTTTCCAAAATATTATATGAGTCCTCTACCTTCCATGACATTTACTCTCAATCTAGAAACTATTAAAGGGAAATAAACAGTTTCTAAGGCATTCTGCACAGTGTGATGAAATCTCAGGTCATTCTGCTCTGTCCTGCCTGGAATGTGAATCATCCCTTTGTCCGGCATTCTGTGCTGCACACACTACCCACCTATGAATCACTTATGTATTGCAGTGCTTACGTTTAAGAAAGTCTTCATGTTTTTCTTTGTAATACCTCAGGAGATGTGATGCAATGACCTCCGGAGATGAAACGACAAAACTGTAGATGTATCATAGACAACTTATAAAGTGCTTTTTGAAAAGTAAAATGTTAAAAATTCTCCATAAAAGATAGTAATCACACAGCCATGTTCCAAAGCTCTGCAGGACAATGTGATGCTTTGAGAGAGGGCCTACATTCACAGTATCTTACTATTAATGCTCTATTTTATAATTAGCTGGGAAATTTTTATTGTGCCTAATTTGTAAAATTATACTTTGTCACTGGACTCTGTAGGAAACAAACAAACATCAAATGTATAGGATTCAGAATTCTACATGGCTTCAGACCTTCCACAGAGGTCTTGAAACATGCCCGGTCTCCTTGCTACCTTTCTGTGTCAGTAGAGGCTTGAGAGGTACAGGCAGCTTCCACCATCACTATCACCAGATACCATCAACTCTAGTGGGTGTAAACCACCTCACTGTGGTTTCCATTTCATGCACTAATGATCCATGGTGGTGACCATCTTACCACATGATCAGTCTTGTCAGTTTAATTTTGTAGCACATCTGCTCAACTCTGAGGAGTACTTTAGTTCTGGAATACACACACATACACACATACATACACACACACACACACACACACACATATATATAACTTTATTCCCTCACAGTTTTGCAAACTAAGTTTTAAAGCCTGCTATCAGGGCTATGATCTGGAGGTACTGAAAGGCATCCTGTTTCCTGTCGCTCTCCTGGCTTCTAATGGTGGCCAGACCACATTCTACTAACATTCTTGATTAAGTCCTAATTTTTCCCTCTGTATGTCTATTTTGTCTTAAAGACCTAGTCATACTGGACTTGAGCTCACAGTATTACAAGATGACCTCATTTTGCTTGACTAATTAATTCTGAACAGATTGTGTGGCCAAACAAAGTAACAGTCACAGTTTCTGGAGGCGAGGACTTCAGCATATTCATTCCAGGGATACAACCTGACACGTAAACCTGAAGTCACGAGGCTGAAAGGTTTTTAAAGATTGATGATTCCAGCCTTTATAATTTTGTCTATGACTCATCTTAATACACATATTTATATATAATATATTTGTAAAAGTATAATATATATTATAAAGATGTATAGTATAATTGTAAAAAAAAAGTTTAATATTTTGACTACTTCACCAGTATCCAAAGAACCTTTTATCTAAAAAAGGCTGTTTATGCTATTATCTTAGAATATTTTTCAAAAATCCATTAGTAGTGTACAGAACTATCTGTGGACTATTCTCTGATTACTTGACATAATTACCTATTTTCATACCAATATTAAGCCGCGTTGACAACTGTAGTTTGCTATTGAGCTTTGGAATTGAGTTGCATAAGTCTTCACCTTTGTTCTTATATTTCAAGGAAGGGTAGTTGGAGTTATTTTCACTTAGTATAAATTTTGCAATTTTATAATTTAGTCCAAGAAACAGAGAGAGAGTTGAATTG